>NC_139031.1:63752541-64195573 GCF_964662115.1 Mustela nivalis
AATCTAAGAAGCAAAGAGAACCCCCACTAAATTCAACAAAAGCTGTCAATCAACAAGAAATATTACAAATTTAAAAAAACAATAGACAAATAAAGAATCCTGAAGGCAGCAAGGAAAAAGAACCCTTAACGTATTCCAAGATACAAGGTAAAGACAGATCAGGTTCGCAGCAAATCTGTCCATAGAAATTTGACAGACCAAAAGACAGTGGCAGGATATACTCAACGTGCTAAATGGGAAAATACCTAACCAAGAATTCCTTATCTAGCAAGCAGTCATTCACAACAGAGGACAAATAAAAAACCAAAGGCATTTATGACCACTAAACCAGCCCTGCCAGAAATATTAAAGGAGACTCTTTGAGTGGAGAAAAGAAGACCAAAAGCAACAAAGACTAGCAAGGAACAGAGAACACCAGCAGGAAAAACAAACAAACAAACACACAAAAACAACCTTATAGGTAATACAACAGCATCAAATTCATATCTTTCAATAATCACTCTGAATGTAAATGGACTAAATGCTTCAATCAAAAGACATAGGGTATCAGAATAAATTTTTTAAAAAAATCTATATGCTGTCTATGAAAGACTCATTTTCGAACCTAAAGACACCTCCGGATTGAAAGTGAAGTGATGGAAAACCATCTATCATGTTAATGGACATTAAAAGAAAGCCAGAGTAACCGTACTTATATCAGACAAACTAGATTTTACTTATTTACTTATTTATTTATTTTCTGAGAGAGAGAGAAATGCACATCCACACACACATATAATGGGGAGTAGGAGAGACAAATAACAGGGGGAGAATCTTAAGCAGACTCTGCATTGAGAGCAGAGCCTGATGTGTGGCTGGATCTCACAATCCTGAGATCATAATCTGAGCCAAAATCAAGTTTCAGACCCTTAATCAACCGAACCACCCAGATGGCCCCAGACTAGATTTCAGACCAAAGACTGCAACAAGAGATGAAGGAGGGCATTGTATCATCCAAAAGATGCAACAATTATAGGTATTTATGCCCCCAACATGGGAACACCCAAATATATGAAACAATTAATAACAAACATAAGAAAACTCATTGATAATAATAAAATAATAGTAGGGGACTTTAACACCCCACTTCTTGCCATGATAGATCATCTAAGTAGAAAATCAACAAGGAAACATGGCTTGGAATAACACATCGGACCAGATGGACTTGACAGATACATTCAGAACATTTCATCCTAAAGCAGCAGAATACACATTCTTTTTGACCGTACACGGAACACTCTTCAGAACAGATCACACACTTGGTCACAAATCAGACCTCAAGAGGTACAGAAAGACTTAGATCATACATGCATATTTCCAGACCACGCCACTATGAAACGAGGTCAGCCAGAAGAAATAATTTATGAAGACCACAAATACATGGAGTTAAAAAACATCCTAGTAAAGAATGAACAGGTTAACCAAGAAATTAAAGAAGAAATTTAAAAGTACATGGAAGCAAATGAAAATGGAAAACATGACAGTCTAAAACTTTTGAGATGCAGTAAAGACAGTCCTAAGATGGAAGTATACCACAATACAGGCCTCCCTCAAAATGCAAGAAAAGTTTCAATACACAACCTAGCCTTTCACCTAACAGAGCTAGAAACGTATCCACAAATAAAACCTAAAGCCAGCAGAAGAAGGGAAATAAGATTAGAGCAGAAATAAATGATACAGAAACAAACAAACAGCGGCGCTTGGGGGGCTCAGTAGGTTAAGTCTCTGCCTTCAGCTCAGGTCATGATCTCGGGGTCCTTGGATTGAGCCCTGCAGTGCGCTTTCTGCTCAGTAGGGAGCCTGCTTCCCCCCTCTCTCTCTCTGCCTGCCTCTCTGCCTACTTGTGATCTCTGCCTGTCAAATAAATAAACAAAATCTTAAAACAAACAAACAAACAAACAAAAACCCCAGTAGAACAGATCAATGAAAAGCTGGTTCTTCAAAAGAATCAATAAACTTGATAAACCCCAACCAGACTTAACAAAAAGAAAAGAGAAAGGACTCAAACAAATAAAGTCATAAATGAAAGAGGAGAGATAACAACAGACACTATAGAAATACTAACAATTATAAAAGAATACTATGAAAAATTACATGCCAATAAACTGGGCAATTTGGAAGAAATGGACAAATTCCTAGGGACATATAAGCCACCAAAGCTGAAACATGAAGAAATAAATAAGAAATTTTAAACAGACTCATAACCAGCAAAGAAACTGAATTAGTAATCAAAATTTTCCCAATAAACAAAAGTTTAGGGCCAGATGGGTTCCTAGGGGAATTCTACCAGACATTTAAAGAAGAGTTAATACATATTCTTTTCAAATTGTTCCAAAAAATAGAAATGGAAAATTCCAAACTCTTTCTACAAGGCCAGCATTACCTTGATACCAAAACCAGACAAAGACCCCACTGAAAAGGAGACTTATAGGCCAATATCCCTGATGAACATGGACATAGAAATTCTCAACAAGATACTAACAAATTGAATCCAACAGTATATTAAAAGAATTATTCACCATGATCAAGTAGGAAGTATTCCTGGGCTGGAAGGGTGATTCAATAGTCATAAATCAATCAATGTGATACACCACATTAATAAAGAAAGGATAAGAACCGTATGATCCTCTCAATGATGCAGAAAAAGCATCTGACAAAACATCATTTCTTGATAAAAACCCTCAGCGAAGTAGGCATAGAGGGAACATACCTCAACATCATAAAGGCCATATACAAAAGACCCACAGCTAAGATCATTCTCAATGGGAAAAAACTGAGAGATTTTCTTCTAGAGTTGGGAATAAGACATGGATACCCACTCTCACAATTACTATTTAACACATTACTAGATGTCTTAGTCTCAGCAATCAGACAATAAAAAGAAATAAAAGGCATCCAAATTGGCAAGGAAGACGTCAAACTTCCACTATTTGCATACATGATGCTCTATGCAGAAAACCCAAAGACACTATCAAAAAATTGCTGGAACTAATATATGAATTCAGCAAAGTTCTAGGATATAAAATTAACATACAGAAATCTGTTGCATTTCTATACATCAATAATGAAGCAACAGAAAATTAAATCAAGGTACTGATCCCATTTACAATTGCATCAAAACCCACTAGATACCTAGGAATAAACCTAACGAAACAGGTAAAAGATCTGTATGCTGAAAACTATAGAACCCTTAAGAAAGAAATTGAAGAGGACACTTAGAAATGACTACTTAGAAAGCTGGATGTATCACGACTCTGGACTTTAAACTGTACTGCAAAGCTGTAGTCATCAAGACATTATTTATTTTAAAGATTTTATTTATTTATTTGACAGAAAGAGATCATAAGTAGGCAGAGAGGCAAACGGGGTGGGTGGGGGGAAGCAGGCTCCCTGCTGAGAAGAGAGCCTGATATGGGGCTCGACCCCAGGATCCTGGGATCATGACCTGAACAGAAGGCCCACTGAGCCACCAAGGTGCCCCCATCAAGACAAGACATTATGGTACTGGCACAAAAAAGAGATGCCACCTGGGTGGCTCGGTTGATTAAACATCTGCCTTCAGCTCAGGTCATGATCCCAGTGTTCTGGGATTGAGCCCCACATCAGGCTCTCTGCGCTCTGGAGAGGCCGCACCCCCTTCTTGTGCACTTTCACTCACTCTACCACATAAAGAAATAAATAAAACCTTTTTTAAAAGTATGTAAAAAAATAGACATATAGATCAATGGAACAGAACAGAAAACCCAGAAATGGACCCACAACTATATGGTCAACTAATTTTCAACAAAGCAGGAAAGAATAATCCATGGGAAAAAAGACAGTCTCTTCAAAAAGTGGTACTGGGAGGGTGGTGCCTGGGTGGCTCAGCGGGTTAAGCCTTTGCCTTTGGCTCAGGTCATGATCTCAGAGTCTTGGGATCAAGCCCCGCATTTGGCTATCTACTCAGCGGGGAGCTTGCTTCCCTTACCCGCTCTGCCTGCTTCTCTGCCTACTTGTGATGTCTCTCTGTCAAGCAAACAAATAAAATCTTTAAAAAAAAAAAATGGTACTGGGAAAACTGGACAGCTGCATGCAAAAAAAAAAAGAAACTGGACCATTTTCTTACACCATACACAAAAATAAGTTCAAAATGGATGAAAGACCTAAATGTGAGACAGAAACCACCAAAATCCTAGAGAAGGGCATGGACAGAAACCTCTTTGACCTCAGCAACAGCAACTTCTTACTAGACAAGTCTCCAGAGGCAGGGGAAACAGAAGCAAAAATGAACTATTGAGACTTCACCAAGATAAAAAGGCTTCTGCAGAGGGAAGGAAATAATAAAAAAAAACTAAAAGGCAGACTATGGAATGGGAGAAGATATGTGCAAAAGACATATCTGATAAAGTATCCAAAAATCTACAAAGAACTTATTAAACTCAAACCCTAAAAACAAATAATCCAGTTAAGAAATAGGCAGAGGGGCGCCTGTGTGGCTCAGTGGGTTAAAGCCGCTGCCTTCGGCTCAGGTCATGATCCCAGGGTTCTGGGTCTGAGCCCTGCATCGGGCTCTCTGCTCAGTAGGGAGCCTGCTTCTCTCTCTTTCTCTCTCCGTCTCTGCCTGCCTCTCTGCCTACTTGTGATCTCTGTCAAAGAAATACTATTATTAAAAAAAAAAAAAAATAGGCAGAAAACATGAATAGACACTTTTCTAAAAATGACATCCAGATACCTAAAAGACACGTGAAAAGATGCTCAACATCCCTCAGCATCGTGGAAATACAAATCAAAACCACAATGAGATACCATCTCAACCCTGTCAGGATGGCTAAAATTAACAACACAAGAAACAAGAGATGTTGGTGAGGATGTGGAGAAAGGGGAACCCTCTTGCATTGTTGGTGGGAGTAAAAAGTGTTATAGCCACTCTGGAGGGCAGTATGAAGGTTCCTCCAAAAGTTAAAAAGAGAACTACCGTATGAAACAGCAACTGCACTACTAGGTATTTACCCAAAGAATATAAAAATACTGATTCAAAGGGATTTGATGTTCATAGCAATACCAAACTATGGAAAGAACCCAAATGACCATTGCCTGATGAATGGATAAAGAAAATGTGGTATAGATATACAAAAGAATATTATTCACCCATTAAAGAATGAAATCTTGCCATTTGCAATGACATGGGTAGAGCTAGAGTATATTATGCTAGCAAAATAAGTTGGTCGGAGAAAAACAAATACCATATGATTTCACTTATATGTGGAATTTAAGAAACAAAACAGATGATCATATGAACATAAGGGAAACAATAAGAGACTCTTAAGAATAGACAAGGGTTGATGGAGGGAGGTGGGTGGGGAATGGGCGAGATGGGTGATGGGCATCACTGTGGGTTGGTTGATGTTCATATAACAAGGAGAGCACTTGTGATGATGAGCACAGGGTACTATATGTTAAGAGATGAACCACTGAATTCTACTCCTGAAACCAGTATTGCATTGTACGTTAACTAACTAGAATCAACAAAAAAATGTGAAGAAAAAAAAAAAAGGGAAGGTAAAATCTTCCCTTATATAAAACCAGGGTTTTTCAAGCTTTTTACTCTTAACATTTGGGGCTGGATAATTCTTCATCATAACCTGGTCCTGGTCCTCTATGGATGGGTGTAATCCCCTAATTCGTGATACATTCCAGTCAGCAGACATCTCAATTTAAAGAGGTTTTGTTTTTTCTTAATTCCCCCCCCTTTTTTTTAATGCAGTAACACATGAAAACCATAGATTTTCTTTTTCCCCTAAAAAAGATGCTAAATAGTGTGGGGAGATACAGAAATTTAGAAGATAAAGCTACTGCCTTTTGAGAGCCTGCAAACAAATTTCACTTATAATTTATATCATTTGGATCTCATTCATTGCCCAAGCACATAATTCAGAGTGAAGTTTTAGTGCTACCCTGACTCTTCTAAAGTACAATGATATATTTTTATGTTTGAGAAAAGCTACAAACATAACTCTACATAACTGCTGCCAAAAACCATTTTAGGTTTTTTTTTTTAAACGATTTTTTGAAGTTAACTCTACCTCTAATGTGGGGCTCAAACTCACACCCCCAGATCCAGATTCACATGCTCTATCTACCAACTGAGCCAGTCAGGTGCCCCCAAATCATATAAGTTTTGCTTTAAATAACAGATTTCTACTAATACGATACTAATTTCTGCCCACTGCATTCAATGTTGCTACTCTGAAATGAAGAAACATCCTGAAAAAGACTCCAGACAATTCTATCAAAAAGCATCTCTTCACATAACAAAAATCTTGGGGCAGATTTAAATAATGCTCTGTGGGAGAATGCTGTTGTAAGGGAGAATGGTGTAAGGTCACAGCTCTTTACCACCCTCTATAGCACAGGGGAAAGCTAGAATGAACAACAACCACTACTATAACAACTACAACAACTACGACTACTACAACTACTACTACTACTACTACTACTAGTACTACTACTACACATTCAATGCAGGTCTTCAAATTGCCCTATCTGCTCACTTAAATATATTTGACACACAACAGGAGCCACACATTCAACTTCCAATAGGAATCACTCCCAAATATGCCTATAAAAGTATGTATCATTTGACTTTCTTTCTTTTTTTTTTTTTAACTTAAAAACAACAGATTTATATTTCATAATTCTGGAAGCTGGAAAGTTTGTGATCAAGGTGCCAGCAGATTCACCATCTGGTGAGAACTCAACGCCTGGTACATACAGGGCTCTTCTCTCTCTACCTCCTTACAAAAAGAAAAGGGTCTTTTGACTTTCAGAACAACTTAATTGTATCATCACAAGTCTTTACTTCCTCTCTAAACAAACAGCAAATTGCTATGGGGTGCCTGGCTGGCTCAGTCTGTACAGCATGTGACTTGTGATCCCAGGGTTATGAGTTCAAGCCCCATGATGGGCCTAGAGCCTATTAAAACACACACACACACACACCCTAAATAAATAAATGAACTGCTAAAAATCGGTCATTTGTTCAATTGCTGACTTTTTTTTTTTTTAAGATTTTATTTATTTGACCAACAGAGATCACAAGTAGGCAGAGAGGCAGACAGAGAGGAGGAAGCAGGCTCCCAGCTGAGCAGAGAGCCTGATGCGGGGCTCCATCCCAGGACCCTGGGATCAGGGCCTGAGCCAAAGGCAGAGGCTTTAACCCACTGAGTCACCCAGGGGCCCCAATTGCTGACTTTTTAATTCATTCCACCAAGAGGCTGTGAAGGCCACATACTGGCCAGGCACACTGCTAGGCCCTAGAGAAACAAAATGAGACAAGGCACTTTCTCCAAATTCAAGGAAGTACCCAGTCTAGTTGCTGCCTCTCAGCCTCTTTCTCTACCAGCTCTCCCATGCCAGTGGGTACAAAGCATGGTGCTGAGTCCTGCGTGAAACCAGCACTATCACAGGCAAGTGGCTAACAATTTACTAAGTCTAGTCAAGCAGTATTGCAATCTGTCTGAAGACTTGATTCAGATGTCTGATGAAACAAGAAAGCTGGCTGTTTTACTTCCTTCCCAATTTGTCATCAAAATGCACGTAAAGAAATATAAGACAAAAACGCAATAGCTCTGTCAACCATGTATCAAAGTCTGACTCAAATTTCCATAAATTACACAAAGGGTAATGACCAAGAAGTACAACTGACCCAGAATTCATTACTATGCTCCCTGCCATATTTTATACCTTTTAAAATTTTATCCAGTGAATGCCCACTTTAACCCAGCCTATATTTCCTTTTGATTGACTGTGTGGAAGGATGAAGAAGAGTATTTGTGGTAATGTCTTAAATATAAATACACCTTTTTTTTTAAATGTATGCCCAAGCCAACAAAAGAATAAAGAAATCCTATACAAGACAGGAAGGACAGGAATCAACAAATCCATAGGCGTATATGCAAGTACTAAAGCTAATGCTTTCCCTGTGGCCATCGCTAATTCCTAATAACTACAAGTCTGGGCTTTAATGACCCATGCTCCACAGGGAGAAAGACAAAGTCTGGGGCTCAAACACCTAGGAAAGTAGGAAACACAAATCTTCTGTGAAGAAACATACCCTCAAACTAAATCTCAAAGAAATCACCAAAAACTTCCAAGATACGTGAATTCATAATCAAAAATTACAATACAAATGAAGAAACAAGTCACAGCAAAGAAAAGTCAACAAAATAAAAAAACCCCAAACATACAGAATGAGACCTATAAAGACTATTGGGTATCAAAACTAGATTATGAACAAATTTACTTTATATTTTGTATTATTTGAAACAATAAAGGGAAACCTAAAACTACAACAAAAGAATATCAATGACAACTACTACGATATGTAAAAAGAACCAAACAAGAGATCTAGAAACAAATAAATAAAAAACAGTACTGAAATTAGATAGAGCAAATGAGTCACTACTGCATAAAGAATTAGTTAACTGAAGATATGAAAGAAATTATCCAGAATTCAACACAGAGAATCAAAACCAATGAATTACAAAACAGAGGTCAAAAGCACATAAAAACCATCCTTCTTACTTTTGAGTTCCAGAAGGAGTTAGATTATAGGAGAGAGGCAGTGTTCAAAGGAATTATGGTTGAAAATGTCCCAGTGCCAATAAACACAATTATCAGATTCATGAAGCACAACGTATCGGCCAGCAAACCAAATGAGAAAAAGCCACATCAGGATGCATTACACAGGAAAACTGTAGGACACCAAAGACAAACTGAGGATCAAGCAGATGAAGAGACATGACAGCTTACAACATAACCACAGTTTTAAGGAAAACAGAGTAAAATATCAAAGTAAAAGAGTAAAATAATATCAAAGTAATTTTGGAGGAAGTAACTGTCCATTTAGCACTCTATTCCACAAAGGGTAAAACTATCTTTTGAGATCAAGGATGAAATAAAGAATTCAGAAAAACACAAAACAATGGGGTTTGTTACCGAAGATTCTCTCTAAAAATAACTCAAAAAGAGGAAAAATAATACCAGAAAAAATGTTGAACTGTAAAAATAAATTATATGAGAATCATAAACATGTGAATAATTCCGAGCAAATAGTAACTGCATAAAGCAATGATAATTTCAAATTTGTGGAGTTACAAGAAATCAAGATAGGACAAAAACTCTAGACAGCAGCATAAAGATAGGAGGGGTGTCTGGGTTGCTCAGGTCCCTTAAAGCGTCCAACTCTTGATTCCAGCTCAGATCATGATCTCCAGGTTGTGAAGTCGAGGTCCAACAGGGGTTCCCCGTGGGCTCAGCACAGAGGCTGCTTGGGTTTCTTTCTCCATCTCCCTCTGCCCCTCCCCCTGCTCTCTCTCTCAAAATAAACAAATAAATGTTTTTTAAAAAATTGGGGAAAAGCTGGGGTGCCTGGGTGGCTCAGTAGGTTAAACATCTGCCTCCGACTTAGGTTATGATCCTTAGGTCCTGGGATCCAGCCCCACGTCTGGGCTCTCTGCTCAGTGGGAAGCCTGCTTCCTCTCCCTGCTGCTTCCCCTGCTTGTACTCTCCCTATCTCTCTGTCAGATAAATAAATAACATCTTTGAAAAAAATTGGGAAAAAGGTAAATGGAGATATAGGTTCTTGTCCTGACACAGAGTAAAATAACTTTAGACTTTAAGTTTAATCCACATGTTAAAGGATGACCACAAAAAGTGTAAAAACAATACACAACATTTAAACTGATACAAAGGAATAAAATGGAATTAAAGAAAAAAATTAAAAAATCAATTCAAAAGAAGGCAAGGGAGGAGAAAAAACAGACAACAAAAAAAGCAAAATAAAATGACTATAGACACAAATCCAAAAATATCAGTAGTCACAACCAATATAAATGGACAAAGGGAAAATTAAACCTCCAGCTTCGTGCGCTGTACAAGGGACACGCCTAAAACAGGAGAACACAGAAAAGTTGAAAGGTATCAAGCCAACACAGAGCCAAATAGGAGCACCACACGGTATGAATATCAAATAAGGTTTTTGGAGAAAATATAACAATGGCAAAATGCTGGTGATCTGTTGAACACCAGTGCCCACACCTTTGGGCATGCCTGTCATAATGGACACCTCCTGGCTAAGGCAGTGCCTTGTGAAGAAGGGAACCACTGGAGCCCACAGGCTGCTATCAGCCTGTTCTGCCCTGAAGCTCAGACCTTCCAAGTTAGCTCTCTGATAAGCCACTCAAGAGAGAAAGTAATAAGTATCCAAGCCCCTGGGTCTTGTCTCCCCTCAGTGAAGCACAGGATGGAAAAAAGATACAACAAACAAATTCTAACCAGCAGTAGCTGACAAAATTAACATCAAGCTGAAATGCATGATTTGAAACACTCACTACTTCATGTCATCATTTTATTTCACAACCCTTATCCTTCAGTGTCAAATAACAAGTCCTTAAAAATACATCACACAAGTCATCAGAATCAAGGAAAAACTGCCAATGCCACTCTAAGATATCTGACACAATTATCTCAATTACTGAAACATTAATTAGACAAAAGGTAGACAAAAAAGTTGAATGCTGCAATTAACAAGTTTGATCCAACAACTGGAAAATTCAATTTTTTTTCCTGAGCACACATTAAATATTTACAAAACATGTCCTCGATAAGTCTTAAAGCAAATCTTATATATGTCCAAAGAATTAGCATCAGATAGAACACACCATCTAATTATAATGCAATTATGTTAGAAATTAACAACACAACAAAATTTAATAAATAAAACCTCTACATTTGGAAACAAAAACAACCCATGAATCAGAAAAGAAATATTTTGGAAACTAGAAAATATTTAGAAATTGATGACAACCATCTACTTAAAAAACTTGTGGGAGATTCCTAAAGCAATAGGTACAGACCCAGAGTGTTTTACACATGAAACTGTTTATTCAGTTAATAAACAGGTAATTCCAGCTTCACAGAAAACCCTGGAGAATAGAGGAAACTCTATAACTCATTTCATGAGACCAATAATAATACCAGAATCAGACAAGGACTACATAAGAAAGAAAAACTACAAATAAATCTCACTCATGAACATGACTGCAAAAATCCTAAACAAAATAATAGCAAGCCGGGACGCCTGGGTGGCTCAGTTGGTTAAGCAGCTGCCTTCGGCTCAGGTCATGATCCTAGCGTCCTGGGATCGAGTCCTACATCGGGCTCCTTGCCGAGCAAGGAGCCTGCTTCTCCCTCTGCCTCTGCCAGCCATTCTGTCTGCCTGTGCTTGCTCTCTCTCCCCCCCCTCTCTCTGATAAATAAATAAAATCTTAAAAAAAAAAAAATAGCAAGCCAAATCCAGGAATATGTAATAAAAAGAAAATATAGCCAACTTGTGTTTCCTCGAGGAATGCAAGTGTGGGTCAAAACTGGAAAACATATTCATTTCAATCATCTCAATTAAGACCAAAAAAATGTCTTTGATCAAATATCCATAACCACTCAATCAAAACTATTATCAAAGTAGGAACACAAGGTAAAGTCTTTAACTTAATAAGGAGAACAAGTTGTGAGGGTCTTCTAGGAAGGCTCCTTAAAGGGAGATAAGTCTCTTTTGCCTGCCCACTTCTCTGCTGCCTGGCATGGACACTAAATGGCTGGTGCTCAGCACCTATCCTGGCCTATGAGGTGACCTTAAGGATGATGCCAGACTTAGAATCAGAGAAGAGAAGGACAAAAAGAACCTGGGTCCCTGATGACTTAGAGACACTACACACAGCTGCACACTGAGCTGCATGCCTCTGTACTTTTTTAACATGTGAAACTAAGACTTTGTGTATTTAAGACACTTTTACTTATGCAGTCAAACACCATCTTAACTGAAATACTATTTTTTATTCAAATGGTACTAGAAGCTCTAAATTGGGCAAAAAAAAATAATACCAATAATAATATGTAAAAATGGCTAAGAAACAAATCTGTAATTATTCACACATGTCTAGAAAACCTAAAAGAATCCTATAGAAAATTACTAGAAATAAGTTTAGCAGGATGGCCGGAAAAAAAGGTGAAATGCACTCTGTGTACAAGCAAGAATCAGTTAAAAATCTTTAACTTAAAAAAGACACTGTTTATACCAGCAACAACAACAAGGTAGCTAGGAAAAAATCTAATCTAAAAGTCAAAACTTTTGTATAGAAAATTATGAAACATTTTGGACGGATGTTAAGACCAAAAGAGGCCAAAAAGAGTAAGAGTAGTTGTTAAGACGTTACTGCTGAAATCAATCCAAAGATTCGATTCAATTGTAATCAAATCTCAACAAAGTTTTTTAAGGAACTTACCAACCTAAATTTATACACAGTCACAAGAATCAGAAAGTTATTCCTGAAGAACATAGCAAGAGAGAGAAGCTTGTACCCCAGAAGTCAAAAATTATCATAAAGCCACAGTACTGAAGTGTGTGGTCTTGGTGCAGGGACAGACAGATCAATGGAACAGAACTGGAGCCCGGGAACAGACTCACACACATATATGTAAACCTAGGTGATGCCGAAGGTTGGTTGCAAATGGTAATGTAGTCAACAAATGATTCTGGGACAAGTACAATGAAAATAAAACAAAAGAAATTGGATACCTACCTGACAACGTGCATATAAACTCAATTCTAAATGATGGAGTATTTTTAAATATGAAAGGCAAAACTATTATTTTAAATATATAATGTCTTTAAGAGCTTGTTTTAAGAAAAGATTCTTATAGCAGATTTTTAAATTGACCTTTTCAACTATATTACACAAAAGGGAAAAACATTTTTTTTTAAAATTTTTATTTGACAGATCACAAGTAGGCAGAGAGGCAGGCAGAGAGAGAGGAGAAAGCAGGCTCCCCGCTGAGTGGAGAGCCTGATGTGGGGCTCGATCTCAGGACCCTGAGATCATGACCTGAGCCGAAGGCAGAGGCTTTAACCCACTGAGCTACCCAAGTGCCCCGGGAAAAACATTTTTTTTTCTTTTTTTTTTTAGATTATTTATTTATTTATTTGACAGACAGAGACCACAAGCAGGCAGAGAGGCAGGCAGAGAGAGAAGGGGGAAGCAGGCTTCTTGCTGAGCAGAGAGCCCGATGTGGAGCTCGATCCCAGGATCCTGAGATCATGACCCGAGCTGAAGGCAGAGGCTTAACCCACTGAGCCACCCTGGCGCCCCTTAACCATATTAAAAGAGCTCCTTCCAATGAAAAAAAGGAAGAAAAGACAGGGGGCAAAAAACCCATGACAAACACAACTGGCCAATAAATATTTGAAAAGTTGTTCAATCTTTCAGTAATCAGGGAAAGCAAATTAAGACCACAACATGAAAACTTTTTACATCCATCAGGGGGTAAAAAAACTTTAATAAGAGTTTCCAAAAATGTGAATCAACTGAAATTCTCCTATACCTCTGATAAAAAAGTAAGTCAGTACAACTACTTTGAGTACAATACTTGTTGACCTTTGAAAAACATGGGGGTTGGGGTGTGCACACTGCCCACCCACCATGGTTGAAAATCCAAATATAATTCTCCACTTCCCAAAAATTTTAACTACTAATAACCTACTATTAACAACAAGCCATCCCAGAAGCCATCAACAGTCGATTAACGTGTATTTTGTATGTTATACATATTATATGTTTTATTTGTACAATACATAAGCCAGAAAAAAGGAAAATATTAAGAAAGTCATGAGAAAATACATTTACAGTACTGTGCTATATTTTTTGAAAAAATCTGCACAGTAGTAGACCCATGAAGTTTAAACCTATGTTGTTCAAAGATCAACTGTACTTGGTTTTACTAGTAAAGCAGAAGAGGCACAACCTATGTTCCAGCAATTCTACTGATATCCCTTTGCACAACTGCACCAACTAACAGGTACAAGAACATTCACAGCATCCGTGTTTGCAGTACAAAAGAACAGTAAACAATTTATATGTTAGTCAATAACTCAGCAAAACAACAGAGTGAAAAGAATGAACTCCACCCACATATGCCAACATGGATTAATCTCAAAAGCAAAAGTCAGAGGATATATATGGTATGATTCCGTTTACACAACGGCCAAAACCAGCACAATTAAACATACCATTTAAGAATGCCTCCATGTGTGATTAGACTATATAGAAAAGCTTAGAGTGCTTAACAAAAATGTCAAGATAGTGTTTATTTGTGGCTCCTCCAGAGAGGAAGATTAACTGAGTTAGTGCAAACTACTAACTGGCTAAATTCCATTTCTTAAACTGAATGAGGCCCTTGCGAGTTCATTTAATTTCTCTAGAAATAATACATATTAGCTCTATATACTCTTCTCTCTTGACTATGTATTACATAATACATTTTAAATGACACAAAAAATATCCAAAACGCTGTTTTAAAATATCTTGTTCATCTTTACGGTTTTTTTTTTTAAAGGCAACTGGTATGTAAAAGTAGTTTTTAAAATATAATAAAATAATGACATTAGCATCTGATACCTGATACTTTAAAGGCCGAGGTTAAAGATATTCATGCACCCTACCCTTTATAATGCACATCAACTTGTCTTCCAAAGCAACCCTGAAGTGCAAAAAACGTGAACGTTTTGCGCAAAAATATAGACTTTATTGACTTGCACCAGTACAACCATTCTTGTATACGCCAAACGACATGCACTCTTCATCTGCTAATGAAATCCTCTAAATTTGTTTTCGTGACAGCGATATTAAAAGACAAATATATTCAGTTAAATAACACTGAGGGAGGCTATCATTTAATTATGGAACATCAGATTTCTATCTTAAATTGCAGCCTGAAGCGTCAAAAAGAATCATCTTTGCTTAAGGCAACTATGAGATAAAACTGGGACACTCAAGCTAAAACCCGAATTTGAGCGGTGATAACTCTGGGGCTTTAGGCAAATTCACGGACGCAGTTTCCAAATAAAAAGTTGTTTTTCCGATTTCTGCAGCAGTTGGCAAGGAATTTCTATGACCGCTCATTCCATAATATCCCTGGCAAGTCAGTACCAGTCCCAGCAGACGAAGTCCCCAAATGCACAACCACTGAGTCCCGACCGATTCAAAAATCCACGCCCCCAGCCTAAATCTCCCTTGAAACAGGTGGTCTTCCATGCCTCCCTCGTCCCGGGGTGCGGGGAGCAATGAGGGAAAGTTCTGGGAAGTTAAGACGAGTCCGTGAATCACATGGGCAAAACTCTGCTGGGATCTTACAAAACATTCATGTCATCGAACCCCCTCGTTTTTTGAAAGGCAAAGTAAGTCTCAGGGAGAAGCGCCCCTGCTCAGGATCTAACAGCTACTTAAATTCGTCCCTCACCTAGCTCAGTGATCCTTCCCCCTACCCATTCCCCAAAGCTTCAATTCGTCGCTAACACGGAGGAGGTGAGAGAACTCCCACCTCCTTAGCTTGGCCAGGTTGTGAGGGCTAGAAAGGGTCTTAGAGATCATCGGATCAACCCTTCTAACAGGTGTGAAAACAGAACAGTAAGTGACGCAGGTTGAGCGGTTAAATCACCGACCCTCTGACACCGAGCGGCAGGACCCTGACAAGGGCAATGAAAGATCATTGGCGACCCCACTTCCCGTCTCCAGGACGGCGAGTGTCAAAAACACCCGACACCTCGACTGCAACACAAATCCCGCGCTTGCCACGCAGAACCGAGAAGCCGGTTGGTGGGGAAACTCCAACCGCGGGTGCGCAGCACCGATAATGCCGCGACAGGGCAAGAACCGAGTCCCGCCTCTTTCTTCCGCATGCGTCGATGGGGAGAAAGGGAAACAGTAAGGCTGCGGCGCCTCCCGCGAGAAGGGGTACCTTGAGGCTCGCGCCGCAGTCCCTCGCCGCTACAGCACAGGTGCCCAATACCCTGCTTCCGGGATCCAGTCGGGCGGGGAGGCCCGGAGGTCGCTGGAGGCAGCCACCGCCCCGCCCGATCCAAGCCCCGCCTCCCTTGCTCACTCTGCGGAGGACGTGGGCAACTTCCGGGACGCCATGCGTCACTAAGCAGCCGATCCCCACTTCCGGAAGCAGCCCTCCCTGCTCTGTCCATTTCTGGGACTGCGCGATTTCGATCGAGATTTCCGAGCTTTTGATTGGTGGAGTGAGAGAGCGGGTCTTCGCTGATTGGTGCCGGCATCTTCTGCCCCATAGACGCCGTGGGACGCAGGATTTCGGTCGTCTGTTTCCTGCCGGCCGCGGGTGTCGCACCGCGACCATGGTGGATGTCATGGAGTTGCCCAGGTCGCGCGTCAACGCCAGCATGCTAGCTCAGTTCATCGACCGGCCGGTCTGCTTCGTAGGAAGGCTGGAAAAGGTGCGCGCCGTGGCTGCCCTGGGCCCCCTGCTTTGGAGCCGGGTGGAGGGACCCCGTGACCGCCAGGGCCGTAGCCTCAGGGTGGAAAGGTGGGGTGGAGGAGGACAGGCCTTAGAGCAACACTGCGCTCCCAAATGCTTCGTTTTACGCGCATGGACGTTCTGCGCACTTTTTAGCCCCTGCAGCCCATTTTGGCGCCACTTTTATGGCGCGGAATCGTGACGTTTTCAAATTTGCTCGGTTCTAAATTCTAACGTCCTCCCCTCTGGTTTCTTCTGGTTTCTTTTTGTATTTACAAAGAAAATTGTAGACCTGACTCACACATTTACCTCCTGATTTTTTCGCTTAGCCAGACTTGGCAACTGCTCTGGTTTTCTAGTTTCTTTCTAATGGAATTTTCTTTTCTCAAACTTCGCTTTCTTGTTGGTCACTTCGTCATAAACATTCTTCAGTTGTCCCTTCCAGATTCCATAGCAGTCTGTGTTCTCATCCTAGTGTTAAGAGTGCAGCGTCTGCATCCTACTGATGAGAAGCAGCCCCAAAGTTTCGGAGTCAGTGAACCGGGAAAGCTGAGGGGGAAAAAAAACAAAAAACTATTGTAAAGCCTTAGTAGTTCATTTCAGCCACTCGTCCTCTTCGTTCTATAGGTGTTACTTGACTTCAGAGTAGGCAGACTGGGTAGGAGTGGAGTCTGGTTAACTGCTCAAGGCCACAGCAAGTAGCAAAGCTGACTTTCATCCAGACCTGAATGCAGTCTTTACAGATCAGTAGTAGAGCCCAAATCTTCTGGCAACCAGTTCTGTTAACTACATCATGCTTATTATTCATTTTTTTAAAAAAACTCTCTACCCCCAAGGTAGGGCTCAAACTCACAACCCTGAGGTCAAGAGTGGTACCCTCCAGCACTGAGCCACACAGGTCTGTCCCCATCAAACTTAATTTTTAAAACAGACTCTCTGGTGGAATACCTACTATTTAAATCATGAGTGCTAGTAGATCTCACTTTTAGACATTATGAACCCCCTTTAATTTGTTGTTAGGGCAGGGCTGCCAGATTACTAAATAAAAATACAGGACATATTTGTACTAAAAAGTACTGTTTATCTGAAATTCAACTTTAACTAGGTGGTGTTTGACCAGTTGCGGTTAACACAAGATTATAATCTGAACCAAATTGTTCAAAAACAAATTGCTTTGTGTGCATTGACTAAGTATTTTTGGGTCAATCTCATTTTCAAACTTACAATATTTTTATTTTAATGAGATTTTAAAGTTTGTTTTGTTTATGTTTTTGGTTTTTTTAATCCTGTGTTTCTTTTTTAGATTCATCCCACTGGAAAAATGTTTATTCTTTCAGATGGAGAAGGAAAAAATGGAACTATTGAGTTGATGGAGCCCGTATGTTCAAGTATTAATTCTAAGACTCTTTTTTTTTTTTTCTTTTAAGATTTTATTTATTTGTCAGAGAGAGGGAGAGCAAGAAAGAGAGCACAGGCAGGCAGAGGCAGAGGGAGAAGCAGGCTCCCTGCTGAGCAAGGAGCCCGATGTGGGACTCGATCCCAGAACGCTGGGATCATGACCTGAGCCGAAGGCAGCTGCTTAACCAACTGAGCCACCCAGGCATCCCTAATTCTAAGACTCTTGTAGTTAATTCATCTTGCTGATGTTTCTGATTCTTGGAGTGATATAAAGGACCACCTCATAAAACTTACCTGCTCAAAAAATTAAACTTTTGTCCTCTTCTTACATTATATATCCCTTTACATTTCTAACCAATGATTCTTTGGGCTCCCTGATTTTTTTTTTTTTTTAAGATTTTATTTATTTATTTGACAGAGAGAGACACAGTGAGAGGGGGAATACAAGCAGGGGAAGTGAGAGAGGGAGATGTGGGACTTGATCCCAGGGCTCTGGGGTCATGACCTGAGCTGAAGACAGCCGCTTAATGACTAAGCCACCCAGGCGCCCCTTGGGCTCCATGATTTTTTAAAACATCCCTTAACTGGGTAACATTTCCTATTCCTATAAAAGACCAAAAAAATCACATTTAAAAAAAAACCTTTTAAGTCATTTTTTCTTTCAAGAGCTTGACATTTTAAAAATTCTGTTTTGTTTTTGTTTAAGTGTACTTTTAGTTATCACTTGTTTTTACATTTATTGTACTCCAAAAATTTTTTTTTTAAATGAAGATAAATCCATGTGTTGTTTGGGTAATATATACAGAATACACTGCACAAGATAAGAAAGTAGAAAGTTCCTTTCAATGGGTCTTTTTAAATAAATTACTCTTGTAGAAATCCTAGACATTCTCATTATCCTTAAGTGATTTTGTCTTCAACTTAAACATTTAACTGGATCTTTGGACCTGAAGGTACTGCTAAAGGTAATAGGACTTGACATGCTGACATTAAGTACTCAAACATTTTTAACAACTTACAGTTCAGTTTTTGCATTGGTAAATTTTAAGCTGATTTTGTTACATGAAAGATTAGTAAACTGTAACAATTTTCCAAGTTACCAACTAGAAATATGACAACACCAATTTGACAATTTGTCCTTTGTGTTAGCTTGATGAAGAAATCTCTGGAATTGTGGAAGTAGTTGGAAAAGTAACAGCAAAGGCAACCATTATGTGTGCATCATATGTCCAGTTTAAAGAAGATAACCATCCTTTTGGTAAATAAAGCATTCTGTATTAAGTACTTTCATGTAATTAGGAGGAAAACAGTTTTCTTAACTTGAGATGTCTTGGTCTTGAATCTCAGTCCTGCCATTTTTCAGTTACTATAGAATTTTCTGATCCCAAAGGAAAATGGGAGAACATTTTGGCCCCCTTTTAAGTAATGCTTGTATATGCAGGAAACTAATTAAAGAGTATTTATGGGAAGAGAAACTTAAAACTTGGCAAACAGAAATAATGTTAATAGATTATTTTGTTTTATCATATGTATCAAAAGCATCAAATAATGCCTAACACCTAAAACCAGGCAAGAATTTGCCTGTACAATGGATATCAAAATGAATAGTTGCCTATTGCCCATGTCTTTTATTTTTTAGAGCCACAGGTAAATAGCTGTGATGATCCCTATCTATTTTAGAAGATAGATTGTGAAAATAAGTTGATCTCTATAAAAGAGAAAGAGGTAGAAAGCTTTTAGATAATAAATGATGCTACATCTTTCCATTATAGATTAAATGTTTGATAATTTTTTTTTTTTTCCCCCAGATCTTGGACTTTACAATGAAGCTGTGAAAATTACTCATGAGTTCCCTCAGTTTTTTCCTTTGGGGGTGGTGCAATATGATTGATCTTGATAAACACATTGAAGACTGTTACAGGAAGCCCCCTGATAGTTGAGGGGAATATTTCTGTGATTTTTAATATTTAACTTGTTCTCTTTTTAATTTCATTTACCTAACCTTATTAGATATTGCAGTATCCCACTTTTGATGTAACCTGTCTATATACTGCAGGTTAATTCCTCATAAAGAATCACTTCTCCAGTGTACGGTCAGACCAGATATTAGAACAAAGCAGTTGCCTTGAGTTTAGTTTTGTGTTTTATTAATAAAAACTGAAACAGACATACTGTTGATCATTTCATTCTTATTCTTTTAGTCATGTATTCAAACACAAACTTGGAATTTTCATAGTGTAAGGTCAGACAGAACTTAAACCTACCAAATGAAATCCTGGGCCACATGTGTGAAGAATTTACTTGCTACCTCATAAACTACACTATGTTAATTATTTCCTTGACACTGAAAAAAAGTGATTTTAATTTATTAAAAGAGCAAACAGAATCCTTTATCTTTTATAATTTGTGAGAACCTATATAGAATTCTCCAGAGAATCAGAACCAAAAGAACCATATATATCAGAACTATATATATGAGATTTTGTTACAGGAATTGACTTATGTGGTAATGAAAGCCAAGGAGTCCCAAGGTCTGAGAATCAGGGGAGTTGATGTAACTTGCAGTCCAAGGTTGAAAACCTGAATAGTGGGAGGCCACTGATTTAAATCCCAGAATCTGAAGGCCCAAGAACCAGGAGCTCCAGTGTCAGGACTGGAGGAGGTGGACATCCCAGATCTGGCAGAGCAAATTTGCTCTTCCTCCACATTTTTTGTTCTATTTGGGCTATGAACATATTGGATGATACCCACCTATTTGGTAAGGGCCTCCTGATTCAGATCCTAATCTCTTCTGGAAATGCCCTCACAGACACAGCAAGAAATAATGTTTTACTGGCTATCTGGGTTTCCCTTAGCTAAGTTGACATATAAAATTATCACAGTACCTCTTTCTCAGGATTTTGAAACCACATTTACTAATGCCAAATAAGGGATATCTAATCATTAGAACAGTTGACGAAATCATTTGATCTTTTTTCTTCCTTTCAACTGTCATTCTTAGTATGAAATTCCTGTTTATTTGTACTTCATACCACTAAGTAACACTGGGGATGGGCCAGGTTGGGATGTGGCAATTATAAAATAGAGAGTAAAGCAGAATAATTGGTAACTTATATGGCCAGTCAGCTTTTATGGCTTGACTTAATTTCTTCAGTTAGGAAATTAACTAATTCTAAATTTAGATTATAAATTTTACCAAAGATATTTATTTTATGGACACTTGGCTGGTTCAGTTGCTAGAGCGTGCAACTCTTGATCTTGGGGCTATAAGTTCAAGCCCCGTGTTGGATGTACAAAATTTGAAATTGATAGTATCTTCAATTTCAACTTTTATCCCAAAATAGTCTCCAAATTACTTAAGGAACATTGCCATAGCCACGTAAAGTAAAACATGGGAAGTATAGACCGTTATAGCTGAAATTTAGGTTTAGGAGGAACAGCAGCCAGTCTCAATAACTTGTCTTGAATGCCAGAGGAAGAGTCCGTCCTCACTTGTGTTAACCTCTGACGACTCTGTGCTATGAAAATGTTTAAGGTGTCCTGCTTAAAACCTTACCTTGAACTACTGTGTTTAATAAATTGCACTCAATGAATAGGATATCTTACTTTCCATCAAGTGAGTCATTTCTACTAATTATTTATGGTGCCATATCTCCAGTCCCAGCCTCACTTCTGAGCTGCTCAACATCTGCTCCTGGATATCCTACCAGCACTTTAGTTTCAGCAAGTATAGCTTGAATGTGTGCAAACTCTCATGTGTTCCTTGATTTGGTAATATTTAATCAGGATAAATTCACGTATATGATTAATATATTTCAACTGTACAATTCAGTGGCTTTTAGGTATTCAGAGTTGTATACCATCTCTATAATCAATTTTAGAACATATTCATCACCCCGAAAAGAAACCCTGTACTTTTTACTTATCATGGCCTAATCCCTCCACCGCCACAACCACCCCCTAACCACAAGAAACCACTTACCTTCTGTCTACAGATTTGCCTATTCTGGACATTTTGGAGAAATAGAATTATATGTGATCTTTTGTGACTGACTTCTTTCACTTAGCATGTTTTCAAGGTTCATCTATTTATAGCAAAAATCAGTGCTTCATCAACATTTTTATGGCCAAATATTCCACTGTATGGATATATCATTTTTTATCCATTCATCATTTGGAAATTTGGGTGGTTTCCACCATTTGGATACAATGAATTATGCTATTATGAGCATTCATGTGTAAGTTTTTGTGTGTACATATTTTTTATTTCTCTTGGATATATACCTGTAAGTGGGACTGCTGCACCAAATGGTAAATATGCTTAAGTTTTTGAGGCACTGCCAAACGTTTTCGAAGTGGCTGTACCATCTTACATTCCTAGCAGCAGTGTTTAAGGATTCTAATTTCTCCACATCCTCACCAACACTTATTATAATACGACTTTTGGATTATGCCATCCCACTTAGGTGTGAAGTGGTACCTCATTGTGGTTCTGATTTGGTCTTTTTCTTTTAAAGCTACCATAAGCCATCCCATTGCCCAGAAAAGCTTGAGTATCTCCAGTCCTTTTTGTTGCACTGCATCTGCAGGTTCAGACAGTTGTCATCTCTCACTTGAACTATTACAACAGTCTTAACTGTAAATGGCCTTCCAGTTTCTAGGCTCCTGGGTTTCCTAGCCAATACAGCTGCATTTAACATCAGTTCTAACCATCACACTATAAACTTAACAAAAAAAGATGAGTTTGGGCAGTGGTAAACTTCCGGGAAGGTGACAGTGGGGAAATCTGGCCAATGCTACCTTAAGGAAGCGATCAAGGTTAACATCAGCAGTGACAACAGGCAGAGATCATGTGCCCTTTAATATGATAAGAAAGGTACTTCACCATTCTGGTATTTTTTCACAAACACCACCAACTAATCATGAGAAAATACCAGACCCAAATTGAAGAACATTCTAAAAACTGAGCACTCCTCTAAACTGTCAATATCATGAAAAACAAGAAAAGAGAAACTCACAGAGCAGAGAAGACTAAGCCTGGATTGGGTCCTGGAACAGAAAAAGACAAAGGAAAACGGATTAAATCTGAGTAAAGGCTAGCGTTAACAGTAATATACCAAGGTTGGTTTCTTAGTTTTGACAAACGTACCATGATAATGTAAGGGACCATAAAGGGACACACACTCTGGGGGAGGAGATACAAAAGAACTCTATCATCTCACAACTTTTCTGTAAATCTAAAATTTCTCCACATTTATAAAGGTATTAAAAAAATGAACCTCCTCAGGTTCCCCACTGACTATATGAGGTCCACATTTCCAGTTAGTAGTTACCCTTCACAGTCTGACCACATCTCACCTCAGACCAAATCCTTCTTTCCCCCTTGAAACTATTATCCATCCAGTACTGATCTGCTGTTACTGGAACACATTAGACCCTCTAAGTTCTGGGTGCCACTGAACTTGCTTTTGCTCTGACTGGAATGTTTGGAAAGGAAAACATTCTCTAAGCTTCCCGAACAGGCAAGCAGAATTTGTTACTTTATATTATATTCCTTTCTTTATACCTCTTATCACACTTGCTCATAACCTTTTTAATTTTCAAATAAACATTGTCTATATAAATATATAAATTACATTTGATTAGTTTATATAGTATAAATACATATTTTATATGTATACACACACACACACACACACACACATATACAGAACCCCTCCCTCCCCGCCTTATCCATGGGGACTAGGTTCCAAGACCTCCAGTGGAGATGCCTCAGATAGTACCAAACCCTAAGTATATTGTTTTTTCCTATACATACATACACACCTACCTATGATAAAGTTTAATTTATAAAGTAGGCTTGTTAAGAGTTTAGCAATAACTAATAATAAATTAGAACAATTATAACCATACACTGTAATGAAAGTTACATGAATATGTTCTCTCTCAAAATATCTTACTGTACTGTACTCACCCTTCTTGTGATGAGGTGAGATGATAAAATGCCTATGTGGTGAGATGAAAGGAGGTGAATAACGTAGGCATTGTGATACAGCCTTGAGCTACTATTGACCTGAGGATATATGAAAAGGAGAATCATCTGCTTCTGGCCCATAGGTGACAAACTATAGAAAACGAAGTAGATAAGGGGCGACTACTGCTTATAGAGTTAAACACCTCAAAAATCAAAAAGTAGAGCTTCAGTGTCTCTCCAAAGACACTGCTATGGATTTGTAAGTAACTTTCTAGAACTTTGACTATATAAATATCTACAGGACCTCAACTATACTATTCTGCAACATGTATTTCTCCTTTAATATGTCTTGGCAATTGACATATAGAACTATCTCTTCCTTTTTAATGGTTGTAAAATATCCATTGTGCCAAGTGCTTATTTAACCAGTCCTCTAACTAGTCTTCTCCACTAAGGAGAGGTGTTTATAGTGAAAAACCTGTAGCTAAAAAACCCACCTTACTGGTATCTCTCAATGCCTAATGCAGCATATGAATAAATTAGTCCATCCAGCCTGGTTTGAGAAGCAAGGAGGCCAAGGAGAGAGCTAATGAAAACCTAAATCGTAATAGGTGGTGACAAAGAACAGGAGGCAAGAGGTTCAGAATATATTATAATGGATTCCACAGGACTCAGTGATGAAGTTAGGAACTGAACAGAGTAAGAGGCAAGAATAAGGTCAGTTGGCAAGGAAGCAAAAAATTCACTCCAATAAAAATTTAAATAGCTGATATAGGCCCTTTCAGTGAAGATGTCCAGAAGGTATTTGGAAATGTAGGATCAGGCAGATTTAAGAGACAACCTGCCTAAAATATTTAAAGTAGAGTTTAAGAGATCTTCCCATCCCTTATTTGTGATTTCAAAATCTAAAATGGTTTGAAACCCAACAGCTTTTCCCTAAATTTGGGACAAAACTCATTTGGCAACAAAACCAGTAAGAATTGTAATGAAGCTTCTTGTAGTCTTTATCTCACTTACTGTATATACTCATAAGCTTCACTGCAGAAATACTAGTGTGTTTGATTAGAGGGTGCTGCCCTCTGAGAAGGATGTTACATAACATCTATGGCAGATGCATCCTATGAGTTTTTCTAAAATCCCCACATTCTGAATTCTGAAGCACATCTGGCCCCAAGAGTTTCAGGTAAGGGACTGTTCCTAAATCAAAGGACAGCATACAAAGTAAGAAAACCATGTAACTAATGACACAAGGGAACTGGGCACTATGCAACAGCAGCAGGAGAATGACTGAGTCAGGAGAAGGACCCCAACGATGCCTGACACTTAGTAAGCACTCAAATATTTACTCACTGAGAGAGTAACATGAAAGGCAAGCCAGAAGAGTCTCAAAGAGTGTTCAAAGTTCAATGAACAAGTGAAGATAAGGATTAAAGATAAAATATTGAGGGGCCCCTGGGTGGCTCGGTCAGTTGAACGCTCAACTCTTGGTTTCTGCTCGGGTCTTGATCTCTGGGTTGTGTGGTGGAGCCCCGTGAGCTCCCTCTCTCTCAGACAATTTTTTTTTTTTAAAAAGATAAAACACTGACATTACAAACATACATCACACTTATTTCTTTTATTTTTCTTTTCTTTTTTTTTAAGATTTTATTTATTTATTTGACAGACAGAGATCACAAGTAGGCAGAAAGGAAGGCAGAGAGAGGAGGAAGCAGGTACCCCGCTGAGCAGAGAGCCCGATGCGGGGCTCCATCCCAGGACCCTGGGATCATGACCCGAGCCGAAGGCAAAGGCTTTAACCCACTGAGCCACCCAGGAGCCCCCATCACACTTATTTCTAAAAAGATTTAGACTACAAAACAAAAAGGGAAACATTTCAAAAAAGGATATAACAACTACAAAAGCACTCAATAGGAAATACAAGTAGATGTTAAATTTAACTCCAGGTGTCCAGGGAACCTAGAAAAAGGAACAATAGGCCATATAATTTTCATAGCCTTCAAGTCTTTATGATAATCAAACTTTTCTCTAATATTAAATTCTAAAAGCAATATCACACAGAATCTAATGTAAAGGATGACAAACTACAAAATGTTTGTATTTAGTAGTAATTTTACAGATATTCTCCAAATGATCTTTTTTCCTCATCTGAAAAAGGCAAAATTAAAACAACTCTAAAAGCAACTCTTCATAGGGTGAGTTAAATGGTTTGAGTGATAAACTAGTATAATCACTAAATTCATAGAATTCTGAGGTTGTCTTTTAAGGTATTCATTTAATATGTATTAATACTCAATAAACATTTTGTGTCAAGTCCTGGGCTAGAGATACATATAAATAATGTCCCTATACTTTGAAATTTCAATCTGAAGCATTTTCGCATAATCTCCAAGGGTGTCTGGGTCAGAGCTGTTTAATATTTAACTGGTCTAAGAATTTCAAAGAAATCAATGATCATGAACAACCAAATTCTGTAGGTTCTACTTGGTGAAACTACAATTTGGTTTCCTCCCTTATATAATTCACATGGAATTTGATTCTGATCTGTTGCTGAAAGAAAATTAATAATCTGACACCACAGGTTATCCTTCTTAAGAAGATGATGTTAAATCTAGAGTAATAATAAAGCATATGCTTTAAGTTACTTTTTAATTGGGATGTTGGTTTGAGGTAAGACACTTAGGTTCTTAATGACCCCATTTGACCTAGAGCATAGGGTTTGAGATGGCTGTTAAGACCAGAGGTGTAGATTATGAACAATTTACACTGTAATATATTCATCTTGACTGTAAAGATTAAATTTGTCATTAGCATGCCACTGTTTCTTCTTTACATAACACGAAATGTCAGAAAGTGAGCACTATGTTCTGTAGCATTTCCTAATTTTTTTAAAAAAAAAGATCTGGACTGAAATATAGTGGCTTTCACATATGAAAAAAAAATTTTTCAATATGATTATTTCTGTAGGTGGGGAGTTATAGAACAACAATCTCTGTGGATTTCATATAATGCATTATCTAAGATGTGAAGGTGAGAAAATTTGAGATAGTTCTCAGTGAGTGCCATAAGTTGAAAGAAAGGAGAATATATGAATGGCAAGTGTAACAGCTCTGGCAACACCACAAACGACATCATGACTTAATTAGCCTCTGTTTTAAAAAGACTATTCATTTTTCTCAAGAGTTTGAAATACTACCCAGGAAAATAAGTCAACTATTTTGGCTAAGAATCTCTCACCATAAAATGCTATGACAGTTTATTTAATAATAGATTTAAATGAATGGTTTCGTTGAAAGATCTTGCTACCTTGTTACTTTAAATCTTAAAAGCTAATCAGCAAGGAGAAATTTTTCTATTGAGTAATTACTGATTTAAATGCTACGTCCTTTAATATTTTTAGCTTAGATATTTAGGAATGAACTATTACTTAAACCTTAACATTTACTTTCATTAACTCAACTCCACTTAATATATATGACCATTTAAAGCCAAATTGTAGCAAATAAACTTAGCAAAACCATTAAGAAAACCAAAATCCGTGAAAAAAATCTTAATATTTTTCTGTAGCTTTTGAGAAGCTCTAAGCATTGGGCAAACATTGGGCTTGATGACAGAATACATCTTTAAGAGAGAAGTTATTCTTATAAAAGTGACCAGGGTTCCACCGAGTCCGTTCTTTATTTCCTATGGCTCAGACATGTTATGCCTTAGTCATGTATTTGACCTTTTATGAGAGGCAGACAGTAGACTAGGGCTGCCTCATTTTGGAATCTCCTCAGAAATGACTAAATGTTTTCCAGATGAACATACTGCGGACCAAGGGAGGAGCTAAGCATTAGAAATCATTGCTTCCAAACCAGGGGAATTTGTAGTCTTCTTTTTCTTTTGGAACCTAGGACCTAGAGGAATTGACCCACTGAGCAATTTCCTTCACTCTCAGTAGTA
Source organism: Mustela nivalis (assembly GCF_964662115.1). Classification (NCBI taxonomy): domain Eukaryota; kingdom Metazoa; phylum Chordata; class Mammalia; order Carnivora; family Mustelidae; genus Mustela; species Mustela nivalis. The sequence goes on from NC_139031.1 coordinate 63,780,242, forward strand.
TGATTAAGTCACAAGGACAACTCAGGATGAGATACATTTATTTCTATCCCACTTGTTTCTAAAAAAAGAATTTAAGACAGCTGCAAAGGCTTCTATCCTTTCCCTGTTTTCTCATCATAAATTTATACAATGTGACTTTTCCAAATGTGGACTTGAGTTACTAGAGAAGGTAGAATGGGACAGTCAGAAAATTGATTACTATCATTTATCACAGGAACATTAATCTGCTAAAACTGGTACTAATACCCTGCTTTAGCCTTTCTTAGGAAAACTTAAAAATAACATTCCAAGATGAATAAAGTATGTTCTATGTTGCTTTTCTTCTGTTAGCTTTTATCTTATAACTTAAAATTCTTTGAGATACAAATTTAATGACATTTTTTTAAAAGATTTTATTTATTTATTTGACAGAGAGAGATCACAAGTAGGCAGAGAGAGAGAGGAGGAAGCAGGCTCCCTGCTGAGCAGAGAGCCCGATGCGGGACTCGATCCCAGGACCCCGAGATCAAGACCTGAGCCGAAGGCAGCGGCTCAACCCACCGAGCCACCCAGGCGCCCCCAAATTTAATGACATTTTAAGCAATACAGAGACTATACATTGTCAGTACATATGACTCAAAACCTATACCTAAGGAAGCTTAAACAAAAAGAAATGCTTCCTGTTTAATCTGATTCACAGCTGATTCTTTCAGCACGTAAAGGAAAAGGGAAAAAAGGAAAGAGAAAAAAAAAAAGGCCAAAGAAACATTTGTAAAATTCATCTGCAACTGGTAAAAGACACCACTTACATATACATTGACGATTTCTTAATCAAAAGCCTGGAAAGGATTACATGACACCATATGCATTACTTATAACTCCCTAAACTTCCTGAAATACATGACATTTGGCTTCTATAGTTTCAAAAATAGGACCTAGACATAAGTCGTCTGATAAATTATCTCACTGGGAGTGAGGCTAGGAAACTGCAGGGATTTGGGAAATAAAATAAGACAGCCATTTGCAACATCAGAACACTGAGGGATTTATCTAAAGTATATTTCAGAAATGAATGATTTGGATTGATGCATTTGAACTTTAAAAATTTTTATGAGTTAAAATTATGAAGTCAATGACATTTAGAAATAGTCATACTGCCTTCCCTGTTTTCAACAGATTCTAAATCTAGCTGCATGTGTCCTGTGATCACTATATCTGGTTACAAACAGCAATAATTGTTGCAAAGCAAATTACATGGTGGCACAGGAAAACATCCCCCCTTCCCAAGAGGGGAGAGTAGATTATGTCATTCATATAGCTTGCAGGTTATATAATGAAGATTACAGACTTCAAAATGAAAAACGAATGTGTGCTAAAATAGAAAAACGATTTCATGAGAAATAAAAAGACAGATTGCTTTGTTTAAGGGAAAACTTCTTAAATTGCTGATGAGAAAAGTTACATACACATATTTAAGTGTTTATGAAGACTTGTTACTAAGAAACGATCTTATTCATTTCCATAATATTCGTAAGAATGCAGACATGCAAATAAGTTTTACTCCTAGGGCTTGGCATGTTGCAACATATAATATACATTGCACAATGATATTGTATAACAGTATACAATGTATGACAATAGGTTATCATTTTAGTCAGTTTGTTACAATCTGGAAAAGGGTCATTTCTACCAGATTCAGTACAGATGCAAGTATTACTGTTAGTTTTCACCCATGCATTTTGGTAAGAAGTGGACAAGGTAACAAATATAAACTACTTCAGGATACACTTTGATGTAAGTAACCTCTAGGGAGGTTGCCACACACATGGATGATTACTGCAATAGAGATTACAAGAAATAACCCCCAGAACCATTTTATTCCATTTATGGCAGTTTATTCCTTTTATAAGTCTTTTTAAGTCTTCCTCTGATAAATATTAAAATTTTATGGCTTAAGATTCTCAGTTAGGATTCTGAAATGCCCTCCTTCCCAGAACCCTACAACTTCACCAAGAATCACTGATAATGAGAAGACCTTGAGTGTGCTGTCATCTCTCTGATGTATTTCTAACTCCACAATGGTAGGAATAGTATGAGGGAAACTCAAAGATATGGATGAGGATGACATAAACCATGTGACCCATGTGGATACAGTCCCTATTCAAAAGTTTAATGAAAGTCTTCACAAGAGATTTGTTCCTGAGTAGTAGCCTTCAGGTAAACAGGAGGTAAAATTTCTAATAGGTTTCGTTCGAAACAAATCAGCCAAGTTTGGTCATTTTGGCCTAAGAGTATTCCCTCAAAAAACAGGGAATAAGACATTCTGCTATCCCTAAACACATGACTTCATCTATAGTGGAAACCACTGAGACAGAAGATGAATACTAAGAACCCACGCTAGGTGGCAACGAGATGAGGGAGTACAATATGCTAAGCAACCTTACAACAAAAATCATCTCTGAAACAACACAATCAAAAACTTTGAGCAGTAATATTAGTCCTCCTCACCCCAACGGCAACCAAACACTTACACCTGGAAAAACACTCTGAATATATTGCTTATTTTGAACTACGTAAATTATACAAAATATATTACATCCTACAAAGTTCTTTGCAGTAATGACAATAGATACTATTTTTGAAGGTTTCTTATAGGGGCACCGGGGTGGCTCAGTGGGTTAAGGCCTCTGCCTTCAGCTCAGGTCATGATCCTAGAGTCCTGGGAGCGAGCACCACATTGGGCTTTCTGCTCTGCGGGAAGCCTGCTTCCCCCTCTCTCTGCCTGCCTCTCTGCAAACTTGTGATCTCTGTGAACTTGTGATCTCTGTCTGTCAAATAAATAAAATAAAAAAAAAAGAAGAAGAAGGTTTCTTATGAGCTATGTTTGCCCTTTAGTTAATATGTAAGCCCCTACCGCCTCTCAGAAAATCAAAGCTGGGAGGGATTTCCTAATTTGGGTAATGTTGCATAGCTACTGGATGTTAGTCAAAATCACTATCTCTTTTTTACTTCAAAATATGATCTCTATTGTTACATAATGCATCCTTGACAAAGGTTGAAACAACTGCTTCGTTTTTTTCTAGGATTTTATTTATTTGTCAGAGAGACAGAGAGAGACAGAGATTGAAAAGCAGGCTTCCCGCTGAGCAGGGAACCCAATGTGGGGCTCAATCCCAGGACCCTGGGATCATGACCTGAGCCAAAGGCAGACACTTAACTGACTGAGCCACCCAGGCGTCCCTGAAACAACTGTTTTAATGTGATCAATGCTGGAACTGTCCCAATTGAAGGAAGATAAAAGGAAAAAGAAGGTTATTATTTTTCTCCTTTGAGTGAAGGGGCATAAGGGGCTGATCAATGTGGAAGAAAAACATTAAAATCCTAAAAATGGAGAAATGCTTCAAAGGTAATTTTGATGTTTTAGAAGAAAAGATGAATAAGGAGAGAATTATATCCACTTGAGGGCTTTCCAAAATTTCTTTTTCAAAAGTAAACATAATTGAGCCACCTGGGTGGCTCAGTCGTTGGGTGTCTGTCTGCCTTTGATCCCAGGGTCCTGGGACCCAGCCCCACATCGGGCTCCCTATTCAGCAGAGGGCCTGCTTCTCCCTCTCCCACTCTCCCTGCTTGTGTTCCCTCTCTTGCTATGTCTCGGTCAAATTAATTAATTATTTTTAAAAATTTAAAAAGTAAATATAATTAAGTTTGAGCATGAAAATGAATAGGCAGTGTACTATAAACAGTGGATGGTTAAACAAATTCTATGCTTAACCTCACTCAAACTGAACATACATAAATTAAAGTATTTTTAAGATTTCCACCTTCCAGATGGTCATAGTTGGAAATGTTATAATGCCAGCAATTGAAGATGTTGGGGAAAATAGGCATTTTCTATACCAATGATTTCTAGGAAAATATTTATACAAGGAAAATATTTATATTGGGAATAACTATCAATAACTATATAGCTTTTGGCTCAACAATTCCCCTTCTATAGTTTATCTGACTGATAGGCTTACTCACAAATATCCCAAGATATACTGGCAAGGATGTTCACAGTGACATTGTAAAAATAACAAATGGAAATACCTAAACTTCCATCAAAGGGAGGATATATGAATCTGATCACACACCTCTCAGCAAAAGAAAAAAAATAGGTGTATATGGGCTAATGAAAGTCTGCAAGATATATTTTTAGGTTAAAAAAAAGCAACTTGAGAGAGAATTTATATAGATTTTATCCATGCAAAGACAGAGACAAAGACTGACATACAGAGATGCAGTCTATGTAAAACACATTTCTACATATGTATATGAACTTTAAAGCAGTTTCTCCTGGGAAGTAAAATTTGGAACTTTGGAAAGTAGCACATAGATAATGGGTGTAATACAGCAAAGGCCCGAGATCAATACTTCTACATTACACTTGCTCTAACTTTTGATTTTCTTTCACCATTAGCCTGCATTATATTTATAACAATTAGCTTAAAAAAAATCACTGAAAGTTCATATAATTACATTGTACTAAGAAGGAAGAATTCATCTGGTCCATTTCATCTGTCTACAGGAAAACACTAGATTTCACTCAAGAGATCTGAAATCTAGTTCCAGCTTTATTACAGTTAGAGCACCTCTCTGAATGACCCTTTAGTTTTCTTCCAGTCTACCTTTCATGATTTTAAGAAAGAGTAATGTATATATATTTTTAAATACACTCCATGCCCAGCGTGGGGCTTGATGAGGGGCATGAACTCATTACCCTGAGAGCAAGACCTGAACTGAGATCAAGAGTTGAACACTTAATGGACTGAGCCACTCAGGTGGCTCAGCCCCTTAATTTTTTTTTTAAGATTTATGATTTTAAATACTTTGAGTAACATTCCAAATCAGTGGTGAAGTGAAAAATGGCCAGCTGAGGAATGTTGACCAGTTGGTAGCTAATACCTTGAATACTAAGCTGGAAAGGGTTTGGAAGGAAAGCAGGTGATTGATAAGCAATTTGTGTCAAGGGTCTTAAAGAAGGGTGGGTCCGTTCACTCATACCAGATCAGGCACAGCTTGGCCTAACCGGTTCACTCATAGTCACTCAAGAGAGTTATTTGTCAGTGAAGAATTTTAACATATTAAATAAGTCTGTTAATGGTCTACTTGTGGAACTCTTGTTTCTATCTGCTTGTTTTTTTTTTTTTTTTTTATATCACTGCAGTGCTTCCTCTTAACCATATTCTGCCCACTTTCCAAAACAAAGGTCTCCGCCCATCTATGTGCTGCCTAGAGAGGCTCACTTCAGATTTAAAGACACATGCAGAATGAAAATGAAGGGACAGAAAAACATTTACCATGCAGATGGCCGTGAAAAGAAAGCTGGGATAGGAATTCATATTGGACAAAATGGACTTTAAAACAAAGACTGTAATGAGACAAAGAAGGACACTACAAAAAAACAAGAACAATCCAACAAAAGGCTATAACAATTGTAAATATTTATGCATGCAACATGTGAGAACCCAAGCACATAAAGCAACTATCAACAGATAATAAAGGAAGAAGTTAATAGTAATACAGTAATAGCAGGGACTTTAACGTCTCATTTACATCAAGAGATAGACCATCCAGACAGAAAATCAATAAGGAAAAAAGGGTTTGAATGACACATTAAGACCAGATGGACCTAACAGATAAATTCAGAACACTGATGAAAGACATTGAAGATGACACAACAAATGGAACAATATTCTATATTCATGGATTGGAAGAACTAATATTGTTAAAATGTCCATACTACTTAAAGTAATCCACAGACTTAATGTAATCCCTATCAAAATATCCCTATCAAAACCAACATTTTTCACAGAACTAGAATAAATGATACTAAAATGTGTATGGAAAAACAAAAGACAAATAGCCAACGCAGTCTTGAAAAAGAACAAAGCTGGAGGTATCACAATCCCAGATTTCACTGATTACTTTAAAGCTACAGTAATCAAAATAGTATGGTACTGGAACAAAAACAGACACATAGATCAATGGAACAAAATAGAGAATCCAGAAATAAACCGATGTTTTATGGTCAATTAATCTACAACAAAGGAGGTAAGAATATACAATAGGGATGTCAGTTAAGCATCTGCCTTCTGCTCAGGTCATGATCCCAGGGTCCTGGGAGTGAGTCCCATAGTTGGCTCCTTGCTTAACAGGGAGGCTGCTTCTCCCTCCGTCACCCCCTCTGCTTGTGCTCACTCTCTCTCTCTCGGACAAATACATAAATAAAATCTTGAAAAAAAGAATATGCAAAAGAAAAAAGACAGTTTCTTCAACAAATGGTGCTGGGAAAACTGGACAGCTACATGAAAAGAATTAAACCGAACCATTTTCTTACACCATACACAAACATAAACTCAAAGTGGATTAAAGACCTAAATGTGAGACATAAAATTCTTAGAAGAAAACATTAAGCAGTAATCTCTTTGACATCAGCCACAGAAACATTTTTCTAGATAGGTCTCCTCTGGCAAGGGAAACAAAAGCAAAATTAAACTACTGAGACTACACCAAAATAAAAAGCTATTGTACCACAAAGAAAACCATCAACAAAACAAAAATGCAGCCTACTGAATGGGAGATGTTGGCAAAGGATGTATCTGATAAGGAGTTAATATCCAAAATACATAAGTAACTTATATAACCCAACACCAAAAAAACCAAATAAACCAATGAAAAATGGGCATTAAGACTTGAATAGACATCTTTCCAAAGATGAAACGCTCACTGGGTGCCTGGGTGGCTCAGTGGGTTAAGCCTCTGCCTTCAGCTCAGGTCATGATCCCAGGGTCATGGGATCAAGTTCCGCATCTAACTCTCTGCTTGGCAGGGAGTCTGCTTCCTCCTCTCTCTCTGCCTACTTGTGATCTCTGTCAAATAAATAAATAAATAATCTTAAAAAGAAAAAAAAAAGATGCTATCACTAATCATCAGGCAAATGCAAATTAAAACATCACTTTACATCTGTCAGAATGGCTAAAGTAAAACACACAGACACATACACACAAACACACACAAATATACAGAATAACAAGCGGTAGCAAAGATGGGGAGAAAAAGAAACCCTTGTATGCTGTTTGTGGGAATGCAAACTGGTGCAGCCACTGTAGAAAAAAGACTCCTCAAAAAATGAAAACATTATTATGGAATGATCTAGTAATCCCACTACTGGGCCTTTACCAAAGAAAATTTGAAAAGATAATATGTACCCCTATGTTTACTGCAGCATTATTTACAATAGCAAAGATAGACAAACAACCCAAGTATTTACTGACAGATGAGTGGATGAAGAAGAGGTGATATATATATGATATATATGTGTATATACATATACACACACACGTGTGTGTGAAATGGAATATTTTATAATATATATAAATAATACATATTATATATGTATGTGATGGAATATTAGTCTTAAAAAATGAAATCTTGCATTTGTAGTAACACAGATGAACTTAGTTGGTATTATTATTTTTTTTAAGATTTTATTTATTTATTTGACAGACAGAGATCACAAGCAGGCAGAGAGGCAGGCAGAGAGACAGGAGGAAGCAGGCTCCCCGCTGAGCAGAGAGCCCGATGTGGGGCTCAATCCCAGGACCCTGGGATCATGACCTGAGCTGAAGGCAGAAGCTTTAACCCACTGAGCCACCCAGGCGCCCCATAGTTGGTATTATTTTTACTAATAAAAGTGAAATAAGTGAAGTAAGTCAGGCAGAGAAAGACAAATAGGATACAATTTCACTCATATGTGGAATCTAAAACAAAAAAAAGAAAAGAAGAGACAAAATTAAAATAAATAAATACGGAGAACAAACTGGTAGTTGCAGAGAGGAAGTGGATGGGGGAATGGGAGAAATAAAGGGTATAGAGTACACTAATCTTGATGAGAACTGAGAAATGTACAGAATTCTTCTATCACTATATTGCGCACCTCACAAACTAATATGTAACACTATATATTAACTATACTTGAATAACAAAAAACAAATACAGTCTCAGTTATCTACATTAATCATTTTTGGATAAAAATGTCCACTACTTAGCAGTCCTCAAAGCAACCTTTTCTAGCTTTTTAAAATATACACAAACCAAAAAAATGAAAACTCACAATACCATCACCAACACACTACAATCTAGAAAGAAGTTTAACCAAGTATAGGGCAGAAGGAGCTGGACTGAGAAAAAGCTGTGATGGCTGCTTCTCTGTATACAAGTACTTTTACTGGGAAACCAATATAATGTAGTTCAGACAGTTGTCTTAATTTAGAGGTAGACTAAACAGTTGCTCTTACAAAATTCAGAAGAAAGCAGAGAAAAGAAACAATGGGAAAATATATGGAGAATTCACAGAAGAGTGTCATAGGCTAGAAGACAAATGTAGATGGAGAGGGAGTTTAAGTTCAGTGATAGTGAGACCACTTGAAAGGAATCCCAAGAGCAAAATGCTAAAAAAGAAGGTCCAGGTTCAAGCTCTTTTTCTTTGGGTATATCACTTTACCCAAAGTGCAGTTTTCTGAAGGCCTGTGCAGACCCTCACTGGCTGCCATCTGTTTTAAAAAGTGCAGCCCACATCACCAAGACATCTAAATGATATTCTTCCTCCTTCTTCTCACATCTGCTTGCTGAAAAGCAAGTTTCATTTCACTGTAACTGAGTATCATTTGTCAATCTAGATCCTCCAACTTCTCTCCTTTCTGATTAATTCTGGCCTTTCAAAATTGTCTAACTCTACCCTTTTACTTTTTCTGTAAAGTCAGTAATTTGGCAACTTCATTGCTCATCATTGCAGACAAGTTGCACAATTTCGTTTACATTTCATACAATGTGACAGTGATTAATAAAGAGAATCAGAAGTTTGGAAATCTTAGCGGGTTCCACTTAAAATAAGAACAACCGAATTTTGATGCCTACCATGTTTCCTTCCTCAATCTAAGATTCTATGATGCTGGTGGATAAGCAAAGCACAACAAAAGAAAATAACCTTACCAGGTGTGACAGAGAGGCTCAGATGGGATGATTTTGTGTTTTTAATGCCATAACTTAATTCCTTTATCTAAATGCTAATCGATTGTCCAAGCACAACCTTCTAGTGGCAGAATCAATTTCAATAATGATGCTGATAGCTGCAATATGATCAACTGAAGCTTCTGCCACTTGGTACAAAAGAAGTTGAAATGATAGGCAGCTCATTAATCATTTATCCCAGAGATGAATGTGTTCAGTTGCTGATACGGGGCTGTGGGTGAATGCTGCCAAAATGAGAAATGTCAATTGTCAGGCCTCATGCATAATAACAGTGGAGCTATTTTTAAGCTTCTTTGAAGATTAAAGTTATGCTCTTTTCCCCTACAGTTCCGTCACATATGCTTGGCAATTTTTTTCTATGAGAATTCATTTTCATTCTGCTCAGATGTCTCTGCTTCAGAAAATATATACCACTCAAAATCTAGCATGAGATATTTGAAAAATTATTTAGAAATCTGCAGAATTCCACACATCGGGAATGAACTCTAAAAGAATAGATAAGCACAAGAGGCAAACCAAGAGTTATTGAGTAACTTTTTGGCTATTTTTTTTTTCCCATAGCATATTTTTTATCAGCAAGGATGATACATGATTTTAATTTCTCAGCTCCCCAGAAGGAACATATTCTATAACTGATATGCTTCTGAAGACAGAGATAACAGGATTCAATAAACTAGACATAAAAAAGTATTTGTTTACTAAGTTAGGTGAACAATGTTACCAAAAGAATTGTCCTACTGAATGACCTCAAGAATCTGCCCCAGCTTATTTGTCTTCAATTTGTCTAATCCTTCCAGGGGAAAATAATGTTTCCAGCTTGGAGCAGTATTCTTTTCTGGAAGCCAGCAGTATCTTAGCATTTGCTGAGAGAGTCATGCTCACTTTTCCAAGAGGAATTTTACATATTTCAGAACTCTATCCATCTTAAAAAAAAAATGGTAATTTGTTTGAAGAGTCCCAACTGACCCTACATTCCATTTTTCAAGACTGGGAGCGAAAGATAAGATTTAAGATGCAAAAATGTATTACATTTAAAAGAGACACTTTTCTCAAATCTATCAGGTTGCTGAACGTTTTGCTCCATTAATTACTCATCTTCATCTATTTGCGGAACATATATTTATCATAAAGATACATACCCCTAGTTTAGCTAACAAATATTAAATGTAGCTGCTTAATACATAAAACAAATTTCCAAACTGATAGAGAAAATAATATACGTAGTACAAGAACTTTGTACCATTCAAATTTTTACTATGAGATAGTTATCAAATTATGTGCTGCTAAAAAGGACAATACTAAAAAGGAGAGTTTCACATTTGACACTGGCAACTTCTTAAACTGTCATCTGCAAAATATGTGGCTGCAATGTGATATAATCTGAATAACCATGGTTTTTGACACTTGCTATTTCCAACTCCAGACTTTCTTGCATATATACCCATACACATCCCCACCTCACACCTATGTTTGTATATGTAAATGAAATAAAAAGACGTACATCCAAATAAAAAGATGTAAGACCAACAGAGTTCTTGAGTTCTTACACAACTGTCTTTTCAAGTTTCTGAGACATTAATTTCTTCAAATGCTCCAGACTGCCCTGTCTTTATGACTTCATATTTTTTAAGAGCCCAACTAGTTAGATTCCTACATCTGAATTTCCAGTTATGAAATTATGTCAAGGCCACGTGCTCTTCATAAATTGTACTGAATTACCATTATTGTTGTTATTACCTCTGACACATCATAAAATTACACACATTATCAAACTCTAAGAATTTAGAAAAGATGCAAGGTGTGTTTCCTTTCTACGTGTGGAACCAGCAGTTACAGTATCCTTGTTTTATTCCTGTTTATTACTTTAATCCTAAAGTTATGTTTTTAGTAGGCATTTCAAAACTTTGGACTATTAACAGATCAGTAAGAAAATTACATTTTAAAAAAATGCTATATAAACTCTAATTCATTAAATTATTTCTAACTAGACAACAGTTTTTGAAAGTCCAAAATTGGAAAACTAAGTAAGCCTTTTTTTTTTGTCTTGTAGAAAGAGATATTAAACGATAGTTTCCAGCAATGATAAATATTAACCTGAATAGATTTGCATCTGTTGAAAACTATGTCTATGTCTATCTCTTTCATTAGACATACAGCTCCTCCAAGGCAACTTATGGTGTCCATCAATCCTTTGAAATCATAACCTTTGACAGTGTCTGGTACACTGAGGCACACAAATTCTTGCTGGTTAGAAGCATGGACAAGCAAGTGGTTCAGAATTATCACTTAAATATAGGTTATTTGTAAAATTACTGGGAATGAGTAAAACTTACTCTACACTGAATTGGACAATAACCAACTAAGTTCTAAACATAGAGGATAGGTTTCCTGCCACAGGCCCAGAGCCAAAACAAAGGAGCTAGGAAATCTCATGAGAAAGATCTAGGAGGGAAAATACTGAAATAGTTATTAATTATGTATCACTACCTCAGGAAAATCAGAATTATTTTATGGGTCTATTTCCCAATGTGTTAAACGGAGGACAAAATGCACTATTTTCAAATATTATGAGAGAGATTTTAAGAGAAATGTCCACATCTTATTATTCCTAAATAATAATAATTTACTATAAAATAGGAAATCTAGAAAAATGCTTTCCAACTAGATTTCAGTACTAATTTTCCTAATATCTTGTAGCAAGTTTCTTTACCTCACAGAATAATTCCCAACATTTGATTGTTCATTATCATAACAAGATACCACATTATGGGTAACTTTTATAAAAGTCAGTAATGTGTGATATGCACATCCATTTATTTGTACATTTATCATTATTACAGAAAAACTAGGAGATACAGGTAAGTGTCACTTAAAATCTCACTCTTGAGTGATGATCACTGTTAAAATATCTGTAAATATTCCAGTGTTCCATGCAAATATGTTTATATGCTATACATAACCTGCTTTTTCCTCCATTCATTAATATATCATGAATCTTCCTTTGTCAATAAAAATATCTATACTTTTTTGAAGTTTGTTAGTATTCCACCGGAAATAACCATTTCTTTACTCTTATTTACTAGTATATAGGTTTCCAAATTTTCATTATAAACAATGCTATGATGAATCACTTCCTAGAAACCTGCATTTTTGTGCACCCATCTGTCTCTCAGAAAATACTCCCAATATACTGTGTCAAAGGGTCTGAACTTTTTTAAGGGTTTTGATACGTATTGCTCCCAAGTCCTCAAGAACTCCTGTACTGATATATACTTTCACAAGTCGTTATCTCAGCAAGCTTCTTTCCAACATCCAGGAAAATGCATATTATTCTTTTTAATCTATGTAGGCAGGTGAACAGTATCCTATTGTTTTAATCAGCATTAGTTACTGATTTCACATTTATTCTAATTGGCCATTTTAATTTATTTTCTTTCTACAATTCCTGATCAATATTATCTATTGGTTGTGACTTTTCTTTATGGATTTGAGAATGCTCTTTGTGAGTTAAGGGTATTTGTCATGCATGTTGTAGGTCATCAGTTTATCTACCTTTAATTGTTGATGGCATTTTTGTCACATGAAACTTTAAGGACTTGGAAAAGCAGCAAGGTGTGTCTCCTGCTTTCCTCTTCTGCACTGCTGTGTGCAAAACCAGTGCTAACAAAGGATCATTGTTTTATTCTTGCCCATAAATAAGAAGGATTTTACTATTTCTCCACTAGGCACCATGCCAACTGTTTGAGAGTGATAGTGAAATAGGAGCCAGATGATGGAGGAAAGACATTTCCTTTGCATAGTAACTGAATCTAAAAAACAAATTCAAACGCCATTTACATCCAGTGAGCTATTAACATAGTGTTTCTCTTTTGATGTATTAGTACTAAATATAGTAAATCTTTCTTTGTCATAGTGGATTTTCTAACATACAGCCCATAAAATAGTACACTTAAGTATAAAACTGTAATTAAAAGTACAGACTGGAAAGTCAGATGACTGGTAGCTCAATCTTTCTTCTGGCATTGGCTAGCTATGTAACCTAGTGAGTGAGCATGTCATGTCCCTACACCACGACTGCCTCATGTACAGAATGGGAATGGGAATGGTATACCTCCCCCACAGGGCTACTGTGGGGATCAAATGGGATACTGTGCATGGTACTTGGTACATAATAAGCACCAACAGTAACTATTATATATTTTTTTAAGATTTTATTTATTCATTTGACAGATGGAGATCACAAGTAGGCCGAGAGGCAGGCAGAGAGAGAAGAGGAAGCAGGCTCCCCGCTGAGCAGAGAGCCCAATGTGGGGCTCGATCCCAGGACCCTGGGATCACCACCTGAGCCAAAGGCAGAGGCTTTAACCCACTGAACCACCCAGGTGCCCCCAACAGTAACTATTATTAAAACACTGTTGGGCTTGATATTCATTTTACTTATGAATTTACCAGGTATATTCCCAAGTGAAATCAGTTCTTTGTTCTGGCAATCCATGTTATTTGGTATTTGGGTTACATTAGCTTTTAAGAACTTTTGGGAGGCTTTCTTTCTCTCCAGATACCTAGAAAAATTTACATTTTACAGAAACTAATATTTTTGTAATGTGCTGCTTTTTATAATCAGCCAAAAGATCTACAAAATTTTCAGGCAAGAGGGAGAACAAGCAGGTGATGTGATGGGAGAAGTTAGAGGGGTAGACAGATCAGCTGCCCAGGGAGTCCCATCTCTGCTACAGCCATGTGGATCACAAGCACTTCATGTGAGGACGCTGAACTAAAACTAACATGTCTCTCCCAACTCTATGATGCCTCTGAGCGATGTTTGACATGTAGAACTAATTTGTGTCCAAGTTGTTTTACTTACAGCTATGCCAAGGGAGAAAAAACTCACAGGATGCTTCCTTTCTATTATTACTACTACCACTCCAACATTTTAACTGAAATGAACATCTAGTGTAATGAAATTTTAAAAAAGGATTACATAGCAATAATGTTGGATATGTTCTCCTAGAAAAGTAATGACCTGGATTTAAGAGCTGAGTATGGATACAAAAACCTCAAGTTTTCAAGAGTTACTATTCAACTGTCCAGATGCGCTGAAAATTTAATTTTAATCCTTGTGTTCACTCCTCTATCACATCAAACTCCTAGATGGTTGTTTGGAGGATTTCAGCATAAAGCAAAAAGTAAGTATTATTCTAAAATTAGAATAAACAAGGTAGTTAAGTCCTACCTCAAAAACAAAACAAAACAAAACAAAAAAAACCCCGTAATTTATCCAAATTTTGGAAAATAAGCTCTTGGGAAATTTTCACTCGTTGGACAAATGTAAATCCTTTGTTTAAATTATAACATATTCAATTAGAAAGTAGTGACAGATAAGCACCAATAAAGATTAAGGCAACAACTAATAACCACTACATTACTTATTATGTGATAGGGATATAGTACTTCCTGTTCATTTCAGCACTTAACATTTCTTACCACCCTCTGAGATTTATTTCTATACTTTTTAACATATGAGGAAATTGAAGCCCACAAAGGTCAGATTACTTGGCCACTGTACTGGAGCTAAGATTACAATTTAAATTTCAAAGCCCATACTTCTAATATTTGCAGTCAAATGAGTAGCTGAAACTAAAGGTGGCCATATAATTACATTCAGAACTTTATCCCTTCTGACTCTAGTATCACTGACAATGGAAAATTACTTTTAAAATATACCATTTTAAAGAATAACCATTCTGGAAAGCATATTAAACTGAAAAAGAGCCTTAAAAATGTTACTTAGATGTCAAATTTGTCATCAAAATAAGTACTAATATTATTTTACTGGATAATTTGTCGAGGAGTCAAAGATAATTTTTAAATCAGACATGTGACTGCAACCCAAATTTATTCAATTTTTAAAAAAATAATAAAAACACTTTTATCAAACACATGTTTGGTTGAACATGTTTAGGTAAAATATCTTGAGTTTATAATCCCAAATATCAGACTAGTAATAAAAATGGAAAAATAATTTGAATCTATTTTCATGGTCCACATACACTGAAATGTGAAACAAATAAAACAGACATCTTATACGACTATTTGGGCTTCAGAGAAAATATCAGGAAGCTAACACATAGGCATAAACAATCTTTAAAATGTCACCCTTTATGAATACAAACAAGCAAATTACATTCTAGACTTTGTTTTTATTATTTCCCAAATTATAAATATTTTAGATATAACCCTATTATAAATATAAATTCAATAATTTTATCAAACTTCAGCTAAGGAAAAATGAGAATGTATTATGATAGTCTGATATCACTTAAAGCTGAGTTTTCATATTGAGGACCTAGAAAATTTGAAAGGAACACTTTAACTGAAGCAATTTTAAAGGTAAAGATAAAGATTCTATTTTAGTAAAATGAAGTCAGGAAGATTCACTTAAAAGAAAACTGGAAAAAAGTCCCCTTTATAGCAATATTTGTTAAAAAAAAAAATTCTAACTATTCCAAATTCTTTCAACTTAAAAGAAGACTGCCATCTAGGTGAGATGTTTACAGTAGATATGCAATAGACAAATACACAATGTTTCCCCTGAAAAGTGCTTTTCGCATCAGATCTTAAAGTAAAAATGAATCCACTTTTGTATTTAGGTCACACCTCAAACTAATGTAATTGATATTCTACCGAGTAAAACTGCTAACATGAAAGCTCTTAAAATTATTAAGCTTAAGATATTTCTTTCTCCAAAATCTATACAATAATTTTTATGCTTCCTTTTATTTTATCTATAAACACAACTTCAACTATGAAATTCAGTTCAATACTCTATATATGTCAGTTAACAGAGAAGCATGCCACGAATCCTTTGTATTTCTCTCCTACTTAGCTGTAAAAAGGGAAAAGAATAAAATTTTTAAACAAAGTTCCTGAATTGGCCCAAATATACTTACTTTTAGAAACTTACATTTAAAGCCTAACTGTCTCCAATGTGACCCTGTTCTCCCCAACAGCTCCCAGGTTACCTTTGAAAACAGAGTATTCCATACTATGAGGGAATCTGAGAGTAGAACACACTGATGCAGGTTCAGCTGAATGGTTAGTCCCCTATAATCTTGCATAGGCTTTGTGTTCAGGAAGATGCTCTGAGATGATGAGTGTAAGATGATGAATTAAAGGGGAAAGAAAGGTTTGAAGACAAATGAAGACACTGGAAAACAAAAGGCTGAAAAACTGAAAATTTTATAACATGTTCCCCTGAAATGATACATAGCTTTCTCCTCAGAATAGAAGAAGTATTAAGATACATTCTCAATTTTGGCTTTTCTTAGGAAGACAATAGTGATCTGTGCCAAAAGATTTCTCATCTTGAAATGAAAGTGTATGAAGGAAAAGACTCCTTAAGAAATATATACCAACCATACCTTGATGAAATTTATTCCAGTGTGGGGTAGAGGTTCTCCAGTTCTAAAGGTAAAAAACTGGTCATTTCATTCTACTTTAAAAGGCATACAGATTTTACTGAAAAGATAGCCAATTTCAGCTTAGAAGATACAGGTTCAAAGTCTGTTCTTGGTTATTCCAGAAACTCTGCTTGCATAGTGTTCATAATTTCAACAAGCCCTATAAAACTCTTCCAAAATGAACTTTTCAACCTACTGAACAGAATTCATGCCCACACGCTGATGTTCACTTCAGCAGCATTTGTCTCTGTGAAGCATATCAAAATCACTCAAACATCAAATTGCTGATTTGATAGAATGATTTATTTTCCCATTACAGGAAAGTCATGAGTGACTTGCTCTGAGGTACGTTTTTGAGCTATGAAGGACATCTATTAGAAAGCTCCACACTTGAAGGTTTCTCTTTAGATGATAACATTTTATGGCTGGACAGTCTCTGCAGGTACCAGATTTCCTGTAGTATCCAACTGCATACATTTACAAGTGCATGCAGAAACGGGACACTCTGCATGGTCCCTAAAAAAAATAGGTCAAGTAACAGTTAAAAATCTAAATTAAGCAGATACATACATACATTTACCTATATACCTATCTCTATGCAGAATGCAATGTTCAAAATGGTATTTGAAACAAATACAGGAATTAAAACCCAAAGACAAAAAGCATGAAAAGAATTAAATAAAAAATGACTGACAAACTGAATTGGGGAGAAAGTTACTGAAAAGTAAATAGCTTTACCTTTTAAATACATGACAAGATACCTGATCTACAGCTAGGAAAGTGACAGGGATGTGCTTGAAGTTTTAATTAAAATGAACATGACAAACTGGGCATAAAAAGTTATAGCACGAGGAGTAAAGGACCACCAGCACTACTTAAAACAGAACTAAATATGGCTTGAGTCTCTATTGCATGAAGTGCTTACTTACTATACAAGAAGTTTATTTAGATGATAACTGATACAGTTGTTTGGTAAGTATTCGCCATCATTTAATTTTTAATTTCAATTACATACTATGATAGGATATTAGGCAAGTTGTAAAAAAACAAAACTATAAACATATCCTCTCTCCAAATAATGCTATTCAAACATTTAGCCCATACATAATATTTAAACTATTTCTTCTATATAAGTATTAATTTTATACTTTAAGAATACATTGGATATTTAATGACAGAAATGGTGACACCACCTTTGTGAACTCAAGGGACAGCAAAATAGAAATTTATTCTTTGGCTATATACAAATGAACTGTTTAAAAGACCATCTGCTCTACCTCCTCCAACTCCAAGCCTATTAAAGAAGAAATGTACTGATTACCTGAACCAACTAAGCATATGACCAGCATGTCCACCATGCCTGCAATTGTGACACCATGTGAACCAGTTGTTAAATTGAGCTAATTTTTTATCCTTGCTCAAGTCTACTTTTTCATCTGATTTGGATCCTCCTATGGGTTAAAGAAAATTATCTTCATTAACTGTCAAAATATTTTATTCAAAGCTTCTTAAAAGGTATTTCTAAAACTACATCAAAATACAAATCACACATCATACTGAAATAGCAATGTTAATGCCATGATCTAGTTTAGTTTGAAAAACTACTGGATAACAGGAGTTTCCTTACATTTTTAAGTCAATAAAAAATGGAAAAATCTCAGCTATCAAATCCAATAAGAAGCAATCTGAATTAACAACCTTGGAAAAACAATCAGTTTAAAATCTTCCCACAAAGAAAATACCACGTCCAGTTTATAGCGGAGTACTACCAAACCAAACCCTGAAGGAACAGGTAATTTTCATCTATACAAATTTCTTAAAAAAAAACATTGGGGAAAACGCCCCAATGCACTTACTAAGGCTGGCATAACTTGAATAACAAAAGCAGACAAAGATAACATGAGAAAAGTCAGATTATAGGCCAATCTCTCTCCTTGAACAGACATAAAAATCCAAAGGAAAACATAAGCAAACAGTATTATTTAGTAATTTTACTTCTAGGTACATACCACTAGAGAAAATTTTATACATGCTAAAAGGATTCATACGCAGAAATGTTCACAACAATATTGTTCATAACATTAAAAATCTGGAAACAACCAAAGTGTCCAAAACCATAGCAGAGAGGAAAAAACTGTGGTACAGCCCTGAATGGAATACCAAATACTGGGGTGCCTGGATGACTCAGTCGTTAAACGTTTGCCTTGGCTCAGGTCATGATCCCAGGGTCCTGGGATCAAATCCTACATTGGATTCCCTACTCAGTGGGAAGCCTGCTTCTCCCTCTCCCACTCCCCCAGCTTGTGTTCCCTCTCTCCATGTCTCTGTCAAATAAATAAATAAATAAAATCTTTTAAAAGGGGGGGGGGGATACCAAATACTAATGAATAACAGCTACATTCATCAGCATCATTAAAAGTAAAAGAACCCAAAATCAACATTGAGCAAAAAAAGGTAAGCCAAAGGATATATTCCATAAGATTCATTCATATGAAACTTAAAACACAGACAAAACTAAATATGTGACAGAACTATACACATAATCAAGGAACCAAATAACACACAATTTAGGGCAGTAATAATCTCTGGGAAAGAGGAAAGAGGTAGTAGTAGACAGGGAATAATGAGCAAAGGTACTGGTACAGCCAATGTTATCTTAACCAGGACAGAGGCTTCATTGATGTTTGATTTATCATAGTACCTAGTATATATATTCCTGTCTGTATTACAGTTCACCAAAAGGTTAAAGAAAAATGTATTATTACACATTCATGTTTTTATGTGTGTATATTCACATATATATTTACATAACTTTTAGTGCTCAAAAAACGCTCATTCTATTAATTGTGGCTATCTTAATATGTTTTCTTTTGTTCTAAAACAGACCAATTTAAATATTTTAAAATCATATGTAATTAGGGACAGGAATAGAAAAATAAGTAAGTAAAATATTAAGTTTAATTAAGCACATGTATGCCTATTAACACATGATGCTGTATTCAAAATTTTATCTAGACCATTCCTCATCATAATTTAAAGATTACAAGGATAGTGTTACAGTTTTTTTTTTTAAATACCCATCTGTTTTTGCTAATGATAGTAAAGGATTTATGGGTGATGGAAGATGTAATACATATAGGAGGTTAAGATCTAAATACACTGAAATTCTTATTAAAAGCTTCATAAAAATGATTCACAATGAAAGGGAAGAGGAAGAAAACAAACAGAAATAAAATACAGACCTTTTAAAGAGGAACTATTTTATATTGTATAGAACTCATTAAGTGATTTTCACTTTGTTTTTGTAACTTCTAACTTTACGAAAAACAGACTGGATCCAGGACAGTTTATTCCTTATGTTTCTCTGATGAAGCTGAAAGTATTAAGATCTACCTCACTGCCACATGAAAAAGGCTTTTTAAAGATCAAAGAGCTTTAGCAAATGATGTATCTGATAAGGAGCTAATAACCAAAATATTATATAAAGAACTTACATAACTCAACAAAAGAAAACACACAATCCTATTAAAAAATGGACAGATAATCTGAGTAGATGTTTTTCTAAAGACATACAAATGGCTCAGACACACGAAAAGATATACATCACTGATCATCACGGAAATACAAGTCAAAACCATAATGAGATATCACCTGACCAGAATGGGTAGAATCAAAAAGACAAGAAACAACACGTGTTGGCAAGGATATGGAGAAAAAGGAACTCTTATGAAGTGTGGGGAATGCAAAGAGAGCAGCCACTGTGGAAAACAATACAAAGGTTCCTCAAGAAATTAAAAACAGAATTACTATATGATTCAGTAATTCCAATATTGGGTATTTACTCAGAGAAAATGAAAACACTAACTCAAAAAGGTATATGCACCCCTATGTTTATTGCAACATTATTTACAATAGCCATGACATGGAAGCAACCTAAGTCTTCATCAATAGACAAATGGATAAGGAAAATGTGGTATACATATACAAGTAATATTACAAAGCCATAAAAAGGATGAGATTGTGTCATTTGAGACAACATGGATGGACCTAGAGGGTATCATGCTAAATGAAATTAGACTAAAAAGGACAAATACCATACAATTCCATTCATAAATGGAATTTTTTAAAAACAGACAAAAAGCAGATCAGACCCAAAAATACAGAGAACAAACTGATTGATGGTTGCCGGAGGGAAGATGTTGTGGGTTAAGCAAAATGGGTGAAGGGGAGAGGGAAGTACAGGCCTCCAATTACAGAATGAGTAAGTAACAAAAGGCAGAGCATAAGGAATACAGTCAATGGTACTGTAATAGTGATATAATAGGACAAATGGTAGCTACACTTGTGGTGAACAAGGCATAGTGTATCAACTTGTCAAATTACTAAGATGTACACCTGAAACTTAAGTAACATTGTGTGTCAACTACACTCAAAAAAGTTTAAATAGTTTTAACTTTCATTTTTTAAATTTTAGATAGTTTTAACTTTTAAAAGATTCATACTGAATTACAAAGGTAAGTGCTATAGAACAGTTGAAGGAAACTAGGGTTTCATGTAGTCAGTACCTACTACTATACTACTACTATTATTGGTACTACTACTACTACAAGCAAGAAGGAAACCAGTACGTTACCTAACTCTAAAAAAGGCATCACTCCTTTACATTAAGGGCAGGGGTTTTTGTCTGTTTTGTTCACTGTAACATTCCTAGCACTTAGAACGATAGGTGATAGATACTTGTTGAATAAATAATGTATAAAATGCTAAATATGTTGGGTGGCTCAGTTGGTTAAGCAACTGCCTTTGGCTCAGGTCATGATCCTGGAGTCCTGGGATCGAGTTCCACATCCAGCTCCCTGCTCAGGAGGGAGATTGCTTTTCCCACTGACCTCTCTCCTCTCATGCTCTCTCTCATTCTCTCTCTCAAATAAATAAATAAAATCTTTAAAAAAACAAAAACGAACAAACAAAAAAAGATTTAAAATGCTAAATATTTATAACAAGCATTATAGTTATAATTATTTATAAATAATTACAAACATTAATAGTTATAAACATTATTTTCAACAGAATATGCAACCCTCAGTTAAATAAGCTTATGGAAATCCTGGCCATTTGGATCATGAACCATGATAGATGGATGACATCTCTAATTGCAGACAAAGAATCAGGAGGGTTTGATCACCTGCTTTAAACTGCTTCAAGCTAGCATTTTATTTCTATTAGGTCCTGTCTTATTTTGGAACTCAGAACCTCCTGATTTTATATATTAAAAAAGAATACGTTTATTACAGCTAACCACTGAAAAACGAGTTTGAACTGTGTGGATCTGCTTGCGTGTGGATTTTCTGCAGTATGGTACTGTAAATATATTTTCTTTTCCTTATGATTTTCTTAACATTTTATTTTTCCTAGCTTACTTTACCACAAGAATATAGTATTTAAATACACAAAATATACAATACATGTTAATCAACTGTTTATGTTATTAGTAAGGCTTCCAGTAAATAGCAAACTACTAGTAGTTAAATTTTTGGAGGAGTCAAGAGTTATACCTAGATTTTTGACTATTCAGAGGTTGGTGCCACTAATCCTCATGTTATTCAACATTATTATATTTCACAATTAAGTCAGCTCAGCAATCCTTTAAAGATTATACACAGGTTTCCCTAATTTTCCTAATAAATTTATTTCCTGATAGTCTACTTTCCTAGGCCCTTGTCATACAGATGCACCTGGTAGTTCCCATACACTCTCTGTACTTACATTCACCAGTATCTACCCTAGTTCATGCCTTTTATTCCTTGTCCACACCTAGAAAGGCTTCTCTAAAATCTTCACTCCCAAACTTTTTTAAAGGACCTGCTTAAACAGCATCTTCTTTCTGAAGTTTTCCAGATATCCTTCAAAAAGAAGTAATGTTTCCCTCTTTCAAATTTCCTGCTACTTTCTTTATACAATAATCCTTATTCACCTTAGGGAGCTAAACATGTTTCAGAATACAGAATGTTTGGGATTTTAGAGAAATAAAGAGCAAATATGACAATTCCAGGGAAGTCTGAGGCAGCATTCTGTAATCAAAGGCCTTAATAGCCTCATGTCAATTCTGAACAGGTTTTTTTTGTTTGTTTTTGATCATAGGATTTTCAGATCTTTTTAGAGATTTTGGAATGGCAGGTTAAGGGATTCCAGACCACTAAACATATCATTTGTTATTTTATCCATGCTCATTTTATACATAAGCTTCATAAGGATCTTTGATTCATCTCAGCACTTCAGTCTTATCTTAACAAGCATTCATATACACAAAAAATTATTACTGAAGCAAATTTCAATAAAATTTCTGAAGCAAATACGAAAAAATGTTAACACTTTATAAACCTGAGTATTGAATATTCATTCATTAACAGCCTCTATAACAGAGAGGTTGAAATGTTTTGCTTTTTCTTCAAATTTTAGAAAACTAATTTTCTCTTTTTTTTTTAACCTATTTCAAAAATAAAAAAGATTGAAAAGTTAATATCTAGCAAAAAAAGAATAGCACTCAGGCCACTATAGCTTCCTGGGGCTTATGGTCTGAAAGATGTCTTGAATCCAACTATTTTTATGTATCCCAGTATATATAACTTATTTATGCAATATTTTGTCTTGTTCTTTTCCTGTAGCAGATTTTTATTCCAAGTTATTTTCTATTTACTAGTATCAGGACCATAAAAGTGATCAACATGCAATATATAAAATGCAAATGAAAATTCTTGATTAAAATTTAAATGAGAACTAACAAATAAACTTGAAAACATTACAAATTGCCTTTGTTAAAAAAGGGTATCAAACTTGAAAAATAATTATTCAGGTATAATTATATAATTATATATAATACACAATATAGTATTATATTATAGTGTATAATATATATTATATAACAAATATTCAGGTGTAATTATTCAGGTATACAATGATACCAGCAAACCTCCTTCACCTTCACAGATGTTAATATAATAAAACTAACTATTGATATGAACCAACTGCAGAACAGAATTATAAAATTACATAATTAAAAAGAATCTCCCTCTAACACCTTATATAATTGAGTGCTAAAGTAACTCTCAGTGTTACAGACTGAATGTCACAGAGCTAGAACTAATACAATAGGCATTCTCACACCATATCCAGTTCTTGATTATATCAGTATGCTAAATTCTCAAATATTTTCAATTAAAATTTCTGCCACATTTCAAGTTAAATAAATAACTCAAATATTTCTAGCCACTAGATAACATTATATTCAACTATCTCCTGTTCTCAGAATTTTTTTCTATATGTACCATAAGCAGTAAACAATAATCCTAATATTTCTAACCATTAAAAAAATACGTATATTCACTACATAACTGACAAATATAGCAAAAAGCAGCATCAAAACTTGGAAGTTAAAGGGATGTGATTTCTAGACTAACACTTTCTGTACATATTCACAGGTAGATTTTGAAGATTAAAAAAGAGAATATTAAAGTGCTTTGAGAACCAAAAGCTCTTCATGCGTACAAGGTATTTGTTAATAAATGAGGGTGCATTGACTTTTAAACAAAAAACCTGAGGGATCTCCTCTTAGAAAAAGTGGTATGAAAATAGTGTAATATAGGATTACTTCATATTTAAGATCTTTTCACAAACTTTAAATGGACTATCATTGTGAGGTTACTTGTGATATCATGAATACAGACTTTACTTTCAATGTATAGATTTTTACAAATTCCAGGAAATACAAAATCTCTGAGCCGGCAGAGTGGCTTATTCTTAGAAATAATATAAACCCAACCTTGTAAGTCTTCTATTGACAACATTAAATCAGTTACGTCGGAACAATTTCAGCTCAGAAAATATATTATAGAATTATGTCATACCGGGACAGCTAGAAACAGGTGTTCCCATATTAATGAGGCAAAGTGCGCATCGAGGAAGGGGTTTTCGACAGCCAGGGCAACTTGTGACTTTAGATTTTGTTGGTGACCCACTGACACCATACTGACTAAAACCTCTGCCCTGATGAGGCACAGTTGAACAGCTGTAGGAGATCGACTTGCCACAAAAATTGCAACTCACAAACACCTATACAACAAATAAAAGGAGGAGTAAGAATAATGCAAACTTTATAAATAAAATCCAAAGTCTGATCCTAACAAACTATTCTTAAATAATTTTTAAGGTTTACTTTATATTATAAAATAATTTGTTATCTGCTAAATTTGACTAGCTTTCATCTAGGATTCCCACTTAGCAGTGACATTGAGTACTTCTCTGTTACCTCTGTTTAGTTATATCCTTTCTAACACCACTGACATCTGTAGAAAAACTTGGAAACATTAGATAACAACATTTTAGAAATAACAAAGTCTTTAGAATTCACACTGGAATATTACAAAATAACCCAGTGTAAGCTCTGATCCAAAGTTCAATGATTACATCTCCTCGACAAAATTTTCTTATAAAGAAAGCCTTCATTTCCTAAGACAAAAAGGATTTAAGGACCCTATAATGTCAAATAGCTAGAATTTTAGAATAATAGTAATAGAAAATGTTCATTTTGCTTTTATATTAAATTCCTGGGCTCTTAAACACATACAGATTAATAACAAATATTATCATGTAACGCTATTTTACAAAAACTCAGGTTGTTTTAAAATAATTACTAATTCCTCAACTTTCTAAAACAAGAAAACAGCACCATCCAGTGCTCACATTGAGGATATACTCGGTATTTAACGTCCAAATTTAGATACAGTGATCTCATGTCGTGTTTCATGTGATAACTGAGCTCATGTTCTTTAAATAGTAAAACAATTTCCACAGTTAATTAGACATATAGTTAGGGGAAAAAAAATCCTGCCTTATTACACCTATATAATGCAGAAAAATTTAATACATAAGTGGAATTTATAAGATAATATAATAGTTTGGATTTGGAAAGGGCTTGGAATAAACTAGAAAAGAACTCTAAGATTGATTTAGGTTTGCCGAAGACCCTCTAGGCCTGCTATTGTTTGCTCTAGCTCAGACTCAAGCGTAAGCCACTGAGATGATTGTTAGGAAGTGGCAGGATTAAAAAAACAAGATGGTTAAGGATGGAATGACATCTGGGATAAATAAAGACATTAACAGCTACTCATAATCAAAAGGATGAGCTAATAATAATTTATTAAATTGAGCTCTAAATTTACCCAATATAACATGCTGCAAACACTTCTCTTTGAGCTACTTAAACATACGTTACAATTTGATTCTCTCCAAAATAATGTACGTACTTACCTGTGCTAAAGGCTTAGAACTGGGATCCAACTTACTCCTATGAATATCAAACTCAGCTCGTTTGTGCCAAAACCTCCAGGCATCTAATAAATTTCTATAATTCTCAATCCAGTACTGAACTCTTTCATCTTTAAGAACATCTAAAGGAGAACCCTAAAAAAGAAAATAAGAATTAACACAGTTGTTTAAAATTTTTCTGGCTAAGCCACAGGATTCCAGGTAACATATAAGTATGAGTCATACAGAAGAAAAAGGCTTCCTTTTTGCCAAAAGCTGATGAGGACAGAGATAAAATAATGAGGGTGAAAAGATAAAATGAGGGTAAAGATAAAATAATTGATGGACGCTTCTGTAATTTCTTTAAGCTGGCCTCTACTAATGACATAAATATGTACTATATATATTATCATTAATCCTGGCCAGGAAAGTATAATTCTCTATCCCTTATTTAAATTAAGGACCCAAGAGTAAACAATTCACTTTCCTACTTGAATACAACAAAAAGTAATGTGAATACTTTGTCCTCAAAATTAAAAACCCTGCATTCATAAAATTTGGTTACTATTTAATAAAAATGCATACCAAAATTACTTCATCGCATTTAAAATAATACTGAACCTCATTCTTTGTGTCTAGCATGTACTGTGAATGGGGATGCTCTTTTTGTATACATAGTTATCTGAAAGTTAAACCTGTTTATTCTCTCTTTTGCTCTCAATTAAAACATATATTTTTTACCTTAAAAATTAAAACAAAAGCAAAAAACAACCCTAAAACCAAACCCAAAATGTTCTTTCATTTTTCTATCCCTAGGACACAATGAAAAGCAACAATTTCTTTACCTTAAGCTTACTTTAGATTTCTTCTCAATAAGAACTTCAATTTCTTACCAGTAAGGCTCTTCCTAGAGGTGTATTTTCCCTGGCAGCTGTGACATTTCACATTTCACCTGCACTTGCTTTGGGTTTTCACAGATTGCTTTTAGCCCTGTCCAAGATATCTTCCTTAAGTTCACATGATAAAGAAAGTAGAGAAATTCTCAACTCCCAATGATTCCATGGGCATCAATCTGAAGCCCAGTTTTGGGGAACCAGACAGAAAAGTAAAATGTTAGAGAGAACTTAATGTATATCACTTATGGAAAAAGGGAAGAAACCTGTAATAGCTAACAGACTATCTTTAGACATTCTATCAAAACAGAAGCTTATCTTTCCCCTATTAATTAGGTATTCATTTCTGTTATCAGAGGTAAATCCAGCTAAAAGAACATGTGGAAAACTCATAGCTGATAATTTCACCTCTTAAAAAAAATAAACATCTCTTCTAGTTCTGATAATGACCAACTAGCCAGAACTAAGTATTGAAGTAGAATATAGCCCCCAGTTTAAAAATTCACAGAAAAAAAGGAGAAATTTTCATATCCCACCCTTTCTCCTTCCGGCAGTAAGGATAAACTCGGAATTTGGTCAATTCACATTTGATAAATCTTCCTAGATCTACCCCTAAATAAACCTAAAATTAAGCTGCAACAAAATCTACAGAGGAAAACAGTTCAGAGATCAAGACTGGAAAGGCTTGGGAAATAACTTAATATAAGTTATTTAATATAAGTTATCTATGGCTGCCCATAGATCCACAGTAACAAAACTTTAAGACCAAAGTGAGCAGCAACTAACTGAACTTCCAAAAACATTAACCAACATTCTTCAGAAAAGGGTAAAAGAACCCAGATCTCTATAATGTACTATACATGACATCCAATATTCAAATGAAAAACTATGAGACACAAACAGGTAAATATAGTTGAAAGTCAAGGAAAAAAGGCAGTCAACAGAAACTAAGCCTAAAATAGCCCATGTTAGAGTTAGCAGGTAAAATCCTGAATGCAGCTATTGACATATGCTCTGTTAATGTGCAGATAGGGATCTGAGTGAAAAATGTAAACTATAAAAAAAACTGAGATTCTAAAACTAAATTGTATAAGAGCTGAAATTAAGAATGTGCTGAGGGGCACGTGGGTGGCTCAGTGGGTTAAAGCCTCTGCCTTTGGCTCAGGTCATGATCTCAGAGTCCTGGGATTGAGCCCCACATTGGGCTCTCTGCTCAGCAGGGAGCCTGCTTCCTTCTCACTCTCTGCCTGCCTCTCTGCCTACCTGTAATCTCTGTCTGTCAAATAAATAAGTAAATTCTTAAAAAAAAAAAAAAAAGAATGTGCTGAAAAACTTAACGTCATGACATAAGAGTCAATGAACAAATCAACAGCATTTGACCAATTTGAAGAACTGAGGAAAAAAGGATGGAAAGAAAATGAACAAAACCTCAGATACCTATGAACACTATTAAATGGTTTAATATATATGTAATATGAGCCCAAAAAAGAGAAGCAAATGAGATTGAAACAGAAAATATATATATAAAGGAGAAATAATACACCCAAATTTTGCAAAACTAATGAAAACCACTGACTTGCATATCCAAGAAGCTCCGTGAACCACAAACAAGGCAGAAAGAAGTACAACTAGGCATTGAGGGTAAACTGCTGAAAATCAAAAGCAGAAAAGGGAAAATGAAACATTACATAGGAAGACAATAATTATAATAGCTGACTTCTCTCCATAAACAATATAAGGCCACTTGCACTCTGTAGCCACATATCCACAGTTTGATTTAATAGATGCAACCTCATTTCAGTAATAAAAAAATTATATACTTTATTATAGAATGGGCAGTGGCCTGGTAAGCTGCTAGGTTTATACTGTGGTTCGTGGGTCAGGATCTATATTTATTCATAAGAAGGTAGGGTTTGAGGGGGCATTTTACTATGTTTACCCAGTACAGAGCATGCTATTAAGTGTTTGAAAGGAAGGGCATAGGAAAGAGGATACCACGAAAGGAAAGATTAGCTGGAGGACTATAGGAAATCTCAGGGAAATGTTCTAAATTTTCGCCATATTTCTATCAAAAATAAAGAAGGGAACCTTTGCCAGAAATCTCTTTTTAACTGCTGGACAGTAAGAACTAAGAGTAAATTGATGAACTGGTTACCCCAATTCATAAAAAGGGAAAATGAGAGTGAAGAAAATTGCGGTATAACTTGCTTTCCGCACTTCAAGTGAGACTTAGTTCAGATCAGGGAAAGGTAATCTCTTTTGAAGAAGGTAAAGTTTTGTGAACTGGGCAAATTAAAGAGAGGTTCCTCTGCTCTGTTTGAGCTTTATATAAGTTTAAAATAACAATTCCCAAAATGAAAGGAAAAACTGGATAACCCAGTGCAGGAGGCTGATGGACAGTAAGAGAATGTAGAAGACTGCTACAGCTCAACTGATAAGGTTGAAGTTAAATGCCTTCCAATCCAAAGCAATCTACACATTTAATGCACTCCCTATCAAAATACCATTAGCATTTTTCAGACAGCTAGAACAGACAATCCTAAAATTTGTATGGAACCACAAAAGACGCTTAATAAAAAAAACAATTCTGAAAAAGAAAAACAAAACTGGAAGCATTACAATTCTAGATTTCAAACTACATTACAAAGCGGTAATCATCAAGACAGTATGGTACTG
The DNA here is from genome assembly GCF_964662115.1 of Mustela nivalis. Classification (NCBI taxonomy): domain Eukaryota; kingdom Metazoa; phylum Chordata; class Mammalia; order Carnivora; family Mustelidae; genus Mustela; species Mustela nivalis. The sequence goes on from NC_139031.1 coordinate 63,809,625, forward strand.
GCACAAAAACAGACACATAGATCAATGGAACAGAAAACAAAATCCAAAATTGAACCCACAATTATATGGTCAACTAATCTTCAACAAAGCGGGAAAGAATATCCAATGGGAAAGACAATTTCTTTAACAAATCGTGTCTGGATAGCAATATAGAGAAGAATGAAACTGGACCACTTTCTTATACGATACACAAAAAACAATTCAAAATGAATAAAAGACCTAAATGTAAGACCATCAAAATCCTAGAGGAAAACACAGGCAGAAAACTCTGACCTCAGCCACAGCAACTTCTTACTAGACATGTCTCTTGAGGCAACGGAAACAAAACCAAAGATACACTGGAACTTCATCAAGATAAAAAAAGTTTCTGCACAGCAAATGAAACAATCAACAAAACTAAAAGGCAGCCTACAGAATGGGAGAAGATATTTGCAAATGCTTTATCAGATAAAGGGTTGGTATCCAAAAATCTACAAAGAACTTAACAAACTCGATCCCCAAAAATCCAAATAATCCAGTTAAGAAATAGGCAGAAAACATGAATAGACACTTAAAAAAAAAAAAAATCCAGATGGCTAAAAGACACACAAAAAGATGCTCAACATCACATAGCATAACGAAAATACAAATCAAAACCACAATGAAATACCATCTCATACCTGTCAGGATGGCTAAAATTAACAACACAAGAAATCAGAGGTGTTGGTGAGGATGAGGAGAAAGGGGAATCCTCTTGCACTGCTGGTGGGAATGCAAACTGATACAGCCACTCTGGAGAACAGTAAGGAGGTTCCCCCAAAAGTTAAAAATAGAACTACCTTCTGATCCAGCAATTGCACTACTAGGTATTTACCCAAAGAATACAAAAATACAGATTCAAAGGGACACATGCACCCCAATGTCTATAGCAGCAATTCCACAACCACTCAACAATGGAAGAGAGCCCAAATGTCCATCGACTGATGAATGAAGATGTGGTCTTTACAATGGAACATTACTCAACCAGCAAAAGAATGAAATTGTGTCACTTGCCATGACATGGATGGAGCTAGAATGTACTATGTCAAGTGAAATAAGTCAGCCAGAGAAAGACAAATGCCATTATGATCTCACTTATATGGGGAATTTGTGAAAGAAAACAGATGAACATGTGGGAATGGAGAAAAGAAAAAAAGGAGAGAGGGAAACAAGCTGTAAGAGACTCTTAACGGTAGAGAAATGAGGGTTGATGGAGGGACGTGGAGGGTTGATGGAGGGGGATGTGCATTAAGGAGGACACTTGTTCTGATGAGCACTGGGTGTCATACATAAGTGATGAATCACTGAATTCTGCTCTAGAAACCAATACTGCACTGTATGTTAATTACATAAAATTTAAATTAAAAAATTAAATTAAATGCTTCCTAGAGATCCTAAGGAAGCAAAAGGCATACCCATGCAATGAAGGAAGAAGGTGGTTAACCACTGTTTTTCTTTAAGTTGCTGCCACACTGAACTAACCTGCAACATGCAGTAACTTGCTGTTTGGACATCTCCAGTTCTATCGACATAACTCTCCATTAAGTCCACTCCATCTTTAGTAAGGCCTGTAAGCAGTATTCCTTCCAAATTTCCAGCCTCTTTCATTTCGTTGGTCAACTTTTCAATATATCTATTCAACTGGAAAATTCAAAGTGATTTTTCTGAAGCAAACTATTTCACTACATACTCTGTACTTCTAAAACTTATACTTTAGGAATAGTTTCATTTTTATAGAAAACATTTTAAAATACAGCCCTTGAAGAAAAGATCTCTTAAAAAATCTGTATCTATCATAAATTACAATGCAGTATCTGTGATTATTTAAAATATTTTTTAAAAAGGCATTTATTATTTTTTATTATTCTATAAAATAAGTGTAGAGGGTTAACTATTTAAATTTAAAGAGAACTGTCCCTCAGTATTCACAAAGTCCTTGCTATTAAAAGAATCACAGAATTTGAGATGAATGAGAACTTGAAGATTATCAAAAACAATCACCTCTTGGTAAGGTCTCTGACTTCATCGGACCCCAACCTCTAGCCAAGAGTCCTCAGTGTTCCCCCAGCACTTCCTCATAATTACAGCACTTAGCACCTTGTATTACTGGTTGTTTCTGGGCATTCCTTTCTCACATACACACAGAATACGCATTCAATACTTTTCCTTCATTTCTTAATGAAGGAATTCTTTTATAGCATTGCAAAGGGGTGAGTTCAATGCTTTTATCTGTACATCACAAGCAGAAATAAACTAAAATATTAAGTCAGGATTCTTAAACAAATAATTCTGGTTATGATACACAAGTCTACAGTACCTTGATCTAACAAATTATTACTTTACTTTTTTAGAAGAATTTATATATAAATGCTACATATACATATTTGTACATAAAGAATAGTTGCTTAATCAAGTAAGAGGAACTATTAATTACTTTGAATACAAAATTAAATTAGTTTTTACCTGACTATCACTAAGGAATTTACAGGCAAATGCCACTCTGTCACGTACGGCAACTTTATTTTCATACTGAAAAGAAGAGCAAGAAATTACTTGTAGATACTATGAGTTTTAAATTCTTGCAGACTACTTTACATACTTAATACACAATTTTATTTTCAAAAGTATTAGTAACATTATTGTGTATATACTGGCAGAGCCACTGGTTGCCTAAGATGCCTTTCTTAATGTAACCCTCTAAAAAAACTCAGTGCTCAGGTTATTCTTGCAAAGTAAAAATCTACATCTTAAATACGGACAAATTCAGTTTAAAAACACTCCAGTTCAGTCTTATGTAACTACAACAAAAAATATAAGCAGTGATTTATGTATTTATTTATGTACCAACAGATTTAGATGCCTTCCATCACAGAAAATAATTGAGGAAACTGAGAATATCTTTTCTAGGATGCTAAGTTAATCAGCAAATCCAAGAAATCTGTGAATTACCAGTGAATATACCAGTGTGAACATACCAATACAGAATTTGGAAAAACTGTCAACGCATGTCTGTAAATAGAAAGTTTAAGTCTTAAAATAGACCCTTATAGATACAACTTTTGTGGCCATAGTAAAATACAGTTAAACACGTGGTTTGCAACAAAATTATCAGAGGTATTGTGATTAAATTTTTGTAGACCTTTCAATATTGTAAAATAGTATTTTCAATTTCTATAAATGTAGAAAGGTAATTAATTTTGTGGTAAGTAATCAACAGTCTTAAGGTGGAAAAAAGATTGTATTTCCATTGAAGTCCTTCTATGAAACAGAGTCTCCCTACTCTAAATGTAAGATCACTTCAGTCGGTACCTATCCTAGCAAGTTTTCTCAATTATAAAATATGGTTCTGCCCTTAAGAGGAAACATGTTTGGTACAAATTAGATTTAACTCTTTAGGTTCAGGCAGAGGTGTTACTATTTTGATGGGGAAAGGGTTATAAGTATTAGCTGAGAAAATATTCGCTGTATAGAAAATATTAGAAATAATAGCTGTAAAAATACAGCTCAGAAAACTAAAACCCAAAAAAGTTAACTAGCCAACTGAAGTAACTAAACTGGAGCAAGGACTCAGACCTTCAATCTTCTGATTTCCCAAATGGGTACTTTTCATTAGATTACTACAACTTAACAATTTTTAACAAAGGATATGTTAATTATAATTATTTACCCTAATGTATAATTAGGTACACTCTCAAGGCAGTTTAAAAATATGAACTTCCTACTCAAGGTAATATATACCTTACCTAATAACCCAAATTTAGGTTTAAGAAAATGAGGGTATTTATAGTAGGTCATGTAATTTAAAATATAGAAATTTAAAATTTAAAGAATACTTCTCTATCAATTTAAAATTTGAACAATCCACTTCTTTTTCTAGTCTTCACCATACTTTACTACTTCCTGAAAATAATACTTTATTCCTTCAAAATGCAACACTTAAAGTCTTCCATTTAACAAAAGAGTAATAACAGTAAAAACAAAAATACAACATACTCTTGGATATTAGAAAGTTTCTAACTTGGTTAGAAAGTTCAACAGTTCATTTACTAAAAGACAAAATAAACAAACTAAGGAATTGTTAAAATGGACACTAATAACATTTACTAAAATCTTCATTTAAGATACCTCAATAAAAAACATTTTTTATAAATTCTTAGGGACTGACACTTAAATTCATTACTCAAGCAATGTGTTTTTTATATTAAGTGCTATAATGGCAAACACAAATAAATTTCATGTTAGAAAGCTCTTCTCAGGTAGAAAGAGGTCCAACAATGCAAAGAAAGTTGTAGTATTAACATGAAGCTTAAAACCCAATAACTGAAACTTACACCTCATTTTATTCTTCCTTACCCCACTTTGTGATAAAGAACCTATCTGGTGATGTGCTTATAGGTGGTTAAAGCAGGAGAGGTAAAGCAATGAAAGACCAAATGAAAAAAAAAAAAAGAAAGAAATAGCTCACTGTAAGTAGCATGATCATACATCTTCCAAACTGGTAAATGTCTGAGAATATAAATACTAACTTGGAAAAAATATATAGTCATTCTGATCATAACTGATCATGTAATTGTTTACTTAACTAAAACCCAAATATTTACTTTTAAAAAATTGCAGTTCAATATAAAACTTACACTTATATAGTTGTAGAATTCTAGAGCTGCTCTTAAGCTAAAGGATAAATCCTATGCTGTTTATATCTATAAATTATATTGTTCAAACTATTTTAAAAATCAAGTTTATTATCAGCTAACTGTAAAATGACATTCAAGAAGAGCTGCTCAAAAATATTTAAGATACGTTCTTTTAATGCAAAATACATAAAAATATAACAATATTTTATGCAACAGACACTTGAAAATTTTAACAAGGTTAGGTAAAAACGCCTAACTTAAAAGGAGTCTTCTCAAACAGAAATTAGCTTACCAATACTCCATCATAAGATCCTGTCTCACTTGTCAGAAATGCAAACATGACACACAGATATGGGTTATTTAACTGTAGTCGTAGAGTGCTGCACATTTCTCTCCAAAGGGAGTTTTTCTCATCCGTATATCCCGATAAAGCCATTGCCACAACATTGAGATTCAGATCACCTGCACATTAAAAACACTCGGCTGGTCAAAGTGAGCAAAAGCTCAATACTTCCTCTTCCAGTTCTAAACCATAAACAAATATCAGAGGGTGACATTTACCTACAGAAAAATAAGCGCACTAGAATTAAGGGTTTTGATCCAGATTGGAAAACTTGGCAAGGACCACAAGCAAAAATTTCCATTCTTATAAAACTTTTGTCCATATTGCTAACCCTGTGCAAGACAAGCACATCTTTAAATTTTCAAGTTCTCATTCCAGGCAGTTCCTATACAGTGTTATTGTTTAGGGCCTAAATGAAGTGAAGTGAAGCCATACCACCAGAATCACTGTCAGCCTTATTAAGTTCACTTATGTTGACATATTTCAAAGCAATGGCAGTAAATAATACAGTATTTCAGTGCTATAACTTTCAAAATTATTTTGTTTTCCTATTCCTAAGTATATAATGCTCAGACTTAAGTATATGTTCTGAAAACCAGTATTTCAGCATTCTTTTAATAGTTTAACACTTCTAATTTTTCTGGGACAAAATTAACTATCAGCATTCCCAGAGCATTGTATATGGACACATTTGCAACAAAGTATTTGTTATCAATAGTTTTTTTTTTTAAATCAATAGTTTTTTAAACATCAGTTCTTAGCAGTCTATATAGTCACTGATAAACTGCTAACCTGACAGTTGGCCCTATGGACTGGCTAGCCTCCTAACATAAGGTCACTTCAAGAAAAAACTAATTTTACTTTTAACTTTTACTCTTAAGTGTTTTGTACATTTATTATAACAGTTTTCTTATTCTGTTCCTGGATCCTAATCATTTTCTTTCTTTCCCAAATAAAAACAGCATTTCCCACTTCCTTATTAAATAGACTTATTCTTCATTTCTATAAACACTTTCCCCAAGTTGCTTTGTGCTTGCTTCCTCTGCTTATTCTATTAAATTGGACTAAAGTCTGTTAAGATTAACAACCACCACCACCACCACAAAACAGTATCTCCCTAATTCCTGCTCAAAACAATGTGTCCAAGTGGAGGAAGGCTGGATTCAGGGAAATCTTCTCTTTAATCCTTAAAGTTATTGAAATAACTGGAAAGAGTGTTTTCCCCTACTGATAGAATAGGTGTTCAAATCTAACTGATTTCCAGGTATACATGACAGGGAAGTATCATGTCCCCAGGTTGAAGCAAAATTATAATTAGAAATGGCTTTAAATATCAAACTCTTTTTTCATCGCCACATTACCTTCTATTGTATTCTCAAATGGGGAAGACTTACATTAGAGCAAAAGTGAAAGAAAAAAGGCCAATCTGGGCAAAACATTAGCTTTTTCAACTTTTTTACTGCAAGTAAATATATTACAGTTAATTTCGTGTTTTTCTGTATGGTACAACAGAAGTGTAACGGTTTCAAAATGGACCAGCAAGTAAGAATTAAGTATTCTGAATACCAGAAATAATTTGCTAGGTGCATTAAAATCAATAGCTACATACATCTTAGTTATTTTTAAGTGAAATATTCCTGATAAGAAAAAAAAACTCTGAATTTCTGGATTGAATTCATTTGCCTGAGTATTCTCTTGCAGAAAATGTAAGAATAAAAACTTTATTATATTTCATTGTTTCTTTCTTTTAAAAAAAAATATCAAATGAAAACTATGCTTAAATCACCAGACTCAAGTAGAAGCATTTTTGCAGCTCAAAATATGATTTTTATAAAACTCTGTATTAGTCTAACTAAAAGTGTCAGTTTCCTAAAAGCCAACCAATAACCATCCAAACGACAAAGTAAAAATACTCTCAAATATTTTCCATAAGAATGCTTGCAAACAAACAACAAAAGAATGCTTGCAAATTGAAGTAGTCCTATCTTCAAGAAAATACATTTTTTTAAAAATGTGAATGTCTTTTAAAGAAAAAGCATTAAGACAGATGCATTTGAGCATTCACTGTAATATTATTAGAATGGTACTGAAGACACATTTTGTCTTTAGACACATTATGATCTTAACAGACATAAACCAAGGCACAAACAAAAGGGATTGGGCTAATACTTTAATCGATACATTTATGTGTTCTCTTTCAAAAGAATTTACACAAATATACTGTCTAAATACTGAAAGTTATCAGTGTCTTCTCTTCAAAGGACTCTACGAACTACGATTATCCTTGACTATAACCTAATACCTTTTTCTGAAGATGCCCCTTCATTCAGGATTTGGATTGCTCGTCGGATATCCAAGTTGAACAATGCCACAGCAGCAGCTCTCTCCCACTCCCCTTCTTGTACAAGGGAATTCAAAAATGGCCCTACATCTACATCCGTTCCTTTCTTTATCCATCCACAAAGCTGTAAAGCTAAGATTCTCTCTTCATTTAAATTTTGAATATCACTTTGCTTATCCAAACTGCTCCAATTATGTCTGCTGCTTTCCACCGTTCCTAAAAAGAGAAGTATTTTTATATTAGTTGTTTATTATTTTTTGAAATATATTTAGAAAATAAGTCAATTTTACACAGATTATCTCAATGTCATATTTTGGATATTTGACTTCTTAACTACAAATTCATGACAGCATAAATGTAAAATATGCCACAAACAAAACATACTTTACATGTTGTTAAGTTAAATAGTTCCTTGAGTATCAAAAAGAGCTACAGGAAGAAAGATTAATGTTTGCTAACAGTAAGTTTGACTCCCTGCTTCAGAGCACTTCTCTGACTACCAAATCTAAGAGTGCCATTTTTTACTATCTGATGTGAAACCGTTTCCTCCATTTCCTCTAGATCTAATGTAAGCTCCATATTTCATTAATTTTCAGACTTATCTCTTCTCCTGCTAGAACATATGCTCCAAACGGGCAAGCATCTTGTTTCTATTTGTGAGGTTATCCCCAGTGCTTAAGACCTAATAACCTAATACACTCTCTCTCCATCTTCTGTTTTTTCTTTGTATGTATATACATGAAAAAAATGAAATAAATATAAAAGTACTTCAAAAGTTTAAATACTAGGGATGCCTGGGTGGCTCAGTTGGTTAAGCGGCTGCCTTCGGCTCAGGTCATGATCCCAGGGTCCTGGGATCGAGTCCCACATCAGGCTCCTTGCTGGACAGGGAGCCTACTTCTCCCTCTGCCTCTGCCTGCCTCTCTGTCTGCCTGTGCTTGCTCGCTCTCTCTCCCTCTGTCTCTGACAAATAAATAAATAAAATCTTTAAAAAAAAAAGTTTAAATACTAAAGCTAATACACAATGGCAATGATTTAAGGTTTCTTCCTCTTCACTAAGTCAGAAGACATTATATTCTCATTCTCTTTTTGTAAGGAATCTAATTCATCCAGCATTAGATTGCAATCAAGGTAGATGATCCTAATGGTACTAAATTAAGGTAAAACAAAGATGAAACTTGACTCAATTATAACTCAAATTCTTAAATGTTCTACAAAGTTTTACCATCAAAACTGTCATTGTAGAATTATGTGTTGTTATTTTAACAAAAAGGATTTTCAGAATAAACTAAATTATGAATTAGGCAGCAACAAGGTCCAACATTACAAACATCTTTTATTCGGAGTAACTTATAGTAATTCTATGTTTATCTACTTATATGTAATACAGTAATTATACCTTTATAAATAACTAGATCAATAATAAATGGGTTTTAAGAAATAATTTAACTTGTCTAGGACTGTATAATGGGCTCCATGATTCTAACCCTCTAGTAACCACACCCTTCATAATCCTCTTCTCTTGAGTACAGGTGAAATCTGTGACTTGCTTCTAAATAACACAAGATTGTACAAGCGAAAGCATTTTAGAGATATAACTAAGGTTGTTATTCCATTGACTCTTACTTAATCAAAGGGAAATTATACTGTGTGGGCCTGCTATAACCAGGTGACACCTTTAAAGGAGTCTGGAGGAATGAGAGAGAGTCTCCAGCTGGACTGGAAGTAAAAGCTTTGTTTTGAGACGGCTATGTGGCAAGGAAGCATGCAGCCTCTATGAGGGCAGCCCCTGGTAACAGGCAGCAAGGACACTTCTGTCCTGTGGGACAGAAAGAACCAATTCTTTTAACAACCATATGAGCTGGGAAGAGTACCCACATCTTCATTTTAGCAATGTGAGACCCCGAGCAAAAGATCCATGAAGGTATACCAAGACTCCAGACCATGGAAATGATGATAATAAATGCATTAATATAAAACTAATATACTGCCCAAAGTTGACTTTAACTACACTCATCGGATCAAGGTATTAAATAAATGAACACAAGCAAAATTGAGAAAATATTAAAAACTGAATTGGGCACCTAGGTAGCTCAGTCAGTTAAGCACCCCACTCTTGATTTCAGCTCAGGCCATGATCTCACGGTTGTGAGATCCAGACTGGCTTCGGGCTCCATGCTCAGCATGGAGTCTACTTAAGCTTCTCTCTCTCCCTCTGCGCCCCCCCACATGCATGCTCTCTCTCTCCTTCTCTAAATAAAATCTTTTAAAAAACCCAATTGAATCAGTTGTTATTTACAAATCAAATATACACATATGTAAATAATGCAAAATACTATTTCTTAAAGTCCATTTATTCTAAATACATGGGTAGAGTAAAATTAGTACATAGCCGAAGTCTAAACTCACCAAACCTAATTCACACTTTCATTTATTTATTAATTTTTTTATTTAAAGATTTTTATTTATTTATTTGACAGAGAGAGAGAGAGATCACAAGTAGGCAGAGAGGTAGACAGAAAAAGAGGGGGAAGCAGGCTCCCTGCTGAGCAGAGAGCCTGATGCAGGGCTCAATCCCAGGACCCTGACTGAGATCATGACCTGAGCCGAAGGCAGAGGCTTTAACCCACTGAGCCACCCTGGTGCCCCTAATTCACACTTTTAAATAAACTGTTTCATTATATGATGTTCGGCTACAGCAAAGACCTACAATATTATTCATGTTAGGACATATTTTAAGCTATATATCACTGCTTTATGAAAAGTTTCAAGATGAGTTATTTGTAAAATTCTGGAAATTTAATAAACAGTTAAATAATTACACTTGAAAGTACTTATTTTTAACCCTACTGTTGGAAACTCTTGCCATTTAGGTCAAGGGCTCAGGAGGAGACTTCTGAAGTTTTCTTTCCTTAAGAGAACCACCTGCCCTTTGAAAAGAGGAAGCAAGCTGCTCTGTTTGCAACAATGAGGAAAGTTAGTCACGAAAAATCACTTTTAGCTTTCGAAAGTGAAATTTTAAGAACTATTAGAAAATTCTGAATAATGATTAAGTTAAAACATGTATATTAAAAAATAAATACAACATTACTTTTCTGAATAACAAATTTAAATTTAGATAGAATGTATGTATTACATTTCAAGTAGAACAGGCTGTCAATGTATCATAAGGTATTTATTTTTGTATCTCCCCTATAAATTTTGGATTCAATGCTGAGGATACTAAAAGGTAAAAATAACAATTTTAAACAGCTGAACAAAAAGCAGCATTTTCAAACAATTCCTCTTAATTTAATAGAGTTTTTATTTTACAGCAAGTGTGTCATGGAATAAAGATCAATACATATGACTCCAAAGAGTTCATTACTAAGAGATGGAAAAATACCCTATAAGTGAAATGCCTGGATATTGTGTCATGTATTTCGGTTGTCTAGAGGCCTTCTTATAGCTTGATGACTGTATGACAGGTTAATTAGGGTTATCAAATAAGCAATATGACATTGTGCATTTCTAAGTGTATAGTCATTATTTTTAACATGTGGGAATTTTAAAATACACGATTTTAACTACCTCTGAAAAAAATTAAAATCTATTTAAGCATGTTATGCAATACTAAAGTGACAAAACTGTATCCCTTAAATATGAGATTGCACTACATATAAATAATAGAATTGACATTTTACTGACAGGTGTGAGAGAAACAAGTTCATGTGGAAATTAAAAAACATTTTTCTAAAAAATTGATTTCAAATACTACACCAAGCAATCAGACACTATGCTATCTGTAGATATTAATTTGTTGCATTTTTACATCTATATAACAAAGCAGTACAATTATACAGTGTATATAAGAACATTTTGTTGTTACAAACATTAAGTCCTACCTATTCGGTCTATTAAAGTAGTTCTGAATAGACAAGTTCTCTAGATCAGAATTTATCCCTGAAGTATAAAAATATTTTCATCCTATCGGATGGAAGGCTGACCAACATTTATTATGCAATTTTTTGCCACCCTAAAAGGAAAGAACTCTAATACTAACAACGTTATGAACACTTTCCACAAGACTGTGCAAGACATTCCCTTAGAGCGTGTATTCTCATCCTGGTTGACTTTAATACTTGGTCCACCCAATAAACTAGTCTCTCTGTTCCTTTGCTTCCTTATCTCCAGTGGTTCACACCTCCAAGATTTCACCCACTCCTTTCATAACCTCATAGCCTTCCAGAAATCTCGCTTCTAAATTTTTCAAACTCACAATCTCTTGGTCCCTCATATTTTTATCTATCAGTCTTCTGTCATTTCCCTCCCAAAGACAGCAAATGAATCATTCTCTTCCCAGTGTCCTAATTTTCTCAGCCCACTGTCCTTTATTTTATCTTCTGGTAAAACAACACTGCCCCACAATCCTCCCATATTTCTCAAGCTAACTCTGGCTCCTCTTCTCAGTGTCTCCTCCTCCGTATAGCCTTCCTGGTCCTTCTCAATAAGCAAACCCACTACATTGAAAAAAGAGCCATCAGGGGGAAGCTCCTCAGCCTCCAGTCATCGAACCTTATACAACCTGCATACCTTTCCCCTTCCCCGCTGGCTGGTATGGAGAAACTGTACATTCTCCTATTTAATGCTAGTCTTTTCACCTGTGCTCTGGATCCCATTCTCTCATATTCCTAGGAATTTTGCTCCTCACTATTCCCTTTTTTCTGCATCTCAACCTCTTTGTATGGGCTTCCTCACAACAGCATTTAAGCTAGCTTAAATCAATCCTATGTTAATAACAAAAACAAAGAAACACAAAAACCCTCTTATTATTCCAGATCCACTTGCTGCTTTTATTATATATTCTTTGTCCTCCTTCATTTAGTCAAATTTCTTGGAAGAATTATTTAAAATGGATGACTTTCCTTCTTCAACCTACTCTAAACTTCTTGCCTACTGCACATCTCCACCTAACTATCTCAAAATCAACTTTCTCCAAAACAAACTTTTTTCCTTCTCAAAAGCTCTCTTCCTATGTTAACCTACGTAATTAACTGGTACTGGTATTAACGCACTTTCTTAAGCTATATATATGTGTGTGTGCTGTTTTTCACTCTTCCTTCCCCTCCATCTCCTGTATTCAATCATTACATTTTGTCACACTCTAATTACCCACATTTTTTCTAGCTCCTCTGCCATTAACCTTGATAGGAACACCTTCATGTCTTGCCTAATTACTGCAGCTTTTATTTTAAAAATATTTTATTTATTCATTTGAGAAAGAGAAAGATGTTCAAGCGCACAAGCGGGGGGAGGGGCAAAGAGAGAAGGAGAAGCAGACTCACCATTGAGCAGGGAGCCTGCCTAGGGGCTCGATCCCAGGATCCCGAGATCACTACCTGAGCAGAAGGCAGACACTTGACTGAGCAACCCAGGTGCCCTTAATTACTGTTGCTTTTATCTGAAGTCCCTGTTTGAGCCTCTCCAATTCATTCCATACATAGCAACAGCTCTAAAACACAAATCTAATTCTGTTAATACTCTTTAAAATCTTTCCTTGGTTTCCCTTTGCTACAGGATAAATCTCCCTAAATTCTTACCATGATTTTTAAGTCCTGAGTTACTTACCCCACTGCTTACCTTTCTAGTCTCCATTCTTCCCTCATTTCCTTTCTCACACTCTGTTCCAACAATACTAAAATGTGCTATGCTCCCTCTCCTCTGGGTTAATTGCATATGTGGCTCCCTGTCTGGACCTTCCTTGCCTTTGTTTTTACCTCCTCCGGGGAACTCTCTTTAATCCTTACACCCAGATTAGGATTCTTCTATACATAATCATTAGTTCTTCCTCATAGTAAATTGCCGCGTTACTTGTCCATATTCTGAACCAGAATGTAAACCTCCCAAGAACATGGGTAATATCCACCTTCTTCATTCTCTATGAGGGAAGAGACTTAGATTGTTGACAGTTATAAATTATTCCAAGAACAATTCTTAGCACATAATAAGCAAATAATAAATATTGGCTGAATAAATAAATTTACCTCATATTGTAAGAATTCAAAAATGTAACATGGGGAAAGCAACTAGAATGACATCTAATACACAGTATGCACACAGTATATATTATTTATCACCAAAGTTAAAATTTCACTGTGTGCTATATAATACAGTGAGTAAGATGGCTCAATGAGTTGACTATACGTTGAATCATAAGAAAGACAATTAAAGAAGTTTGGCCAGATAAAAAACTGAATGACACGTATGCCATCTTTGACAGTTATTTCTCTACTTTTCACTTTGGGACTGTAGAAACAAAAGTATCAAAAAGTATCAAAACCAAAACAAACAAAAAGCTGAAAGTCTAGCAATGAGGAAATCTTTCTAATGTAGTTTTTAATCTGGGTAAAGACTACTCTTAAGTCAAAACGTTCAGTTTCTCTCTACTACAGTAGAAATATAAAGATACTCTATTGGTCCTCTTGCTTTTCCTCAGAGGCAGTTTGTAGGTTTGCCCCTAAAATATATCGAAATACAACAAAAACAATAATACACCTCAGAATAACTGAGAACGTAATGTGGCCTGACCTGCTACATAGCAAAAATACTAAAAATTCTATAAACTGTTTAAATCTTTGCAGTGGCAATTTTGAAGTCATGAGCAGGCTCATTTATAGGGATATTACAGTGTATCTGCCCTTTTACTTACATTAATAAAATGGAAGTTTCTAATTGGACCCATGTATTTTATTTCTATTAAATTTATTTATAAGAAAAAATTTACTTTTTTAGTGGAGAGCTAGTGAGAAAGTACCAAAATGAAATCTATCAAATAGTGTCTACTATAGCAATGTGGAACAAGGTAATAATGCGAAAAGTCCTTTAAATTTTTTTAAAATAATATCAACAGTTCAATTGAAATACTTAACCTATTCTTATTAAATTAGTATTTTTTATATTTTGTATTATTTGTATAGTACCTACGAAAATCCTATTAAAGACCAAGTTGAATTTATTACTTGAACTGCCACTCTTTGACTAAATATAAACTACTTTTCTAGCAGCTTGACTTGGGCCCAAATTTGACTACTTTCAAAAGCTAGATACTGAAGGGCGCCTGAGTGGCTCAGTGGGTTAAGGCCTCTGCCTTCAGCTCAGATCATGATCCCAGGGTCCTGGGACCGAGCCCCGCATCAGGCTTTTTGCTCATCGGAGAGCCTGCCTCCCCCACTCTCTCTACCTGCCTCTCTGCTTACTTGTGATCTCTATCAAATAAACAAATAAATAAAATCTTTATTAAAAAAAAAAAAAGGCTAGATACTGAATCCTAGGTTGGGGAAAGGATTATAGTAAAATACACAATTCCATTTCAATAAAAAACAGTTAAGAGGGGCGCCTGGGTGGCTCAGTGGGTTGAGCCTCTGCCTTTGGCTCAGGTCATGATCCCAGGGTTCTGGGATCGAGTACCGCATCGGGCTCTCTGCTCAGTGGAGAGTCTGCTTCCTCCTCTCTTTCTCTCTCTGTCAAATAAATAAATAAAATCTTTAAAAAAAAAAAAAACAGTTAAGAATAATTGCTCAGTGAAAAACCAAGTTTGGCTCTTTTGTCATATTTATTCTTAAATAGTTGGTCAATTTCAACCCTGCATTAACTCATACATTCATTTAATTCATTTAATCATCAATGACTCTTTCAGGTAAGGCTCCTTCAGGTAAGGCCATACTTCATGACATAGTTACCCAGACCTTGCCATTAAATAGCTAAGTGAAAGCATTTAGGCAACACAATAAAGAGAGATCTCCTTCAATTATGTCATTTTATTTAGCTTTTATAAAAGCAAAATACTGTGATATAACCCAAACAGCCAGGATCCTATAAATCATCTAATGTACACCTCTCAAAGTGGGTCTTCAAAAAAAAAGCAGTAAATAAATGAATAGATTAGAAAGACTCTATCACTTCAATGAGTCAAGACCCCCTGAAAAAGAATTTTGGATCTAAAATACGCATTTAACAATTCACTAAAAGTATCTAACCAGAAACCCTCTAAAACAACAAAAAACTTTAGGCACATCTATTCTGAAGTAATTAAATGATGGGGATAAAAGGAGAAAAATAAGAGTACAAAAATTATACTTTAGAAAATAAAATATAGAATTTTCTTACCCAAAGAGGATTTTACAATTGATTTAATTCCTGCATAAACCAATGATCCTTTGTTTCCTGGAGACTTCTGATCCATATCTTCTGTATACTGCTTCATAAGTATTTAAATGCATAGGAAATATTAATGATGATGCATAATAACATATTTCAAAGCTAAATTTATTTTGATTTGGAGTGAATTAATAGGTATCAGCCAAAGTAAGATGGTCCTACTTTATCGCAGATAAACTTTTCTTCCTTCTACACAATCTGTAAAGCAGTATTTCAACAGTTTTAAATAATTTTACTTTGCAATTTTAGCATTATGTAACTGTATTTGCATATAAAACATTCAGAATAAAATTTAGACTGCTCTTTCAGCAAACTTTAAGAACAGTTTTACCTGATTTATCTCATGAAATTCATAATAAAAGGATATAGTGCAGGGTATACCAGAGGGACTTGAGCTGTGGGTCTTCATTTCCAGCTAAAATATGGTTTCTCCACACCTGTTCTGTATCAAGTCCGTACCTGGATAAAGCCCGAAGGCGCATCTTTGTTGCTATATCTTTTTCTAAAGAATTATCATTTTCTTCTTCTGCACATTCATACAAATGACGACCACAAGCCCACATTAAAGATGTAATTGGGCTCCAGGCAAGAGATATCCTTTCAAAAACAGTGAAGTCAGACATTGTTCGGTTGGGAGTTACAACTATCATTCTATTTTGAATTGTTGGATGCCAAGCAAAGGAAGCAATGCAATTGTCGCAAGGTTGCACACTTCTTTCAATTATTGTGGGTTCAGTTTCATCTCCAATGGGAGTGGGTGTGTGCTGCATATCATATAATCTAATAATGTTACTATCCCTTGTCAAAGTGGCCAGCAAACCAGTCCTAGTTGGACACCATGCTACTTTTGTTAAGGGCTTTGGTTGCTCAGTCAAAGTCAAAACTGGCTTCTCAAATTTCCTTAGATCCCATATGGCAACCTGACCTTCATAGAAGGAAGCAACACGATCATGGAAGTAAGGGTCTACTGTCACCCCCTGAACAGCTTTTGTATTTACAAACATCTTTTGGCTTGTATTCCGAAGATCAAATATGGCTAAGTTACGATGCATACCAGCAAGGAGAAGTTTCTGGTCTCGTGGAAGCCAACAAAGAGAGAGACAAGCATCATTTTGTCCTAATTCATAAAGAGGTTTTGTTACTAATAATGTTGTTTCAGTTTCACCTGCTGAAAGTCTCACTTTCTCCATGGGAACTATATCAGGAGTATATTTGCTGCAAATATCCCAAATCAGCACTGAAAAATCAGCTCTGTGTTTATCAAGCCCAGCAGCAAGCCAGTTACTATCCAATGGATTCCACGCAAGTGTATTACATTGTCGTGCATGTTTTGGCACAAATTCTTTTCCTATCAAATCTTTGAATTTTGAGTTATGATCCTGACCAAGACTTGTAAGTACAACTCGACCATTGGCTTGTCCAACTGCTAGAAGACATTCAGGATCATAATTGAGATACCAGGCAACACATTTCATATATGGCGTATCTGAATTTATTGATAGTAATGTAGCCGCAGAGTCTTCAGATAAACGTAAAGATCCAGCTTTGAGTTCTGAATTCACAGTAGATTCCACGTGATAAAGGCTCAGTTCAGAGTCACATACAACAAATCTATCCACCTGGTGTGGTGCCCACAATATATCAGGTTTGGTACCGCTCATGTTTATTGATGTGCTCAAAGAGTCCAGTCAGGTCCATTCACTGAAAATCTGTTTAAAAATAAAGTTTTAAAATCTTAACAAAATCTAATTGTAAGATGAATAAACTATTAAGAAAATCAGGAAATCCTCTATTCGAGACTCTCTTTCAATATATTTCTTCTAACTGCTATGAATTCATGACAATATTTATTGATTAAAAAGGGAAAAAGAACTTCCCCCCAATAAGATGAGGTGGTGAGATTCTGAGAAATACATTTTGGCCTTATTTCCCATGATCAATTATTTTAATTGCACTGTTGTTAGTACCTTCATTAACCTGAGGGCTAACAGAACTTCAGTACAGTGAGCAAATTAATAAGCATTATCTCTTTGAAGGGGGTAAAAATTTTAAAGGGTCATGAAACATGTTTTTGTGTGTGTGTGTGTTTTTAAGATTTATTTATTTATTTATTTAACATACAGAGCTAGCACAAGTTGGGGAGTGGCAGGCAGAATGAGAAGCAGACCCTCTGCTGAGCAGGGAGCCTAATGTGGGACTCGATCCCAGGATCCTGGGATCATGATCTGAGCTGAAGGCAGACACTTAACCAACTGAGCCACACAGGTGTCCCATGAATCATGTTTTTAAGCAAGTTTACACCATTACTATTCAATAGAACTTTCGGCAGTGATAGAAATGTTCTCTGGCTGTACTGTCTAGCAGGGTAACTACTAGCCACATGTGGCTAATCAAGCACAAGAAATGTAACTAGTATAAATTTTAAATCTTATTTACTTTTCATTTATTTTTAATATAAATAGCCACCTGTGGCCACCAAAACAGAAAATGAAGACTTAAAGTACAATGCCGCTATTAAGACAGAGGTCTCTTCCTCAAGTTTCAAGAATAAGCAGCAGCCCTGTATAGCAGAATAAACAATAACATGGACTGAACAGAGTTAACTTCTATTCCTAGCTCTGACATATATTAGCTATACACCACAGAAGGGCCTTTGTGATTAGGGGTCCTTTTGTTTTCTCACCTACATAACTGAAGAGTTGGTTTAGAGTACTGTTTCCCAAACTTCATTCATGTACCACTTATTTTATTCAATATTTTTATTTAAAGTGACTATTTTTAAAATCAGAAAATTGATCTTAATTTCATCATGAAGTCCATGAATCACAGGTTAAGGTATGCTTAATATTTTTTCTAAGACACATTAAGATAAATATGTAACTATTAAAATGCTTAGTATGTTTTTTAGAAGGTTTTATTTATTTGTGAGAGAGACAAAGAACATGAGAGGTGGGGAGGGGCAGACGGAGAGGGAGAAGCAGTCTCCCCACTGAGCAGGGAGCCCAACATGATGCTCCATCCCAGGGCCCGGGGGATCATGATCTGAGCAAAAGGCAGACACTTAACTTACTGAGCCACCCAGGTGCCCCTGACATGCTTGATATGTTACTTATATTGGAATTAAAAAAAAATGCTTGATTATGTTTTACCTAAAATCATCCTGTTTACAACCAGTAGTACACACACTGCATTTGGGAAACTGAATTAAGTGATCATTAAAGGCTTTTACAGTTTTCAATTCTATGAACTTTGATTAATACTGACATGGAATTTTGGAAAGATGATAGCTGTTTAAACACAAACGAAAAATAGCCATGTTAAAAATGGTATTTTAGGGACGCCTGGGTAGCTCTTTTGGTTAAAGTGACTAACTCTTGGTTTTGGCTCAGGCCATGATCTCATGGGTCATGAGATCAAGTCCCTCTTCAGGCTCCACACTCGGGGGGACATCTGCTTGAAGATTCTCTCCCTCTGCCCCTCACCATACTCACACGTATGTCCATGCACATACTGTCTCTCAAATAAATACATTTGTTTTTAAAAATTAAAAGAAATGCTATTTTAAGAGCAAAAGCTACTTAACAAAAATTTAAATGTCTGTTTCTAACCAATTCTGGCTAGAGGTTAAAGTCTGGATTAAAAAAGGTGAAAAGTATTTGGAATCTTCATGGCAATTAGAATCCATACAGCCATGCTGTCAGTTCTTAAAAGGTGAAGCTATGATTCATTCACCCCCTGATCCCCTACACCAGATGTAGAGCCAGGCACAGACTCCTAATATAGATACACTAAATAAAATCAGCTCAAACATATTTGTTTTACTTTTTGACCTTGTAAAACTTTCAGTCAGGAATTGTCAGGAATTATCAGTCTAGAATTCAATATACTCATACAATTTTGTAGTCAAATGCTCTACCACTGAGCTATACCCCCCACTCGTACAATTTTGTTGTACCTCTAAGAATTCTTACACTGGTTTATTTCATTACTTAAGAGGTCTGATGCACACGATCATCATTTCTATTACATTTCTACTAGACCCTCAATTTCTTCACTTCTTTGCTGTTTTAAGCTTGCCTTCCCCAAGCCTAGATCAACCCAATTATTTTCTCTTCTTTCCTCTACTCAGGCTGCCAAGTCTCACAGCTCTGAGGACTGATTCTGTAAGAAATTAAGGTATGCAACATGCTTAGCCTATGGTGTTGATTTAGCAATTCTTTTACTCATCTGTATATTCAGGCCTTTATGAAATTCATCTTTATGTAATACAACTTGTACATACAGGGACCTTTCTAAAACGCAAAACTAGCCAGGCTATACAATGCCTACTTAAAACCCTATTCCAACTGCTCTTAGTAGAGAGTTCCAAATATTCAATATAACCTATAAAATCCTAAATGCTTTGGTCTCTACCAACTGCTTTTAGCATCAAGGCACACCATTTTCCGCCCTGCTGTGTTCTATCTACACTGTTCTTCTTTTTGGTTCCTAGAATATAATCTTCCTCTGCGCCCCCCGCCATCACCACTACTTTGCAAATGATAGTTTCTCTCGATGGAGCATTCTTCCCTCCCTTCTAGGCCAAGTTAACACATGCTTGACCATCTCTCAACCATCATGGTCTGAGGCTGACATCAAATATCCCCTATCCCCTTCCTGGTCTGTCAGTTTATTTAGATAGTACTCTCAGTGAACAGTATTCCTTCCTTTGAACACCCTGTCTCTCCTAAATTATAAAAGCTGTAAGAGCAAGAAAAGTATCTTTGCTTTCCATTTATACCTCCAATACCCAGCCTAGGCCTAAACACTTAGTAGATACTTAATAATTATTTATTAAATGCTCCACCTGACATTTCTTACACTGCTCTATCCAAGTTTTACCCATCTCCTCATTCTTCTATGCCTTATCCTTCCTAGGAGAGACTGGCTTCAACCAAGAATGAAGTACCCACTGTCAGGGTTCCAATGATGGGCAAGAGCCCACAGTGAGCCACCCTAAGGGAGGGTCACTCTAATACCTGTCTTTCATTTATTCTGTAAATATTTAGTGTATGTGGTAGAAACTGTTCTAAATGCTAAGAACATGGTAGTGAACAAAGAAAGACAAGCTCCCTGGTTGCTAGAATCGAAATTGCCCCCCCCCATTCAGGTTGAAGCCCTAATCCCCAATGTGACAGTATTAAAGACCCTTTAAGGAGGTGATTAAAGTTAAATGAGGTAATGAGGATAGAGTGCTAATCTGACAGAAATGGTGCCCTTATAAAAAGAGGAAGAGACAACAAAGTTCTCTCCCCACCATGAGAACCCAGTGAGAAGGCAGCTACGTACAAGCCAAGAAAAGAACTTTCACCAGAACCAGACCACACTGGAACCCTGATTTTGGACTTCCAACCTTTGAGAACTGTGAGAAAATAAATTTCTGTTATTTAAGCCACCTACTCTGTGGTCTTTTACTATGGCAGCCAAAGCAGACTAGTAAACTAATCTAATAAAGACTGCATTCTAATGCTGATATTCAATTTTAAAGAGAATTTAAAAATTCATGAATGAGAAGAGGCACCTCATACAATAGGACATAGCTAAGACAACAAAAAGAAGGAACAGATACTGCCAAGTAAGAGTGCACACTCATGTCTTCACAGAGGACACCTCCTAAATGGAGGTATCTGGAGATCTGGCCTATCTTCTTATCTTATCAAAAGATAAACACTCAAATAATCACACTTTCAATATAGGCCTCCATCTTATTATCATATTCTTTACATGGATGATCCATAAGAAAATTGGTGGCATGTGGAAAAATCCACCATAAAAAAATCAAGTACTACTATAGTTTAAAAAAGTCTTTGATTTGCATAACTCTCAATGGAGGACTGTCAGCATTTCTCCTGATTGTAACTACGTTTGTACAATATTTTATTACTAGCCACAAAATCTGATTACAATAATTCATACAGAATCACAAAACTGGAGAGAGTCTGGCATGCCTCTCACATTTCATAAAGGAGTAAAGTGAAGACCAACCAGGTGATTTAGTTCTTGTCCAACCCTTCCCAACTCCCATCCTAGATTACTGCAGAAAAATCACCTACGTTATTTGCAAGGTCCAGTGCAAAATGAAAATACAGGGCCCCCTGGCCCCTGTATTTGGGCCTTATACGATGGCATAGGTTGCAAAACACAAAGCTGGCCCTGAATAGAGAGGTACATCCATAAACACCCTTTTAAGAAATGCCTTTCTTTATAGTCCAACACACAATACAGATGGATCTTGGCTCATGAACACAGATGATGAGGAATATGGTGAAAAGCAAAGGAAACAACCTGGAGTCAGAGGACCTCCAACCACTCACTGGCTAGACTCAACTAAGTCTGTTAATACACCACAACTATAAAATAAGAGTAAGAACCCACCCTACCTCCATCTCACAAAGTTGGGAGAAACTGAGTTATTCGCATCACACAGCTATTGGTATCACTATGATTTCCTTCAGCAGCCCTGAAGTTAATGTTCTCAAATGCTGGAGACACTGGAAAGTGGGAGGAGTAGGGGTGAAATCTGCAATAATTAAAGCTTACATTTTACATCTTCACCTTCAAGCGTAACAAGAGTTCACTTCCCATCAAAGGTTTCTGAGCAAAGGAAAGCCATGTTGGTTCTGTATTCTTCACCAGAGTATCTGTAACAGCACTGTCTGACAGAAACACTGCATTAGCCATGATTTAAAAGTTTCTAGTAGCCACATTGCAAAAGAGATGAAATTAAACAATGTTATTTTAATCAACCAAACATATAAAAAAAAATACCCTTTTCCACATGTAACTGATATAAAAAAAATACTGAGGATTTTTTTTTCTTTGGTGCCAAGTCTTGTAAATTCAATGTGTATTTTACATTTACAGCACATCTCAACCCCGTGGGGCTACTGGACAGTGAAGAGCCATAATACTAAGTATACAAGGCACCCGACTACTCAACTTTCACAGCCTTTTGTTGTTGTCTTCTACTTTTCTATGACAGTAACAACAGTACTTTAAAGAAATTTTCAGCCTCACCATCTTCAAGGAGAGGCACTGCATAAATTTCCTTTAAAATTATAGATATACTTGCTCCTCCTCCCTCTCTACTTGCCTCGTGATCTCTGTCAAATAAATAAAACCTTTCCTAAAAGATAAAATAAAAATATAGCTATACAAAAGGCCTGCAAATGCAGTCATTTGCTAAGCAATTTAGCAATACCCGTGGCACACGGGAAAGGCTTTATTCATCCTTACACGGAATGTGCATTGGCCCTACAAGCAGAAAGCACAGCTAACCCGGTGACAGGCCCTTCAGGAAATAGTAGTAGAGTACAGCTGAGAGCGTGGCTCGTTGCTATTGCTGGAAGTCAGGAACCTGAGGACCACTCCCACGCTCGACACCTGGCTGAGCCTCCCGTCCAACGCCAGGGCACCGGGTTCCACACGAACTCTCCGCGCGTGTAGCTGCAGCGCGGACCCAGCGCCCCCGGGGGGGTTCGCCCGCAGCCCCAAGGCTGCCTGCTGCTAGGCCCGGCCCGCGACCCGACGCGGTTATCCCGCAGCACGAAACGCTACGACCCGCGCCACCGCTCCGAGGAGGCCCTCGCGTCGGCCCCGGCCTGGGCCTTTTAACTGGGCTTTCCGGGGCCCCTCACGGCGGCCCCCGCACTCCCGATCCCGCTCATGGGGGGCCTCCGCGTCAGGAATGCTTAGACGCTACCGGAGCCACAACTCACTGACCTGAAGAGGCAGCGCGGCCGTCACACAGCCACTTCCGGCCTGGTCACCGCCCCTCCCTCCCTGGGAGTCCGCACGCGGGCAAGATGGCGGCCGCAGCGGCGGGGCCGGCAATCTGGGCCACCCGGCCCGGAACCAACACTCCAACACCGCGCGCGTCCGGGACGCGCGGACGCGTCTCGGTCTTGGAAGTTCCCCACCCGTGAGCCCCGCCTTTCGGTCGCCCGGGAGTAGCACCGCCCCGGGGCGGGGTCACTGCTCTGGAGGCCCCGCCTTCCGCCCCCAGCGCTCCTCTGCACCCCCGGAGGCTCCGCCCCTGCGGCCTGCGGGAGGTATCCCGGGCACGCGCACCTGCGGGAGGTTTCCCGGGCAAGGACTGTCGGAAATGCGTTGTCTCTGGCACTGCAGACGCTTTACCTCATTCGATCACTTTAAATTTCCATTAACAATTTATTGCAGGCCATCGATGTAGTAGAAATTCCAAGGTATGTGGTTCACGATTTATTCATTCCTTTGCTCATTCCACAAACACATCCTGAGTGTCTGCTGGGCACCTAGCCCCTTGCTGGAATGCTGGGGACACTGGAGTGAACAATAAAGACACGGTACCGGCAGAAAACAGTGATGCCTTGTTAGGACTAATCCAGCGCTCCACCGGAGGGGCGCCCCCTTAGTGTTGGGAGGTCAGGAACGCTTTCTTGTGAATCTCTAGGCTGACCCCAGGAAGGATGAATACGGTATTAGATAGGAAAGGGAACAGCGGAGGAGGCTGGGAGAGAAGAGCCCTCCAAGGCAGAGGAAGATCAAGGGCAGGTTGAGGAGGGATTGCATCTCAGAGAGGAAGCTGTGAAGTAGGGATGGATGGGCAGGGGAAGTGGGGAGCGATCAAGATGCTCTGTCAGAAAGGCATTTGGAAACGAGGCTGGTGAGTCTGGGTGAACTTTTTCCTAAAGGCAATGGTGCAGTCATGGAAGGTTTTTAACTAGGCAGGTAGTGTGATCAGTTTTTCAGGAAGAAGAGGGAAGGGCAGGGTAAGTATCCCAGCGAGAGGTCATGGTAATCCGAACTACCATTTGGTATGTGGTCTGGTGAGTGGGGGGTGGTGTGTGTGGAGAAGATTTAGAAGATGGAATAAACAGAGCTTGACAATTGACTTAAGAGAGTGAAGGAGAAAGAGGATTCTAGGGTTTTGGTTCCCATAATTCATTCCACCTTTGGAAAAGTGGAGCCCGAAGAAAGTGCTGTACTACAGGGAGATACCAGAAGATATATCACTTCATACACTATCTTCCCAAGCTTCTCAATGGTTCAGGCCCTGGCCCCAAATTTCCAGATCGATACAAGCCTCTTCCTTATCTGTTCTACCATATACATAGTCTGTCCTCAGGAGATGACATTGCTTCCTACTTCAGAAAGAATTTAAGTTATTAGGTAGGAATCCCCACAGCCTCCTACTATTTTCTCTTTCCTGTCCCCAACATCATCATTCATTCCCATTCTCACCTTCTTCTCCTTGACACAGAGGAAGAGGAGGGACCCTATATGTTTCTCATCTTCTGGGACCTTGCATGGTCGATTTCTCCTTTTCTGTGTGTCTTAAACCTCTCCATTTCTATTGCTTGTTTACCTTCAATGTATGTTCAAGTCGCTCTCATTTTCCTTCTTAAAGGAGAAGGCCATGCTAGCTCTCTCTCATCCTACATCTCCTATTTTCCCCTGAATTTACTCTTCTCAGCCTTCATGCCACCTCTTCTCCATAACTGCTCTTTACTTGCCTATAGTTGTCTTCCCCTTCTCGAATATATGCTCCACATTACAGTTTTCATTCCATTATACCTCCACCCCTCAATGTTAGCAAGGCACTTGGTGACCCAGTTAGAGAGGACAATTCCTTAAAAGGCCTCCCTTTCAGCTAGGGGCAGCTATATCAAAAAGTTGTGAGCAATGAGATATGAACAGAAACAGATCCTGTCCCTTAAAAGAGAAGCTGCTTGTCATTTACTTCCTCTTCTTCCTTCCAGCTGTCTGGAAAATGACAAAAAGAAACATTGTATAGAAATGGAGGCCATGTATTATGGGAGACAAAACTGCCCCATCAGTCCAAGCTTCAGTCTAATTGAGAAAGCTGAGCTGCCTCCTCCCCTGGATCAACCATAGACTTCTGGGCCATTACACAAGAGAAGATAAACTGTGTTGTTTAAAAATTGCTCTTTGTTGGGACCTGTTAGAACACCTTGGCCTATTCTCTAATACACAGGGACTCTGTCTGTTTTATTCTCTGCTTAATCTCCGGAACCTAAAACAGCACATAGCACAGGTATGCACTCAATAAAAATTTGTTGGATGAATCCTAAAACAATTGTCTTTCTTGACACTCTCCTCCAGCGAATATATTTTCCTCTCCTTCCTTTTCCATCTAAGAGTTTGTGAAAGTATATTCTTCTCATGGCATCACAAGTTCCTTGCACTCTAGAGTCCCTCGAGCAATAAGTGACACTTTTCTCAGTCTCCTTGGAAATCCATTCCCCTTCTGCACTAAACGGTGTTCCTTGTTAGTCAACCTAGATTCCATAGAAGAGAAGCTCCTTGCCATTCACTTCCTCTTCTCCCTTCCCCCTGTCTGGAAAATGGCACCTTGTGAGTAGTGAGCTTTTACTATAGAACTCTGGATTTCCTATAGCTCCTGCTGCATAATATGTATTCAAAAATAGTTACTAAGTGGAAGAGTATATTCTACTTTTTAGAAGACTAAACTGTGTCAGAGAGCTTAACACACTGCTCTGAGGTTACACTACTTGTCTTTATCAAACGTGCATTTTGTAATGGATGCCAGAGTTGTGTAGTTCAGTCTCATGGGTTTTTTTGTTTTGTTTTTTAATTTAAACTTTTGTGTCATTAACAAGATACTGTTCTTTTTAAGTTCCTTCACGTATGTTGTAGTGATCCAGAATAAGATGTTTGTTGTGGTTTAAAACCAATAAAGGACAACAGCTGAAGAACTGCTATTTCCTTCTTATTTACTGCTGCCCTTAGCAGTAGCTCAGTTTCTATTGGAACATTCTGTAGAGTCCGAACTCCCTTTATTTCCACAAAATCAGTCTGCACAAAATCAGTGTAACCATGAGAGCAAGTTTTGCTTTTAAACATCAAGGGGAAATTAGGGCCCTGGAAAAATGTTTTATGGCTTAGGTAATCTTTTTAAAAGGTTGGGATGAGAAGATCTGAGATATCTTAAGATAGTGGTCTTCAAAAAGTATTCAAGCATACTTCCAAATTAGTTTTGTAAATCAGTATACTTATTCATATAATTTGGGGAAATACATCTAACATTGTCATAATAAATTTACATAGTTCCAAGGATATGATTTTTAATAATTTTAAATACTTAAATTGTAAACAAAACTATTGCATCACACTTTAAATGTAGTTCTTGAAATTTAGATACTTTAGCGAGAGTTTCTTACAATCATTCATTTAAAACTTTTGTGACTAAGCTATTCTTTAATTGTAGGAAATTTCATGTTATTCTATTTTTCTTCTTGATCTTGTATTTCCACTTTACTTTCTCCCAGAAGTATCTATTTGTTTTATAAGAAACAATTACATAGCATTTGCTATTCCCAGATGCTTTACAACATTGGCTCATTTAATACTGTCTTGGGTTGGGTGCCCTGGAAACATATTTCAAGATGGAGATTGAGAGTAGGATACTTATGAGGGAGGGTTGGGATCAGCACCAGTAAGAGGAAGGAAGAAGATGCAGGTCAGGGCAGAGGGAGGAGCTGAGGTGTGATTCATTACCAACAAAGGCCTCAGCCAATCCATGAGAAACTTTGAAACTGGATTGGCCCTCCCGAGTTGTCTTGGGTAGGGACAAGGGATTCAGGACTCCGTACTACCCCACTGATGTGGCTAGGTCACTAATGTGACCTGTCCTTTGAAAAACAAGTGGCTTTGAGTGAGGCCGTTTTCTCTGCCAAGACAGTCCCCAAAGATGGCTGCCAGCTGCAGGCCATCTGCTGACAACTTTCCCAGCAGCTGAAGGACTAAAGCATTCATTGCTGAAGGGGAACACTGGGGAGGTACATCATGGACTTCACGTCTTCATCAATTTTATGAGGATGATACTGTTATTTTTCTCCTTTTACAAATGAGAAAATTGAGGCACAGAAGTGTTAAATAAATTGCCCAAGATCTCGCTGTTTTTTTTTTTTTCTTTCTTTTTAGAGAGGGAGTGGGGCAGGGGCATAGGGAGGAATGAGGGGACAGGCAAAGAGAGTGGGAGAGAGAATCTCTCTTTTTTTTTTTTTTTAAGATTTTATTTATTTATTTGAGAGAGAGAGAGAGCGAGAGCAAGCACAGGCAGGGGGAGGAGCAGAGGGAGGAAGAGGAAGGAGCAGACTCCAGGCTGAGTAGATTGCTCAGTGTGGGGCTCTGTCCCAGGATCCCAGGTTCCTGAGCTGAAGGCAGATGCTTAACTGACTGAGCCACCAGGTCCCCAGAGGGAGAGTATTTTAAGCAGGCTCCATAGCCAACGTGGAGTCCAATGCTGGGCTCTGTCTCCCAATCCTGAGATCATGACCTGAGCCAAAATCAAAAGCCGGATTGAGCAACTGCTTAACCGGCTGAACCACCCAGGCGCCCCGCCCAAGATACCTCTTAAGTGGTGGAGCGGGGTTAGGTACACAGACGATGTGACCCCAACATTGTGCTTGTAACTATTGAATGGTAGCCACTTGATGTAGTTTTAAGTGTTATTAAAATGATCTTTTAAACAGCAGTTGGCAAACTTGTTTTTTGAAGGGCCAGATGGTAAATATTCCCAGCCTTTCATGTTTTACTGCCTTGATCACCACTCCTCCCTTCTGCTGTCCAATTACAAAACCAGTCATCGACAGGACACATGCAAAGGAAAACTTTGTTTCTAGAAACAGGTGGCATGTTGGATTATTGGCTAAACTCTGTTTTAGAAAAAAGCATTTAAAGATACAGGAAACACTCATGTTTTATGTTATAGGAATAAAATAGTACCGAAAGGAATAAACACCATAATTCTAACCTTATTTTTCAAAGATGGGAAGGAATAACGGTGCTATTTTCTTAGTAGTTTCCTATGTGTGGTAGGTTTAAAAGTGATCATTATTTTCTTCATTACATTCTATTTTTTTTTTTTAAAGATTTTATTTATTTATTTGACAGAGAGAAATCACAAGTAGATGGAGAGGCAGGCAGAGAGAGAGAGAGGGAAGCAGGCTCTCCGCTGAGCAGAGAGCCCGATGCGGGACTCAATCCCAGGACTCTGAGATCATGACCTGAGCTGAAGGCAGCGGCTTAACCCACTGAGCCACCCAGGCACCCTACATTCTATGTTTTCTAAAATAAAAATGTAAAAAAATTTTAATGAGGAAAAAGGTCCAATGAGTATTATTTTAAAGAGTATAGTTGGAGGAATTGGGATGCTTAATTCCGTAATGATAGACAGACACATCATAATCCTGTACCTACGGAGTTAAGGCAGAAATAATAGGGTTTAAGCAGCATCCTAAATGCTTCAGTAACTGGAACTGTTCTAGGAGGCTAACATTTTCTGCTTGCTCATTTCTTCTTCGCAGAGTCTCTTTCATTTGTGGGTAACTTGGTGTTATGGATGAATGTGTGTGTTCCCTCCCTCCCAAACTGATATGTTGAAATCCTGCCACCCTATGTGCTGATATGAAGAGATGGGGCCTCATATCCTATCATGTGATAAGAGCACATGAATGTGACCTCTGCCCTCATGAATAGGGAGTAATGCCCTCATAAAAGGGACCCCGGAGAGCTCTTGCAACCCTTTCCTGCCATACATGCGGCAGTCTGAAATCCAGAAGAGGGTCCTCCTCAGGACTCCACCATGCTGGCACCCTGATCTCAGACTTCCAGCCTCCAGAACTACCAGAAATAAATGCCTGTTGTTTACAAGCCGTGCCGTCTATGGTAATTTGTTATAGCAGCCCGAACTGACTACCAAACCTGGCTCATCCTTTCTGATGGGTGCTGAAGAAGTAAATCAGCGACCATCAAAATACTATCAGATCAGCACTGTTAATCCTAGTGAAACACAGGCTGTCTTGCTGCCTGGTTTCTTCTCTGTGGGTGGGATTTGAAAAAAATCACATTTGGGCTTTTGAAACAGACGATGTGGCTAAATTCTGCTAATCTCTCTGTTCCCACAGCCATTGCCCCAGTTTCGGTCTTTAATTACTGCTCACCCACACAGCAGTCTCCCAACTGGCCTCTGATTCCCTGTTCCACCTTTTCCCTCTAAACCATCTCCTCTGTGTGGCCAGATTGATCTTCCAGAGCACATCTCAAGTGACCGTCTTAGGTAAGACTCTTCCTTGGTTCATGTTCCCTACAGACCAACAATCAAAGTCCTGAGTCTGCAATTAAGATGTCAATGCTGTAAGTCTTAACAGTCAATGAGAAAGAAAACTTAAGTTTTCAATGGATCAAATTAATTTTAGAATTACTTAAACTAGACAAAGCCCAAAGCAGTTGTAAAGATAGGCTTCTCTTGGTAATAAGATGAGAAAAAGATTCCTAGAATCACCACTGGAATTTAGACAGATATCTATAAAGGCGATACATTCAGAATCAGTGCTATTTGAGCCAAAGACCAGGTCCCAGAAAAACCAAAGCATATCTGATTGGCCCGGTCAATAATTTGGAAATCTTCTAAAGTAATGTGCAATGTGTGACTACAAAATCTTCACATGGATAATGGATTTGATTCTCATGTTCAAGATCTTGGACCATCAGCAGTTTATTTGAGAAGCTAAGCCTGACTTTGTTAGTAAGTGTAATTGCAACCCCAGGAAGACATTCAAGATGTAAGAAATCAGAGGCAGAAAGAGAATCAGAGTTAGAATCAGGATAGAAGTGATAAGGAAACAAATTTACTTCCTAAGCTCTAACCCTTTTGGAACTTTTGAATCAGTCAGTTCTACAATTGCACCGTGGAGCGTATTTTATCTAAAAACATTTTTATTTTATTTTATTTATTTATTTGACAGAGAGAGATCACAAGTAGGCAGAGAGGCAGGCAGAGAGAGAGGGGGAAGCAGGCTCCCTGCGGAGCAGAGAGCCCGATACAGGGTTCAATCCCAAAACTCTCGGATCATGACCTGAGCTGAAGGCAGAGGCTTTAACCCACTGAGCCACCCAGGCACCCCAACTGAAAAAAATTTAGAGAAATCTGCTACTCTAAATTTGAGAAGTATTTAGTTTGCAAAAATGTTTATGAGTTTGAGGAAATGTAGCTTATTAAATTAACACATATTCAAAGTACTCATTGTATAAATGAAGTAAAATATATATTAATGATTTAAAGATTAATCAATAAAATACAATGGTGGATATTCCTTTCCATGTAACATGCACAAAACTTCTGGAATATAAAAAAGAAAGTTATCAACATGAGGATGTCCCCATTCTGGTCCAATATGTTTTCCTACTTGATCCCTTAACCCATGCACAATAATATACTGTAATAATGCTATTACCTATTATATTGCAATATACTTAAATGGTTTGTGAATTTCTCGAGGCTGGGATACGTGTTACAGTCATCATTGTTCTCCTCATTAGTTGTTGAATCAAAGTAAGGAATGCACAATAAAAAATTACACAAATATATGAATGCTTCCATTCCAACTCAAAATTTCAAATATTATTGTGAGAACATTGAAGGAAATGTTTTAAAATACAGGTAGTCCTACATGCACAACTGTTTTCATTTCTCTGTTCCTCTTTCAGGATTTATCCATGCTCATATAAGATATTTGTTTGAGTAATAAGAGATTAAAAATAGAACTGGCTGTGTCTAATAACGGGCCAAAGCCCCACTAGACTGGAACAGGACAATAGGTGATGAATATTCCCATGTTCCAAGGAGAGAAGCTACCATCTGCGGAGCTGGAATAGACTTTGTAGCCTGAAGACCCCAAGCATTCCTAGAGGGGGTTCTGAACTGAAGTATCTAAGAGGGATTTCTTTGGAGAAATTCATTTCCAGAGTCTTTTTTTTTCCTTCATTTACAGAGAGTCTTACTCCTAATCCTTTAGGAGACATCTAAGGGCACTGCTGCCCTGAAGAGCTTGATTTGTGCAAATGGGAACAGAGACATGGGCAGAGACCTTGTTGATCTGCTGTCTGAGCCGTGCCTGAAAACTTGGAAGGCCAGCTGGTTGTTTGAAGGTCAAAAGGTGAGAGGTGCATCTGTTAGGAAAACCTTCACTCCTGGGGTTTGTCAGGATAAACGATGTGGCATGCCCTGTGGACAGGATGAGGGCCACAAGTGTGAGAGGCAGCACAGCATAGTCAAATAAGATTTTCTGGCAGATTGAGTTGACTGAGCTGAGAGACCCTGGTGGTGTTCCATTGGTAAGAGGCTGGGGTCAGAGAAGGTGGAGTTGGACACCCGCCAGAGAAGAGACCTGGCTGGCTTTAAAAAAAAAAAAAACATGGGATGAGAGCTCCCCAGGGACGCAGTCTCCAATGAACGAGGGAGAGCTCCAAGGTGGAGAAAGAGATCACTTTAATACATTTCAAAACCAGAACAAGGCAGTTTACTTATGTCGTTCTTTCCTGCTGGTCTCCCTGGAAGAGTCAGACACTTCTTCATGAATGTGCGAAAGGAAGAGTGGCCCTTTTCCCACTGCAGGAAATTCCAGCCTGAAGGAAGCCCCAGCTGCGGAGGGGAGAATCTTTGAGCTCAGAGTCCTGGCTGTTACATGGGAATAGACATTTTGATGGTAGGAAACACATAGTTTTTATGATTAAGTGTGAAAAAGTGATTTTTATGCAAAAGACTGATCCAAGGAATCATGGCACCTGCCTGGGATATCATCCAAGTGGGAAAAAAAAAAATCCTGTCCTCAAAACTCAAAACAAAAGGACAGTGGGGAGTAAAATAAAGTTTTATAATGCATCCTATGGGGTCCTGTGTCCTGTGTTTTCAATGGATTGACGACACTGACATGAAATCAGAATGAGCAAAATATTGTATGTAACTGAAATTTCTAGCCATTAATAAGTTAACACAAATAATAAAATGTAATAATGAATTACAAAAAAGATTTTGCAACTTTATACCAAAATGTTAATTGCATGAACAGTGTGATACACAGGGCTGAAGCCGACAGTTCTTCGGGTTGTGCATTAAATGCCTGCAGAAGAGTCATCGGCATTGTGATTATTCTAACAGTTGTCAGGCAGTAAGAACCTTGAGAACAAGGCTTTTATAATATGGGGTATGGTAGTGTATGTTACATGTGTAATACTGTAAAGGGAATGATGATAGCATCATTCATATATGTATATATATATGTATATTCATATATATATGTCATGAGGAGCGTCCATGTATATCATGGTGTATAAATTTAGTAAATGCTCAGACTTAAAATATTATTTTGTGATGATGGATGTTGAGACAGAAAACATGGACCAATGGTTGTTACACTATCATCCCCGTCATTCAGGATAAATCCAATTCCTCCTCCTATGGGGACATGTGAATTATGGGAGGAAAGAGATACCAAAAGTTATGCACGAACATAAATACCATAGAGATACGACAACAAGGACATACTTGCTTGTTCAAGAAAATGGAAATATCAGTCCGTATCCCTGTCAGAACTCCAGTCACGTATCAACTACAACCAGAGACTGAGTAAGAATACAAGGATTTGGCAAAAATAAATGAAAGCATTCTGTGAGAATCAACTTGGTATGTGGAATTTATAATACAGAAAATTGTATGTGTTGTTTTATCTGTAAATTGCATACCACACACTCTATCGGCGCATTTATAATAAACTTATATAAACCTGTGAACACACACACCTTCTTCCAGAGAACCAATTGTTAAATACTCTTCAGCAAACCACTGGATACTGTGCTTCTTCATTTCCTTCCCTTTCCTAGGCCAGTTAGGTGCTAAGCTCTTTGATTCTGCTTCCTCGGTAATTTTCGGAATTGTTCACTTCTTTCCATCCCCACTGCCGGTACATGAGAGTCTTATCTCTTACTGGTATTTTGCTACATTTGCTAATAGGTCTCTCAGTCTCCAGGCTTGCTTCTCTGCAATTAATTCTCCACATAGTCACAGAGTGATTTTCCTAAAATAAAAACGTGATCACGTGACCCCTCTGCTTAAAACTGTTCAGTGGCTCCTTGGTTTTTTCAAGCTGAAGTCTACACCCTTTACCATGGCATCAAAGAATGCCTAATTGTCTTGTGCTCCCTGCATTTCCAGCCTCCATGTCACTGTCTGGACTGGGTACCCACTTCACAGATCTCTTTTGTAGATACTATCGCACTACATTGTCATGACCTGGTGGGTTTTTTTTTTTTTTTTTGGCCAATATTTTGTTATGAAAAATTTCAAACGTACAAAAAAGTTGAAAGAATTATAAACTTATTACCTACCAACTAGTCCACAGCTAACATTTGATCTATAACTGACATATTTGTTTTCTCATATATCTCTCCGTCTACTCAGGACTTTACCCATCTTTTTTTTAATATATATATATGCGTTTCTTTCTTTCTTTCTTTCTTTTTTAAAGGAGTTTTATTTATTTATTTATTTGAGAGAAAGAGAGAGAGAGACAGAGGTAGCAAGAGAGCCTGAGCAGGGAGAAGGGAGAAGCAGGCTTTCGGCTGAACAGGGCGCCCTACAAAGGGCTGGATCCCAGGATCCCAGGACCACGACCCAAGCTGAAGGCAGACACTTAACCAACTGAGCCACCCAGGTGCCCCTCATGTGATGCACTTCAAAGTAGGCTGCAGGTAACTACACTTTTCTTCCAAACAAAATAGCATGGTATCATTAATTGGCGTTTGTCATTTGATTACTTAAAAAAATATTTTTGGTAAAATTTGCCATTGTCTTTTACTTCCTTATCTTTTTCACTGGGCTGAAGTGACTGGATCTCATTTGTTTTCTTTCCAATGCCTCACATATAATAGGAGCTATATGTGCGTTAATACTTGTTAAATAAATGCATTTGAGATTTCATCAGATGTTAGTTTCTTGATTCGTATATAAGAGTAATTTTGTGGGGCACCTGGGTGGCTCAGTGGGTTAAAGCCTCTGCCTTCAGCTCAGGTCATGATCCCAGCGTCCTGGGATCGAGCCCCACGTCCGGCTCTCTGCTCCGCAGGGAACCTGCTTTCTCCCCTCTCTCTGCCTGCCTCTCTGCCTGCCTCTCTGCCTGCCTCTCTGCCTACTTGTGATTTCTCTCTCTCGGTCAAATAAATAAAATCTTTAAAAAAAAAAAAGAGAGAGAGAGTAATTTTACCATCCCCTTTGGCTTATCCTCTTATTCCTCTACCCCAAAAATTTTGTAGAAAGATTTACTTTCTACTTGTTCAGAATCATAGGCAGTTAAGAATTTTAAACTGTTAGTGATAGGACAAGTAGACACTCTCACACTGTGTCTTTCCACAAAGATCCACAGGGTGGTGCCAAAATATCTTTTTTCAACCAATAGTTCCTGAGGACCCAGGGTCAGTCCTAATTTGATTACTTGGCATTTCTGAATTTGGTCAATTAACATAACGGAAATTATATAATTAAGTAAAAATTACATATATTAAAAATTGTATGCATGTAATTTCAGAAGCTACAGTTCTGGATATAAACTATAAATAATGATTATAATAAGGACCTTATATTTGTGTAGAGTTTTATGTTATTAAAAGATTTCTCATATCCCAAGATAGAAAAAATATTAATTCACCTCAGGTTTCTTTCACTGTAAACTTTGTCCATGAATAGTTTACTTTTAGTAAAGAATTTGTAAAAAGGCAGAAGAAACAACCTATTGCCCAGGAGAAACTATATAATTTAGATGTAACTCAAAAAGACGATGACTCTCTTACCTCAATTAGGGACAATGTTGTATAAACCAGAGTTGTAATGGGTTGATATAATGTGGGATAATAAGTTACTTAATGTTCTTAAAAACATTTTAGTTCCAGAAATTTGATAGTTATTTTAAAATTTTCTTTTGGATATTCTTATTAAATCCCAAATGGACTGACTAGAACATTCAAATGGGTATTGAGTTTCTGAAACTTATTCACACAGATGATGATATCTTCTTATATTACTGGCTATATTTTGATCAGTTATCAATAATATGCACCATCGACCACAGATATCTGTGTAATAATCCTCAGCTACCCAGGCAAACCAACCTAAACCTAAAGGAGACATTTCTTCAACTCAGGGTTCTAGCAATTGGTGTACATTGCCTTTGATGACCCAGGCATTAGAGTGAGATGTGACACTCTTGAAGTGCAGGAATTTAGCCCGTGATAATCTTCCTGAGCCATTTGCCCCTAAAGTAAATCATTTTTTTCAAGCATAAATTGTTGGCCATAGACCAGCCTCCTTTTTCTCTTGGTATGTGGAATTTACGAAGCCCAGATGGTGTAAAGGCCAAGAATCTTCCTGGGGGTTTTAGGGTTAAGGAAAGATGCCCAGCTGCCTCGCGAAGATAAACTCGATTCCCTCACGGACTCATGGCATGGCCTTTGGGTGGACCTTAACATCAGCCCTCTAGTTTCTCATCTGCAAAATGGAAGAATCAAACAAAAGTATTGTCTACGTTTTCTTTCAGTTCTGAGATTCCATTCTTTGCCCCCCATATAAGAAAAGGTTAAATACCATCTGGTGGGGAAATCAATTCACCCAAATACAGTACAACACTTTCTAATACCTGAAAGTAAATTCAACTTAATGAAAAATAAGAAAATATTTTTTCTATTAAAACAAGAGTTTGGTCAAGGCTCATAGAGATCCAACCTTTCCTTTACGGTGGACTCTGCACGAAAAGGTTAAGACTGCCCTATCCACTGACTAAAAGGAATAATTTAAAAGAGAAAAAGCCCGAACATTCAAATTTCTTTAAAGAAAGGTTTTAGTGATCCTAAGATCGGTACAGTGAGCTGTCACCGTGGTCCAGGCCATTGCATGTTGCATTTGGGATACGATTATTCAAGCTGGGGACCAAATGACAAGGAAGCAAGACAGGCAGTAAACAATATAAACACAAGTGAGAGAAAGTGGAACAATCAGCTCAATCAGAATTTGGCTAGGGGAGGTGCCCTGTAGTCACGCTGCTCCAGACTGAAGCAATGCCACAGTGCCTACCTTTTATGATCAGTGATGATTTTCACTCCTCTTGTCTTTGAATCTTTTCAGTCCTTCCCTTAGTTGATAAATAGGGCCAAATCCAATTTGGCGGTCTTCTCATTTTCTGATGAATGAGAGAGAGAAGGTCCAAGTCATCCTGTTGGAGCCAAGAAGGGTGGTAAATACAGAACTTTGGAGCTTTGGGAAAGATGTTAGAAATTCTTTAAAAAAAAAAACTACTATATTAAGATTTTGTACTGAAAAAAATATATGAGGACCTTTAATGACAGATATTTTCCAAGTTGGGTAAAAAAGGTCTTTGACTTCTTTCACAGTTGATAACGTTCTTTTTCTATTTGGGTCGGCATTGAGAAAGGGGGCCAAAATTGGGAAGGGAGTGTGAAACATTGCCTTCTACGTTGGTCTTGATCCAGGTGTATAACTTCCATTCAAGTTCGAGCTGATATGTTACTAGCATTTTAGTATTAAATACTAGTATTTTATAGTATTCTTTCTTTTTTTTTTTTTTAAACATTTTTTATTTATTTATTTGACAGAGAGGGATCACAAGTAGGCAGAGAGAGAGGAGGAAGCAGGCTCCCTGCTGAGCAGAGAGCCTGATGCGGGACTCGATCCCAGGACCC
Organism: Mustela nivalis; assembly: GCF_964662115.1. Classification (NCBI taxonomy): domain Eukaryota; kingdom Metazoa; phylum Chordata; class Mammalia; order Carnivora; family Mustelidae; genus Mustela; species Mustela nivalis. Next base: position 63,846,745 of record NC_139031.1, read on the forward strand.
TGAGATCATGACCCGAGCCGAAGGCAGCGGCTTAACCCACTGAGCCACCCAGGCGCCCAGTATTATTTCTATAGTATAGAAATTATTTAGTATTTCTATACTAGTATTTAATATTTCTATAACCTCATGCAGATAAAACCTTGTGGTATATACAAATCATCTCAGACTTAGATTACTTTTAAATGTCTCTAGACCCCCAAATACCTTCACTATTGAAATGAAGATCTTGGCACTGGTACCAAAACAAATAAAGCCAACACAGACTCTACCATGGTAGAGTAAAAGTTTTGCAAAAGTTGAAAAACAAATTTCTTGTCTAGCAGTGCTTTGGAAGAGAGCAACCTCATGTATCACGGTTCTCAAGTGATTGATGAATACTAAAATATTACTTTGAATAATCACTCATTTCATAAATATTTATTGAGAGATCACGCTAGGCCATTACAGTAATAATAGAAAAATAGCGTGCTTCTTTCTTCTATAAAGACTGTGCTACAGCCAGCACTGTGCACTGCAAGTAATAAAAACATTAGAGATATTAAGGTAGATATTGTCGAGTGGGTGTATAAAGGAAGTAGGGCCCCTATAAACAATAATAAAGACATAGTGAAAACTCTAAGCAAAAAAACAAGACTTTGCTACAGAACAACTGTCAGAAGGCATGGGCTCCAAGTTGACTTTTCTAGCCATCACTGTTCTCCATGCACTCTAATTCGGACTGTGTATGTCCAGCTGCATACTAATTCAACACCATCCGTTAGGATTAAGACTGCAGTCTTCACCCATGGCAACCTGTTTCTCTGGGGGCAAAGCAAATTGCCTTCTATAAATGGAGAGGACACAGGATTTTCTTCGGAGTCATCTACCCAATCAACTTAGTGCTGATGGCCACGTCTGGGAATGAAAGGCAGCAAACCCTGTGTCCGGGTTACTCTACTTGACTTTGGGGGATGGAAGGACAGGGATGAGGAGGCAGGACTCCAACCTGTCCCTGACTTCAGTCAGAACAGTTCTGAAGCAGGGGGGCTTCAGGAGTTATCATCTGTTTGCTGCTTATAGGTATATTATTATTCAACAGTGATCATCTGTTTGCTGCTTATAGGTATATTATTCTCTACCCCAGAAAAAAGGGAGGCTACCTTCTGAAAAAAAAAATGCCACTTCCTTATCCCCTGAGTCTCAGCTCATAAAAGTGACAAGCATGGCTGACATCTACAGACGATTTAAGGTATATTTGTGGTTGCATCTTGGGAAATTTCATTTGTCCTTCTTCACGGTGCCCCCTGTTTCTTCTTTCTTTTACCAAAGCCTCACAAAACTTCAGTTCTTCAAAAACTGCTTTGTGGTGTAGGGACAATGAAAACACGAACATTCACACGGGTATGTAACTTAATGATGCAGTAGTCGGTATAAGTGAGGCTCTGGGTTCAGCTACATCTGAATTGAGATATCATTCAGGCATTCTCTAGCCCTGGTAAGACAACCTCTGCCCCAACATCCTCATCCTCAAATGTGTAAAAAACATGTAAACATGTAAAAATGTGTAAAAATCATGTAAATATGTAAAACCATATAAACGTGTAGAAACATGTAAACGTGTAAAATCTCCGCATGTCCTGTCCCTCAGTGGTGGCTCCATGGCAGGGGTAAGTGCCGTAAGGTGTATGAAGCGTGTAGCACAGGGCCCTGCACCTGGTAAAGTGTTCGTGAAAGGGAAGCTATTATTGTTACAGTAAGCAGATTTATAAATATCAAAATGCCTTCCTAATAAAGCTGGCTGATTTTAAATTATTGGGACGTGAACATTTATATTGCCATCTCTGGTCATCGTGATACTCTCTATCTCTGTGGCAGTTTGTTGAGAAGCCTGACTGATCATTGTCTAGGAGTCGAGTGGCTTCTTGGCAGTAGGTTTTGCACTCAAAATGGGTCATAACTGCAAGGTAAAAACCAGGAAAAAAGAGAATGGACCCACTTGAGTAACTACCTTTTCTGGGACAGAGTGCTCAGAATATTGACCACTGTAAACCTAGCTCTTGTGTTACAGTTTGGATGGATCTCAATCGCTAATTAAATTTACTCCCTCATTTCATAAATGGGAAGCTGAGGTCCCCATAGGAGAGACAGAACCAGGACTAAATTCAGATCACTTTTCCACTGAAGATTATATTGACATTTTATTATGAAAATCTTCAAAAATCCCAGATGTAGAAAAGCTACTGTAATAAACCTCTCTCTACTCTTCATTCAGCTTCAAGAATTATCGATCCATTGCCTCTCCTGAAAAGCCAGTTTTGGGTCTGAGTGTGTTGTCAATTATGCTGCCTGACAAAACTGTTCAGAACCAATAACACACAGAGCACACCCCAGGCAGAGAAAGGAGAAACAGAAGGAGGACATGGTATGAGAAACAGCAGGCTGTCCCTAAGTGCCTAAAATGTAGAAAATCTGCTCAAGTGATTTTTATAATAGTCTGGAGAACACAGACTTGCTCTGAGAGGACACTGTTCCTTTAAATGACTTCCTGATCCCACCCAGATCTTGCACCCTGGCTAAATGCCTGACCACTCTTGCTTTAACTTTAAGCTAATAAACACGAATAAAAGATTGCAAAACTTCCAAGACCAAAACCATTTTTTATTCCCACAGAACAGAACAATATCAAATAGCCAACTCCATCCCAACCCTGGTCCTTGCTGTTGGCATTTGCTTAATCAGTCTTTAATTCCTGTTTGACAAACTTTATAAGGTAAGACATAACTGTTTTATTTTAATCACTTGAAATCAGATGAGACCATCTAGGCACTGTGGAAGACTAAGGGGTTTGCCTATTTTTTATGTGAAGAAAGCTTATCCAAATTTTCTATCCTCTGCCATGGCTCTAAATTAATTATTAGAAAAATAAAAATAATTGTTAAAATGCCAACATTTAAAATTTATTTCAAAGTTTAAAATTGATTTTTAATTTGCAGTCTACTACCTAGCATTGCAATGATGTTAATACCTTTTGGGACCTCTTTTTCTTAACAGGGAACATATTTTTATAACTCAGTATTAATTACAGAATATTTTATAATTTGGCTGGTTTGACCATTTGAATAAAGTCTTCTTTTGGTATTTTATCATTCTGTGCAAAAAAGGAGCTGCAAACACTCTGGATACAATTGGCAGACTGTGCTGAAAGTATTCATTTTTGAAATATCACAAAATATACAGTCTCTTGGATTTATTGATTCTGATATTTACCCAAAATAAATTTCAGGCAAAAAAGGCAAATGTATGGCATTTGGTTAAAGATAATCATTGTTTCTGTATTTATAAAATACAAATTATAGTGAACATACAGATTTATGTTTCTTTTATTTAGTTAATGGCATTTCCCCCCAAAACCTATTTTACTTGTATATGGTATCTAAATGAGAGAAATGCAAAAATTATTTTTAAAAATGATGCAGAATAAAAACATGGCAAAATGGTTAGATGGGTGTACTCTTAAGATGCCAAAATAATAAAAAAAAAGAGAGAGAGATTTTAGGAAGGTAGTGGCACTAAAAAACCAAATGTAGAAGTGTGTGTTCTGGTTAATGTCAGTAAAGAGAAGAGACTAGCAAGACTGCTTTGGGGGTGCTGGGTAAAAAATACCAGCGCAAACAGTAATGAAATATGAGACATACTGATGAGTGGTAAGGAGTAAGTGTGATAGTGAATAGTGGATATACAAAGCTTCAGGTAAAGCATTCATGATTATATCCCCCCTCAAAAAAACCTGTAGGCTCTGGTGCTTAGTTTTAGGAAAGACAAGTGTTTATTTATTTATTTTTAAAATTTTTGATAAAGTTTTTTTGTTTTGTTTTGTTTTTTTGTGTGTTTTTAAAGATTTTATTTATTTATTTGACTGACAGAGATCACAAGTAGGCAGAGAGGCAGACAGAGAGAGAGAGGAGGAAGCAGGATCCCCGCTGAGCAGAGAGCCCGATGCGGGGCCCCATCCCAGGACCCTGGGATCATGACCTGAGCCAAAGGCAGAGACTTTAACCTACTGAGCCACCCAGGCGCCCCAACAAGTGTTCATTTAAAGACAACATTTCTAAAGCCCAAAATGTGGCCTACAAATGAGGGGAATGTGGTTTCCTGCTCAGGATCCTACAGGGGAATCACCGTCTTTAGATTTTTGAAGAGTTGATCATGGAGCTTGTAAAATCTCTCTTATTTTCAGTGAAATTAAAGTCTCAGCCTCTTATTTCCAGAACAGCCGAGACACTTTTTGCAGTATGGGCTCAACAGAAGAGACAGGTTATATGTAATACCAGGGACACGGTGGTATTCCCCCTGCCTCCCCTCGCACCCGGTGGTATTCCCCCTGCCTCCCCTCGCACCCTAACCCCGAGAATGCTACATAGCAGCTGTGTTTTGCTACATAGCCTTATTGTCTCCCATCCAAGTACTAACCAGGCCCGACCCTGCTTAGCTTCCGAGATCAGACGAGATCGGGCGCGTTCAGGGTGGTATGGCCGTAGACTACATAGCCTTATTGTTACGCTAGTCTTCAGAGTTAAATGTGTACGTCTCTCTGTATTCTTCTCTTCGGTTAACAAGGAATTACTTTGGGGAGGGATGTCCTTGATGCGTTTTATTTCCTCAGCAAACACCTTATTCTTTTGTAATGCCCAGGTGTCGTCATGTCTTAGCACACCTGGTCTGAAAAACAGTTGACATTGGTCAATTGCCCTTGATGCCTTTGCCTTGCCCAGAGGTGCTTGGCCCTACTGATACAGAGTCAGCTTCATACATTTCCTGCTAGACGATGTCAGCTGAGGAGCAGATGATGGCGTGGAGCCATCCTTTGGTTCATCCTCAACCCAACAGCTTTGATTCCTTTTTGGTTTTCTCCATCTGGCATGTATGAAAGGAGCCAGTCATCCATTCCCTTTCTCACTGCCTGTGCGTATATTTCTACCCCCTACTTGAGCCTGGAAAAATCGTGCTCATGATTTCCCAGTTCCCATTCCCTGAAGGCAAAGTGAAGAAAAATGTGATTTCCTTTTCCAGAACTTTTGAAGTCAGTATGGTTTAAGAAAGAAAGCATTTCCAAACCATGCAGAACATTGGTTCAGAAAAAGCTTTCTTGTTCCTTCTCAAGTATACTGGGCTAGCCCCACATGATTCTTCTCTTGCCAGGGAGGCCCGTGGGTTTAAAAGTCATTTAATGTACAGCTGGGCATATTGAGACATGAAGATGGCTATAGATTTTAAGACAGGATTAGATTTTTCATTGTTAATCTACCCAGAAAATAGTTCCACAGGAATGGTCAGAGGAAGTGTTTCCTGATTTTAAGTCTTGTTTCTGTCCATCAGTTTTTCACTAGAAGAACAGTGTTGCTGAGCAACTCTATTATTTTTGCTCTCATACTCTCCTGATTCACTGGATATGCATGCAGCCGTAGTGCAGCTTGGATCTCGGTTGTAGATGAAGTTTCCAAGTAAGAGTACAAAAAAGAAGTGGTGTTCTATGGGAATTGGAAGGGCGATTTCATTTTTGACTTGGCTTTTGAGCTAACTAAAGTTGTGCATGTATTATTAAGACTGAAATGATGGTGGTTCTCTACTATCCTGTAAAACTATTGAGATTATCAGGAATTAGTTATAATGAAACAACCAAGTAGCAATCTGATATCACCTTGAAGAATGTGACAATGTCGAAACAGACCCTGTATTTGAGCCATTGTCATCATATAGAGTAGGACTGAAGTGTTTTTAAATGGTTTTCACTACTCTCTGCTCCCCATAATAAAACGGGAAATTCAGATTACTTGGATGTAATTCTTTGACTATATAGAAACATTCACCAATAAATGTTTGGTGTGGTGCCATGATTTACTTGAATTTGAATCTTAAAATCTTGATATAGATGTTTTTCTGTAAATATGAATGGAAATCCTTTGCTCCTGTCACAAGCAAGTTTTCAATCCTGCTGGCTTAAAATTAGAAATAGCAAACACTGTATTTTATGGAAGTATTTACAACTGATTTTTCTATTCAAGGTGTTACAAGACAGATGACTTTCCCCCATCTACCATAATGTGGAACAGAAATTTTGTCTTCTCTCTCCTGCTTTTGCCAGCTTTCATGAGTCAAACAATGTATGGACAAAGAAAGAAAGGATCAAAGTCCAACTCACTTGCAAGGAAAAATCATCTCCAGGGTAAAAAATATATATATTTTGGTTTTGTTTTTAATGATTAGTTTTAGCCTGTTAAAACACTAATATTAATTTTTCCAAATAGCAGTTGATGTAAATAACAAACCATATATATAAACATGTATGTATCATCCTATTTTAATATACTTACATTATGATAATAATATACCCTCTATACTTCTCGAGCGTACTTACAGAAACATCAGGTGTTTCAGAGCCCTCGTACATTTATTATCTCATTTGAGCCTCACAGTAGCTTTGTAAAATGGGAGTGACAGAGACTGCCACTGTCATAGATACAAGAAATTGAGGCCCAGAGACTTTAAGTGGTGCATCCAAGGCCATTGGCAAATTAACTAGTAAAAGCTAGAATTCAAACTTAAGTTCTTTGCTTTTATGTTTCTTTCCCCCTCATTGCTACAATGTGATGTGTGTAGTCATTTTCTCCCTTCATTTTAAAAGAAGCTACAAACAAAAAAACCACCCACCCAAAACAAGATAGGATCTCACCCAATGTGACACACAACCTGAGAATCAGGCAGAGCATTATTTACTTCTAAAAACTTTTGCCCAATATTTGTTGAATTTTGGGGGTGCCTGGCTGGCTCACTTGGTAAAGCGTCTGACTCTTGATTTTGGTTCAGGTCATGATCTCAGGGTCGTGAGACTGAGCCCCATGTCATAAGATCAAGCTCCATGTCTGGCTTCAGGTTCAGTGTGGAATTTGCTTGACATTCTCTCTCCTTCTGCCTCTGCCCCTTCCCCTCACATCTCTCTTTAAGTAAATAAATAAAATTTTTAAAGTATATATTTATTGAATTTTTAAACAGTTGGAAAATACTCAAAACAGAATTTTGCTTATTTGTTTGCTTCTGACTTGCATGATTTTACAAGAGGCAAAGAATTTATAGATCTGGAAAGAGATTTAGTACTTTACAACTTAAACCTTACCTGCAAGATGCCTCTTTTTCACTCCCCTCTCCTGTCAAAACAAAACAAAACAAAAACAAAAACCCCCAAGCCCCAAAACCCCCCCAAACAAAAAAACAACAGCAAACACATATACATCACACTATACCAGAGCTTTCCTGATGCTAAGTCATTTCATGAGGAGGAACAAATATTTTGCCTAACTTCTTTGTTCTATTTCAGACTCTACTTGCTTCATAGATGTTGTCTTCATTGTGGACAGCTCCGAAAGTTCTAAAATTATTCTCTTCGATAAACAGAAAGAATTTGTGGCTAGCTTGAGTGACGAGGTTTTCCAGTTGACCCCGGTTGGCGCCTTGAAATATGACATCAAACTGGCAGCGCTTCAGTTTAGCAGCTCTGTCCAAATTGATCCACCTTTTTCTTCTTGGAAGGATCTGCAGACGTTTAAACAGAGGGTCAAGTCTATGAATTTCATTGGGCAAGGCACCTTCTCTTACTATGCCATCTCCAATGCCACTGGGCTACTTAAGAGAGAAGGGCGTAAAGATGGTGTGAAGGTGGCTCTGCTGATGACTGATGGCATTGACCATCCAAAGAATCCAGATGTTCAGAGTCTTTCTGAAGACGCCAGAACTGCAGGAATATTATTTATCACCATTGGACTTTCGAATGTAGTCAATGAAGCCAAACTTCGTTTGATATCTGGGGATTCATCCCGTGAACCCATTCCACTGTTAAGTGATCCAACCCTTGTAGATAAAATTCGAGATCGCCTGGTAGGTACCAAATGAATTGGTTATATGTATATATTCCCGATCATAATATTGATACCTTAATTGTGTAAGGATAGATACTGGGTCAGAAGGATGAAGGAAAAAGAATCCACCTGGGAAATAGGTAGGAGAATCTTCCCGAATTCTCATTTTACTTCCTTGATAGTTTAAACCAGATACACTGGGAGAGTACAAAGCTCATGCTCTGGAATTGCATTCCTAACTTCATCGCTAGCCAATGCTGAGGATTTTGGAAGAATTACTTTCCAGTCGTACACTTTAGGCTCCTGTTTATACATCCTGGGATCATGAACACTGCTGACTTATATTCAATTTGTGGTCAACTTGTGGTCTGCTATATTTGTACTAAGTTGGTTTTTTTCCCATTTAACATCTGCAGAAATATTTTGACTTGATTTCTTATACTGCTATATTATTCTGCTCAAGCAAAGTTCATAGACTTCCAATTTTTTTTTATTATGTCCTTGTTCTTAGGTATTAGCAGGCCCACCCATTAAGATCACCTGCAGTCACTCAGTGGTTTCTCCATGCAGATCAATGAGTACCATTTGATTGGTCTGATTAGTCATGTCAATGCTTTTCTTTGTTGATCAGCTGTGTGTGAGATTCTTTCCTTTCTGCTTGGGAAAACACAAGGCAAAGCCATCAAAATAAAATCTCTCTTCACAGTGTTTCTCAAGAAAACTCCCGGAGAAAAAGTGGTTAATTTGTTAAGTGTTAAAAATAGATTTTTCTTAAAAATATTGATTTTTTTTTCTTTAGAAGAGAGCAGGGCAAATTTGTCCTTTATGGACTGAACATCTCATGTGGCTGTTTTCTATAGGCTGCAAACAACCCTCAGCCTTGTTTTAGAGATTGTTTTGGCCCTTTCCCACAATCCTTTTCCTAACATTATTCTTTTAACTTACAAGTCAATATAAACTATAAGATAATAACTAATAAGTTATTATTATAACTATTGTTTTCAGCATAAGACATTGACTTTTTAAAAAATCTAAATAATAGTTACCACACCTTGAATGCTCTGTGTATTAGACATTTTTCTAAGCACTTGACAGATTTTATTTTATTCAATGTTTACAACAATCTTATGATGTAGGTAATATTATCCTCATTTTAGAGTTGAAAATGTAAGGACAGGCAAAGGTCCTGGGTCTTCCTGCTTAGTCCTGTGAAGCTATATTGGAAGGGGAAAATAGTTACTGTGTTTTAAGGTTTTCTCAGTCAGAGCTGCCTTGAAACAGTTAAACAACAACTCTCTTCCAAAGTTCTATTGTTTCTAGCATCTTTTTGTTGGCATTGGGGGTAGATAGGGAGAGCTCTGCCTAGGCTTGAGATGACGAATTTGGCCCCCTGGGGACATAGAATGAGGGTTCATCCTGAGCATCTCTCTCTCTCTCTCTTTAAAGATTTTATTTATTTATTTGACAGGAGAGAGACCGCTAGAGAGGGAACACAAGCAGGGGGAGGGGGAGAGGGAGAAGCAGGCTTCACACTGAGTAGGCAGCCTGATGCGGGGCTCGATCCCAGGACTCTGGGATCATGACCCAAGCTGAAGGTAGAAGCTTAATGACTGAGCCACCCAGGCACCCCCTGAACATCACTTTTGCATAGAAGGGAAATGTGCAGGGGTGCCTGGTTACCTGCCTACCGCTGCCTATGCCGTAATTTAAGCAGTCCTGACCACTGAACCCAAAACAGAGGATTCCAGATGTGTAGCAGAGAACCTTGGAGTTGAGATAACGAGTCTCCAGTTGCTGACTGTGGAAGATAGAGGACAGGAAGCTCCTTGTTTGGCCAGTGGTGTAGGCTGAGGAGGTTCCTACTGCTTCCTGACACATCTTCCTCGCAGAGAGCTCCTGCCCAACCCAGAACACAGGATCTTGGCAGTACACGTGAAGCAGGACTATTTGTTCGTTTCTGAGGAAACCAGAGAATGACCAAGTGTCCCCACGACCCTGCTCTTCCTTAGCATCCTGTGATTTCAACTTGTTTGTTCAGATGGAAGCTCTATGAACAAGCCACTTCTTAGGAGGGGCTGCTTTCTAAACACTTTCAACATCCAAAGGGCTTATTAGGCCCTTCAGAGAACAATATACTGTTTCAGTGTTTCAAATTGTCTCTGTGTAGGAGGCAGAACTTGATTCCTGATCAGGCCATTGGAAAAATTCCTCATCTCATCTATTTCTAGTACATCTTTAGGTGAATTCCTAAACTTTTCATTTTGAAATAATTATGTAGTTGACTTTTAACAATAAGTTCATTAGGTATAATTTAAGTACAAAACTGCATCTACTTAAGGTACACAGTTCTCTGAGTTTTGATAGACATATACATTCATGAACCCACCAACGCGGGTAGGATACGGAACATGTCCGTCACCCCCAAACTTCTTCATGCCTCTTTGCAAGACATCCTTCCCTGGCCTCTTAGCTCTTAATCTGATTTTGGCCACTTCAGATTAGTGTACACACTCTAGGTTTGTATACAAATAAGCTTATGCAGTGTGTACTCTGTTTCTGTCACTTCTTACTCCTGGCATAATGATTTTTGGAATTCAGCTGGGCTGTGTTTTGCATCAGCAATTTATTTTTTGTTGTTGTGGAGTAGACTTCAGTTGAATTTTAATGGACATGAGTGCCTGCAATGAGTAGATCTCGCAGGATCCAACACAAATCAATAAATCATTCCAACTCCTTGGCATCTCTAGGAAAAAGGACCATGTAAGAACCCCATGAAAACACTTCAGTTCTGAATAGCCTCAGAGAGACTTGATGACTCCACACTGAAGAGGATATAGACAATGTTTTAATACTACTTTAATAGTATTTTAGTGTTTTAATACTATTTAGTATTTAATAGTGTTTTAATACTATTATGATTTACGTAACACTATTGAAACCAAAGAAACCGTTTCAACCCAATGTCCATATATATTAGGTGGTCTTTTAGAGGAGATTTTATGGAAGCTATGTGGCTACTACGCTAAGCTGCAAATATCTTTTTGTCAAAGAGTTAGTCATCCCCACCTGATAAGTTCTTTATTCTCATCCCGTTTGCTATTGTACCAATGACTTTGACACCTTCCTTACGTTTCCTCTGTCCCTTTCTCATAGCATTGACCTCATACTCATTCACAAAATTGGCAATTCCATTCTAGCCTTCTGCTTTTACATATATGCCATCATAAAACTCTTCCTCCATTGATAACATGCACCTTCTTTTGCTTTGGGGAGGTCTTGTCTATTTGTCCTTTCCATTTAGACTGTGGTAGCCACCTAGGTCCTCACTGAACGTGCCCTTCCCTATGGCTTTGACCATGTTCTCCCAGCTGTCCTCCACATAACCTGCCTCTCTGCTTAAGTGAAAGCACTCACTTCATCCCAAGGTGTCCGGCTTTGTCCACACGGGCTCTTTTTGTCCATTCTTTTTAAACATCCCTCCTCACTGCTTCCTTTGTCTTCCTGCTCACACTGACCTTTAGGATTTTTTCCCTCATGACCTTTGATATATAGAACTGCATTCCATCAATGAGTTGGTCTTTTGCATTCTGCTCTTGGAAATTATCCAGAAAACCCACCTATTTCAAGAAAATGTCTTGTTACCCACCTCCCCACCCAGTCTGGGATCTCATTCCCACGCTGCTTGTTGTGTGCTGTTTTCTGTCACTGGAGCTTATAGACTATAAGTGCCCTTAGGGATAGAGCTTTGTTTTTTGTTTGAAACAATCTTATCTATTGTGAGTCTTGGGTCCGTTTTTGTTTCCATAGGAATACAAATACCAGCAAACACAAAATCAAATGAGTTCCAAAATTAGTTAGTTATGTTGTTACGGTTTTAAGCCCCATGACACATTTTTTTTTTTAAGATTTATTTATTTATTTGACAGACAGAGATCACAAGTAGGCAGAGAGGCAGACAGAGAGATAGGAGGAAGCAGGCTCCCTGCTGAGCAGAGAGCCCGATGTGGGGCTCGATCCCAGGACCCTGGGATCGTGACCTGAGCCGAAAGCAGAGGCTTTAACCCACTGAGCCACCCAGGTGCCCCATGATGCATGTTTTTAAAGAGTTAATATGGCAAAGCAGAAATTAAATTTTCAAAGGAAAGGCTGAAAACTGTATCAAATTATACATCAGGGAAAATAGCTAAATTCATGAGTTTAAAGATTGATATTGGATAATAGAAGAGTGTTGCTTATTATAAAAGGTTGTAAGGTAACAAAACTTTGGATTTTTATTTCATCAGTTTTTAAAAAAATATTACAATTTGACTTGAATTATTAGTTGTTTATTGTCTCTTGAACTCTTTTCAAATTCCTTTTTCTCTCTCTCCCTCCTAGAGAAACTAAATGTGTTTAAAATATTTTTAAAATTTGGATCATATTCTATATATCCATCTGCAACTAGCTTTTTCATATAGTATCTTTGGAAAATTTTTTGTGTTGAAATATGTAGATCCAATGCATTCACCAGAACCATTTTTTGTGTTGAAATATGTAGATCCAATGCATTCACCAGAACCACTGAATAATATTTCATTTATTGATCCATTCTATCTGTTTTTTTTTAAAGATTTTGTATATTTATTTGACAGAGAGAAATCACAAGTAGGCAGAGAGGCAGGCAGAGAGAGAGGAAGGGAAGCAGGCCTCCCGCTGAACAGAAAGCCCAACACGGGACTCGATCCCAGGACCCTGAGATCATGACCCGAGCCGAAGGCAGCGGCTTAACCCACTGAGCCACCCACCCCTACTGATCCATTCTAATATTGATGAATATTATTTCCAAATTCCAAAATTATTTCCAAATTTTCACTATTAAAAATAATGACTGCTGAAATATACAGGATCTGCAAGAATTTCCCTAAGACTTGTCTGCAAGGAATGTCAGAATAATAGGTGGGAGCAAGGACATGTCTTGAGCAGCCTAGAAGTAAAGCAAACACATCTTCAGATTTCTAGGCATGGCCAAATGTTCTGGAGAGGGTAAATGCCATTTTACTCCCAAACTGTCATTATTTCTAAATTCCCACTTCTTCCCATGACCTGCTAGTTCATAAAGATACAAGTATCTCAACTGCATTCTGCCTGGATTTACATTGGCTGGAACTTTTAAATCACTGGGGTGGGGAGTGGCTGGGAGGGATAGGAGGAAAGAGGGCCAGAGGTAAGATTCTGAATTTTGTAGACAGGCCCTGTAGCCAGAGTTTTACAACTCCTGAGACCACATAGCCAAACTTTCTTGTTTTTCATGTATGTGGAAAATGACCTTCATGGATTATAGGACTTGCCCAAGGCCACACAGCTAGTTAACAGTGGACACAGGATGAAACCCTGGATGACACTTAATTCCCAGCCTAATTTTTCCTACCATTGCATCACAAGGACCGCTTAAAGCATTTTGTTGAATCTTCTTTCTGTATTATTAGTTTGTATGGAAATAAAGGTAACGTAAAAATAAAACTAAAGGGATGTGAGGTCCTCCCTAAGGTACAATTCTGACTTCTCTTTAACTTCCTCATTACAACTTTCATTTTTAGTATCTTGCAACAAATATTCTAGTGCTTTTTCCTCCCACTTTTATTTTATCATATGCAAATGAACCCTTCGGATTCCATCATAAGGCATCAATCTGATCCACAGGTTTTATGTTATGGAAGCAATAATTCTATCTGTAAGCCTAGGTTAATTCCTTTCCTATGTTTGGCTTCAGACACGGCCCTCAGGACTTGTCAGAAAATGCCCCACTAAGCTGAAATAGGGTAGGGAGGCTGGCACGTTAGACAAAAACCAGATAGTGAGTTTCTAATTTAAAGGAGTTTTGAAAAAAAAATTCTGCTTAATTCATTTCTGTGTAAGTATAACGTAGCACTTGATCTTGGTTAGGTGGTTCAGTGTATGACCTTGGGCAAGTCACAGCCTCGAAGATCCACGTTTCCCTAGAGCAAGATGAAAGGTTGGACCTGATTGACTTCAAAAGCTTATTGATATTTCACAAAAATATCACTCTGAAATTAATGTTTTTTTTAAAGATCTTATTTATTTATTTGACAGAGAGAGATCACACATAGACAGAGAGGCAGGCAGAGAGAGAGAGAGAGGAGGAAACAGGCTCCCCACTGAGCAGAGAGCCTGATATGGGACTCAATCTCAGGACCCGGAGATCATGACCTAAGCTGAAGGCAGAGGCTTTAACCCACTGAGCCATCCAGGCGCCCTGAAATTAATGTTTTAATGCTGAAAAACAAATGCATGCATGTATAGAGATGGAAAAGCAAAAGATGAGAAAACACAATTTTGTATCCTGGCTAAGTCTTTGTATGTAAATGTAAGACATTTTTATTATGGCTGATTAAGTTTATAGCCAAATTATGGAGTTTAGAGAGCTGATAGACAGAAAGATAGAACATAGGATGCAACAGGATGAAATTCCTAGAAAACAGAATAATTTTTAATGTTAGTGCCCTTCATGTCTCTTATTATATGGCTCAGAGTGTTCCTTGGGTGCTTGGCAGGTAGGCTCTATTGCTTTTACAAGGTTAAAAAGCTGAACTGCTATCCTTCTTGGAAACTGCATATCCCATAGGGAATAATTAAGACTAATAAGAAGCTGGAAGCAGAACTATGAATCGAGTTAATGTTTTACTCTTTTTTTCTCTCCTAGGATATCTTATTTGAAGAGAAGGTAAGCACCACATGCTTTGATTACTATGAATTAACTCTCAAAGTCTGCATAATCAAATCAGCATTTAATTCGCATTAGAAAATAAGGTGCGTCTACATAGAAATGTTTAATTCCTTTAAAAATGAACCACTCTATTCTTTATGTTGCTAGGTCTACTACAGGTTTCAAAATCTGGAAAAAGTAGAAAATATTTTAATATGATTTTAAAGAGTAATTTTAGAAATCATTGATAACCAAATAGCATAGTTGTTTTGTTTTTTAAGATTCTGTTTTTAAGTAACCTCTAACCCAGGCAGGGTTCTAACTCACAACTCTGAGATCAAGAGCTGCACACTCCCCTGACTGAGTCAGCCAGGCACCCCGCAAAAGGTGTCGTTTCTGCTTATTTTGATATGACTTCCTTTGTTCTAAGCATGTCTCTGACACCAGCTCCTGATAGGGGCCCTCCACTTCGGGAGGTATGCCTGGGTTTGGCCAGGATCCCTGGTCAAGAGAGACAGCTCAGAGTCTCGCGCTGCTGCCTGGTGACTGACTTTAAGATCATTCTCCTTGACGGTGGCAAGCAAACCAAGTAGCAGAAGAAGCTGGCCAGTATCTGTTGGATGGCGCTTAGCACAATAGATGACCACCAGGTTACCAAGGACTTCTATACTGTACGTGTGTTTCTTAAAACAGAGTTTGGAACATGCAAACGTTGTTGGATCAGCTGCTGGTTAAACATCAGGAAATTTACAAGGAGAATTGCATAAAATAATAGGAGCCAATCAAACCCTGCAGAGCACGATGCTTCCTCGAATGGTCAGATGCAATATTACTTTAAGTACCATTGAGACAGGAAAGGACCCTGCCAATTAAACTATGATATAGCACCTTCTTGTAAGTGACAATTCTTGATTTTATACTTATGGTAAGAGTCCCTTTCGATTTATTTAGATATAGATTGTTAAACCCTCTATCACTTCTGTATATACATATACAGGACAACTGAGGCAAACTAAATTGGTCATTTCTAAAATGTCTTCGCATTCAGAGTCTGAATCTTCTGAATCACTTTTTGGCTCTGATGCCCTTCCTACCCCCACCCCCACCCCACCCCCGTCCCCAATCTCGGCTTCTGGGCCATCAAAAACACTGGTGCTACAGCTTTTCTTGAGTGTGCTCCAGGAGCGTCTCTGGGGTTTTCTTCCATTTCATTCTGTGAGTTTTGAAGTACATGGGCAGAAAATAACAACTTTATTATGATCAGGCCTGATTCAAAAAACACTCATTCTTGATTTTAGACATGTTAAAATAAGGACAAATATATGTCCTGGAATTGATAAGATGTGGTGTGTCCCAATGTTTTCCTTTAGGATTAAAGGAGTAGTTGATATTTGTATATTGAGCTTTGATGTGCCGTAGAGAAGAGAAAAAGCAGAAGTTCCCCCAAATCCACTGAAAATAGTTATTTTCCCTTTTCACTGGCAACTAGATGTCACACATACATTTTCGATGGGAGGTCTATTTTATCTAACCAGGGCAATGTTGACTAGCTTAGATCTGAGGTAGCCTAGAAGAATTGAAAAGGGAGAACAAAATCTCCGTCATTTGAAGGTAAAATTTCATCAAGGGAGTGTTCTATCTAGTTACATACTGAATAAGATTTGAGATGCTGCATTTTGTTGTGTGTTAATATTGGATTTCATTCTTCATGCAGTGCGAACACAAGATTTGTGGATGTGAAAAGGGGGATCCAGGCGACCCAGGGCCTCCTGTGAGTACATTTCCACTTTGAACGGAAGGTCAAGTCAGGAACCCTAGTCACGATTGTTCTACTTGCCTTGGAAATGCCAGGGCTGGTTTGCGCAGCTCAACCCGTCGTGTGCAAAAGAGCAGCAAACAGGGAAATGCTGCTTCTTCCTTTTATTCCTAAACGGATACATTCTATCCTTAGGAATAAGCCTGGGATTTTGCTGACTGAGCAGAGGGCAGATTTGGTTTAAAATGATGAAATTGTTCTCACAAAGGTTGTTCCATCATTCCTTCTGATGTGACAATTGGGGCCAGAATTTCTCAACGCTGGAGCGAAAATATAGGAAAAGAGATCATACAGACCCTTGGTGCTTTAGGGAAAGCCTTAGCCTACCCCGCCCAGAAACAAGTGACACAGACCTCCCCACTGGAAGTGTGTGTGTCTTCACATGTATCCAAGAACAACACCAGGTGGCCTCTTGGGGAGGAAGCTGGTGAGAAAGCTTTGGGGATTAGTGTGAATTCTGTGAAATGGAACTTGGCAACTAAAGGTTAAAGGCAGGATTTATTAAGATGACTCAACTCTTGATAAAATAATCCCCAAAGAAGTGCTTCCTTTATATTCTGGTCTAACATCTGGGAGGGGCCATGTATGCACTGGGAAGGTACTTGCAACAACATTGCCGTGACTGGAGATACTGTGTATTTCTCTAACACATATCATGAAAGGCATCCATGCTGCTTAGTCAGTATTCCATTTACTTATGTGGTTTCAAACCCTATAGGTCAAAAGCCCAGTGGATATATTTCGCAAAAATTGCGGATACAGTTTTTGAACAAATGCTTGTATTCGGGCACAGAGAGGAGATTGTGTACCGTGAATTTTTTAGACTATGCCACATTTTCTCTTGAGACTCAGGTCCAAAGACTATACTTTTCAAACCATTCTACCAATTAGGGCATTAGAAAGTGGGGATGTTTGTCTTTTTTTCCCTTTTCTTAAAATGTTAAGTTAGATACTTTACAGAACAGTGAGGCAGCCAGTTGAAGCTGATTTTGGCTAAATTAAAGTTTTAACGTTCCCTTCTTATAAAGTCTTAGTTTATATTTCTTACACCAAGAAATTGCTGGGTGGGAAGGTTTACTTGGGATATTCAATTGTGTTTTAGGATAAACAGTAAGAAAATTCATAGTTGCTGAGCTAATCTGACAATTTCAGTCACTCAGTATTGTTTGAGATTAGTTTAGCACTTTCAAAGTAATATATATACATTTTTTAAAAAAGATTTTATATATTTATTAGAGAGAGAGAGAGAGAGAGAGCATAGGACTGGGGAAGAGGAGTAGCAGGAGAAGGAAAGCAGGCTCCCTGCTTAGCAGGAAGCAAAATGTGGGGCTCGATCCCAGGACCCTAGTATCATGACCAGAGCCGGAGGCAAACACTTAACCACCCGGGCACACCAAACATATCATTTTTAAAAAAAATTTTATTTATTTATTCTAGAGAGAGACAGAGGGAGAGCCCAAGCATGGGGAGGGACTGAGGGAAAGAGAGAATCTCAAGCAAATGCCCTACCAAATAAGAAACCCAACACGGGTCTCAATCCCAGGACCCAGAAATTATGACCTCAGCTGAAATCAAGATTCGGTTGCTTAACCAACTGAGCCACCCAGGCATCTTGCCATATCTTTTTTTAAACCGAAATATAGTGGACACACAATGTTATATTAATTTCAGGTGTTCAACATACTGACTATACAAGTTTATATGTTATGCTGTGTTCCCCCCCGAGTGGAGCTACCCTCTGTCACTGAGCAGTGTGATTACAATACCATTGACTCTATTCCCTATGCTGTACCATACTATGTTTGAACTGGAATAGACATAAAACTAGCATTTACTGGGGCACCTGGGTGGCTCAGTGGGTTGAAGCCTCTGCCTTCAGCTCAGGTCATGATCCCAGAGTCATGGGATCGAGCCCCGCATCAGGCTCTCTGTTCAGCGGGGAGCCTGCTTCCCTTCCTCTCTCTCTGCCTACCTCTCTGCCTACTTGTGGTCTCTGTCTGTCAAATAAATAAATACAAGTCTTTAATAAAAAAAACAAAAACAAAAACAAAACCCTAGCATTTACTGCATGTCCCTAAAACCAGTTCTCAGAAAAGCCAGATTCCTGGGGTCTGAGAGTTGGAAAACATAACACCTTTCTGGAACAGGACTGGAACACTCTCTTCTCTCATCTTGGAAATGATCCCTTGGATATCAAGCAAAGACAGTATCCTCTTTTTAGCAAATCTGGAGAATTTACCTGTTCAAGACAGTGCAGTCTTCCTGGTGTGTAGTAAAGGAGAGAATACAGTTGATTCTCTGCTTGGCATGTTAAGTCTGTTTACAGTCTTCACTCCTTTTATGGGATGAAGCTGATCAGAAATTATTGTAATGTGTAAAAAACCAATAGGATGTGAGCTCAGTATAATCTTTTTTCCCTTTGCCTTCAGGGTACACATGGAAACCCAGGTATCAAAGGTGAGCGAGGACCAAAAGGAAACCCGGTAAGTGAACAAACAGCTTTCCTTATAAACCACTGTATCTCTTTCTAGATTTATTTAAAGAACAAAAATGAAGAAAACAAAGAGCACTTTAGTGTATGTCAATGCCAAAAATACGATGATTTCTGTGAAGATTACAGGATGCTTACTTCTTGTATTTTCTAATTGGGTTGTTTTAGCTTGCAAATCCTAAGTAATATATGACCATTTTAGTCAATAAGTCTAGGAAACCTAGGAATACCTAACAAATTGCAATTGTACTTAAATAGCGTTGGCTCAAATTGATTGCTACAATGTCCCATGAACTACTAATACATAGTTCATATCAGATTGACAATGACACTTAATGTTTTTTATGGATCCATTTTATGGAAAGCTATCAGACCATCTTCAGGCATTTTCCCAATTCTTTTCTTTGTGTACCCATAAAAAAAAGATTAATTCTAAAAAATCAGATAATATTTCAGATGATGATCTTCCAAGTTCAAGAGTGACTAAAAGAATCATGGGGGAGACAGATAACTATGTGAAAATTTATGGCGGAATTCTATGTAATGAAAAATAATAATTAAAATAAAGAGGAAGACAGAAATATTTGCATCAAATACAATGAACATTGGGTTAATTTATATAGTATATAAAGACTCTATAAAATGGATGAGAAAATATCAAGCTAGTAATAATCAATTGGTCAAAGGACCCAAACAATTTTCAAGAGAGGAAATAAAACCAGTATATAAAGAAATAGAAAAACACTTAATTTCACTAGATAATTAGTGAAATTTAGATAAGGACAATGAGATACCCTTCAATACTAATTATTCACACTTTAGAAACTTTGTAGTCCAAGATTGTTGGGTGGTTTTTTGCATGGGGAGGGGAGCGGTTTTCTAGTTCACATAGTTTGGATTTTTTTGTGCATGTGTATGCTTCAGATTTTTTTTTAAAAAATGACCGTTTTTGGTAGCAGTTAACAGCAATAACATGAAAGCAATAATAATCAGTGAGAGCAATGAGGTGGTGAAACTGGTTTGCTCTTCATTGCAAAGGTAACTTGGTGCAAACATTTTGGAAAGCAATTAGACATTACATAAGAAGTATTCAAATGTTCAAATTTTAACCCAATAGCTTCTCCTCTGAAACTGTGCTTAGGGAGGTAATGAAAAACAGAATAAGTTAGATGCATGAAAGTATTTTAGATGCATGAAAGCCAATTGCTTGCTTGTCAAAGAAAAGGAATATGATGCATCCTTGGGTGTCCTTACAATACAAACACACACAATCCTACCCACTCATTGTTTAGGTCCAAACTGATGCCATCATGTCTTCTTTTTTGTTTTGTTAAATACCTGCTTTAAATCTATGTTTACATTTCATTTATTTAGCTTGCAATTTTGGGCCACATAACATATTTTCCTAAGTCTTGCTGAAATCAAGCAATTACTCTTAAGAACATTTTGGAAAACATTCCAAGACCCCTTGGAGGAAAGCCAAAATGGCTGGCTCTGATGGGGTACAAGGCTGTATTTGAGAACAATGGCTGTGTTGTTAAACTGGGATGCAAAACTTGTCCTAAGCTGAGCAAATATACCTGGATCATGCCGTACACATCCAACTTCGTTCCAAAGGGCAAAGGCTATCTGAGCTGCTATTTTCTTCTCTAGATGGCATGGTGAAATGTCAATGGTAAAGGCCAAAGATTTTTTCCCCCCATGGGGTTAATCTGTTAATCTGGGAATTCTGAATCATGCATTTTATTGAACAGTCACTGTACAAGCTGTGGAATTGTGACTGAGTTTCATTTGTTTATTTGTCTCAGGGTGATGCTCAAAAAGGGGAACCTGGAGAAAGAGGCCCAGGGGTATGTATACAACTGGAATGTCTTCCTAAGGAAGTAATCCAAGATGCTAGGATTCTGTAATTGATCATTGTGACCCCTGTAGCGCGAGTGCAAAAATGATTTCTATGTACCTGTGCTCTCGATGGCTCAGACAGGCAATCAGACAGATAGGATCTTAGAACTGGAGATGTGGGGAGAGAATGCTCTGCGCAGCAGGAGTGAGGACAGACCGGGTAATCTACCACAGGACGTTCTCTGCTGCTTAAGTGAGATTTGTGGGAGACTCAAATAAGAAAAATATCTTGCTTTGTGTCTTGTGTGTTTTTTTTTTCCAATAAAGAATGATTTAAAAATTCTGTGAGCACAGAATTATATAATCTAAACTATGCTTCTGTAAATTGGATCCACAGACCGCCCCCCAAAAGCCATCATTCTAGCTGATTTATTATTCCTAAAATTAGAAGATGTTAGAGATTGTCTGAGAAATAGTCACAGTAAATTTCTTCTTTTGCATTTTTCTGGGCAGTTTCAGTAAAGCAGCAAAGAGTAGGGAAGCATGTATGATGAATTAAAAAAAAAAAAAGGCCATGTCACATTGTTCCTCCTGGCTGTCCCCTTTGTAAAAGCCCGGGGGTTGGACCCAGAGGTTTTCTCTTGGTGTTTTTAATCAACTTTACGAACAATGGAAATTCATTCAGAAATGTTAGCTATTCATTTAGGAAATATTTCTTATGGGAAGCATATTATCATTATTTATTAAAATAAAATTAAGACAAAATGCTTATATTTTTCAAAAAGTTTATTATGGGAGAGATTAAGATATTTAAAATAGCTACAATATTGGTTGCCATCAGGGAGGCAGGAGGGGTAGGCAAGTGGGTGAAGGGGAGCAAGAGGTATAGGTGTCCAGTTATGGAATGAGTAAGTCACTAGGATAAAAGGGTACAGCATACAAACCATAAAAGACTCTTAATCTCACAAAACAAACTGAGGGCTGCCAGTCGGAGAGAGGTAGGGAGAGGGTGGTGGGGTTATGGACATTAGGGAGGGTATGTGCTGTGGTGAGTGCTGTGAACTGTGTAAACCTGGTGATTCACAGACCTGCACCCCTGGGGCTAATAATACATTATATATTAACAAATAGAATTTTGAAAACTTGTATGTGCTATCATGAACTTTTTTGATGAGTCTGGTGTCGATACTATTGAATGTGCTTCTAAAAATAGTATTGTATAATAAAATCTGTTAAAATTGGAGGGAAAAAAAGGTACAGCATAGGGGCTATAGTCAATGGTATCGTAATAGGGTTGTGGGGAGACAGATTATAGCTACACTTGTGGTGAACAGAATGTAATGTAGAGAGAAATTGAATCACGATGCTTATATCTGAAACGAATGTAACATTGTGTATCAAGTATACCTTAATTTAAAAAATAGCTACACTATGAGGCAGAATGTAAAAATATTATAAATATTGCAGGCACAAATTATTATGGGCACTCAGAGGATAGTGAAACCAGGGTAGGTTTTACAGGATGACTCCTGGCGAGTGAAGGATCATGACAGGTAAGGACAGAACAGAAGGGTGGAAGGCAACAGGCATTGCAGCTAGACAGTGCCATGAGCAGCGACCTGGGGGAAGGCGATGTGTTGGAAAATGGTGAGGGGGGATGCCTGAAGATGAGTGTTGCCAGAAACAGTTGAAGGTCAGAGCGGGTGTTCCATGCTCTGCTACGTGAGCGATTTATATGAGATGAAGCTCACAACCCAAGAGCCGTGTACTTGGAAGATTAATCTGGCGTGACTCTAAAGCAGAAATTGAAGGGAGAATAAGCAGAAGAAAGGAGCACTTAGAAGGTTTTCTGTTACAGTTTGTATAAGAACAGGGACCCTGGCTAAGGCTGCTCTGGACACTGTGAAAGTCTCTAGCCATATGTGCTCACGGAACGGCTAGCCTGAATGGGGGTGTGCTGTAGGAGTAAAATACACAATGAATTTTGATGACTTAGTGCCAAAGAAAATGTAAAATATTTCAGTAATAACTTTTATACTGGTCATATGTTAAAATATATTTCAGACCTATGGGAATCAGTAAAAATATTATTATTGTTGTTGTTGTTGTTATTGTTGTTTTAGAGAGAGTGCATATGCATGTGAGAGTTGGGGGGAAGGGCAGGGGCAGAGGAGAGAGGGAATCTTAAGCAGGCTCCATGCCCAGCACAGAGCCGGACGTGGGGCTCAGTCTCACAACTCTGAGATCATGACCTGAGCCGAAATCAGGCATGGGACACTTAACCTGCTGAACCACCCAGGGAGTCCCTCAGTAAAATATATTGTTAAAAATTTATTTCCACTTGTTCATTGTTGCTTTTTTAAGTAGCTATTAGGGAATTAAATTACATATGAGGCTCACATTCTATTGGACAGAATTGGGCACAGTGATGATAGAATAGAAAAGAAAAGACCATTGTAAGAACCATGAAAAGGTTTTGGGGACTGACTCTGATTCATATAGTCAGCAAACATTTATTGAGCATGTGCTATATGCTCGGCCCTCTGCTTCACTCCTGGGGATACAGGAGTGAGCAAAACAGTTCCTATTTCATACAGTCTTCTAGCAGGGGGAGCAATAAACGTGCGGACAAATGCGATTTCGTCAGTGAGTGTGTTCTGGAAACATAAAACAAGGTCATGAGAGTGTTCTAGGCCAAGAGAGCAGTAGGTACAAAGACTCTTGAGTGGGAATAAGCCTGGCAGCTTGGAGAAAAGGAAAAAAAGCCAGGACTTGGCAGAGTGGTGGTAGACAGGTTATGGAGATAGGCAGGGGTGGGTAACGGAGGGCCCTGCTGACTGACAGGGGTAGGTAGGATGAATTTAAAACTAAATGCAGTGAAAGCTGGTGGAGAATTTTAACTGGTTGGATTAGAAGAATTCAAGGAGCAGGTAGAGAGAAAAGATAATTATAAACTTTTGATTCTGTGTGATTTCAAATACGATGGTACCATTAATAGAAACAGGAAAGTCAGAAGAAAATTTGGCAGACTGATGAGTTCAGTTTGGGATATTTTACATTTGAATGGTTTAAAACTAGTAATTAAGATGTCCTGAAAGGAAGGGGGCGCCTGGGTGGCTCAGTGGGTTAAGCCGCTGCCTTCGGCTCAGGTCATGATCTCAGGGTCCTGGGATCGAGTCCCGCATCGGGCTCTCTGCTCAGCAGGGAGCCTGCTTCTCTCTCTCTCTCTCTCTCTCTCTCTCTCTCTCTCTGCCTGCCTCTCCATCTACTTGTGATCTCTCTCTGTTACATAAATAAAATCTTAAAAAAAAAAAAAAAAGATGTCCTGAAAGGAAGGAAAGAAGGAAGCTGATAGCCACCAAACAATAAATTGACCAGAGATTTCAGAAAGAAAAACAGGGCAGGGGGGAAGAGGAGCTATAAAAAATAAGGTTTCTAGGCACCCCAAGTCTATACTTTTTTTAAAGTTTTAAACTTGCCTCTATTGACTTAAAATGTTTTAAACCTGAAAGAAAGAGTAAGGTTTCTATTCATAAGCTATGTTGTCTCCTTCCTACATACAGTCTGAACTCTTTTAACATAAAATAATGACAGGATTTTAGCATAGTTGTGTGCCGTCAGGGGTGGAGTTCCTGAGGCCAGAAGTCTAGCATTTCGTAGTTGCTGCGAATGTAAGTCGTCTTCATAAAGAACCCCAATTTGGCTGTCTATAATGTGGCCTTTAATTTTAAGCCCAGGACGAAAACTCAAACCCTTTCTGCTAATCAATATTTCCAAGATGAATTAAATTATAGTGTAACAATATTTTTGACTGTAGTTCTATTTTTATGTCCCATTTCTCAGTGACCACTCATTTGGAGAGACATGTTATTTCCTTCCCCAAGGTTTTCCTTTTTTGCCTTTTGTAAGAAAAGTCACACAAAACAGAATTCTCTAGTCTGACACGTGTAACTGCGATAATAGCTTATTTATCCCGTTGGTTTCTGCAGCTCACTTAAACTATGTCTTACAATTCTATTTTCATACTTAAAAGCTATTGTTGTAGGAGAAAAACATGAAACCCTATTTGGAAAAGGCTTGCTGTCGTTGAAAGTTGGTAATTTCGCAGTTCACTTAATATTCAGTAGCGTATTACTTAGAGGGCTCTTGGGCAGGGACACAATGGAGGAGGCTGTGTGGGATTCCCCGGAGTGACACAGAAGAGGAGCAGAGGCACCGGCCCTGTAGTTAGCGGGAGATAAAATATAAGAGCTTAAAGGTCACTGTCTCGTTAGCATTGATAAAGGAACCATTTATTTCGTTGATGCTCTATATTCCAGACCGAATTTGAAAGGAGGACCATAATGGATATAAATATTTATATACATTGGAAAGGCCATTATCTTAGCTCATTTTCAAAGCCCATTTCTCCAACAGCCTCTGTGGAACATTCTCAGCTGGGATGGTTCGTAGTTTAAAAGTCAATACAACAATTCTGAAAGGCTCATTATCGGTTGTCCCTTCTGCAACAAGTTTCAGTGTCTAGTTTCTCCTTCAGCTGTGGGCCCAAGGGTAAGGAACCGGGTTTGAAAAAAATATGTGGAACTGAGAATAGAATGTAAGGGAAAAGTGGGTTCTTTTCTTCTCCCTTGTGTCAGTGCACATTCCCTAAGCTCAAAGAGAAGGAGCATCGCATAACATTTCTGTATGTGGTCTTGGTTTCCTTGACTTAAAAATGAGCTTTGTTATACTTTGTAAATGAAAACTATCAAACACTCCCTCCAACAATGTCTTCTAATATGTTTTCCTCTTTCTTTTTTCAACTAGGGAATTCCTGGGTACAAGGGTGAGAAGGTAAGTGGGTAACAACCAATAGGGAGACCAAGATTTCAGAAAGAAAAAGAAACCTAACTGTATTTATGTACTTAATAAAAGTTGTTTTCCTTTATTTTTGTAAGTCTAGATTCCCTAAGTCCTAGAGGTACTCAACTCTGTTAATACAAAATAATAGTAGAACTTAAGGTACAGGACATGTTGTAGGGGTGAAAGGCACCCTAAGATTCTTGAGATCAGGGTCCAGCCTCTTTCAGCTCTGCAAACATGAGAACCCCAATGTAACAGGCATGCAACACAGATATCCAGACTCCAAGTTTCTACATACACATGGATTCAGCAACATGATGGTTAGGTTTCTTTCATGCTGCCTCACTTCCTACAACATCTAGACACAGGACCCTCTCACAGAATCAAGAAGATTTATCCTGGTGAAGAAATTAGGAACTGCTTATTTCATACAGTCAGACATCTGGGTAGAGCTGGGTAGGGGTCTTGTAGGCCAGGGGCGTAAATTTGACAAACAAACAAAAGTTATGGGCTGATAGGTTATTTTAGGATTCTTTGCCGATTACAGGTTTGGAAACTGGAGGGGGAGCTCCAGAACCTTTGAGTGTGTTCAATGGTTCATTCATAGGTTCATGCTACTGTTCAGTTAGCAGATTGTCTATCTGAAAGCAGAGTGTGCCTCTCTTCTTCAGTCTGTCTACAACCTCAGACCCGGGCCAGAGATCTCGCTCTGGGTCTCCTCTGGTCCAACCCCCATTGGAGCCAGGAAGTTGTAGGGCAAGAGGCTTGTGCCCCCTTGAACCTAGATCACGTGTTAGGTAACCAAGACCCCAGAAGTCCCTGCAAAATGGCCTAGGCCTGCTTTGAAGGTAGATACAAACTTCTTTCCTCTGTCCATCTTTTTTCTGGGCCTGAGGGGAAACAAAATGCAAGTTGTTTGTTGAGGCTGGAGGGGGCCCTGGTGGGAGCTTTGTTGTACTGCTGTCTGGGGCACCTTCGTGTGCATTGGATCCACCTATGGTGGAGGGAACCAGAAGTGAGGTAAAGTCAAGCGGGAGCAGGGCTGTAGGCTGTGAGCATGGGGCTCTACTTGCACGTGAACCTCTGAAGAATATCAAAACTCTTTCATTTTGTATTCCTTTTGAAGGTATATTTGTTGAAAAGGAAGTTAGAACATCAGTCGTTTACTAGCTTCATATATAGCTTTCAACAGTTTTGATACAGAGTATGTAGGCCTCTCCTTGCACTCTTGCCCGGGCCCTGCATATATTAGAGGGGGTTCTACATGCAGGCAAATAAATACATTCCCAGTCACTGGGCAGGTTAAGTGCCCGTTCCTTCATCTACATAGAACTGGATTAATGTAGGCTTCCTTAGTTTACAAGGTGGTTGGAGAATCAAATGGAATTATGGATGCAACAATGTATTATAAACTCTTTTCTGGTCTATAAATGTAAGGTACTATTACGAAGAGGCAGGGAACAAATGTTAATAAAGGAGAGTCAAGAATGTTTCAGGACCATAAAATTGTCCTATATACAGTTGGAGAAAATTATCCAGGTCCTCCCATCTTGATTTATAATGTGAGCTACCCACAAACACTATATATATCTCACACACACACACACACACACACACACACATATTCATGTATATTTGTATATATGAAAAAACTTGTTTAACCTTCTGGGAAATTACAGAATCACTGGTGGAGTTCTCATTTGGATAATACAAGCTGTCAGAGTAAAGTGACCCTGAACCATTGACATTCAAACCAGAATTTGACCAGGAAAAGCAGCATCAGAAATCGGAGGCTGGAAACAGAGCTAATCTGTTCATAGCTTTCTGAAGCACTTGCTCTCTAAAACTGTGTAATTGTGGCCATTCCACAGGGATTACTGAGCCCACCAAAAAAGAAAACGCCTTTGCAGAGGCAAATAACATGAGTACAATATTTTCATTGATGGAAGTCTGCCCCCAAAACAAATGCTGGTCCTCAGGACCCTATAGCTAACAAATCTGTCTGGACAAATGGAATGTGAATCCAGGCCAAAAGAATTTTGAGTGTATTTATGGTACTTTTCTGTTTTATATTTTGGTGCTTGACTCATTTTATTCCCATCCAACATTATTAAATTAATTGCTTTCTAACAGATTCTTTAAGGGTGATTTTCCATTTGCATTCAGAAATAAATGTTCAACTTGTTCTAAGTGAAAGCTCAGGTTTTCCTGGGTCAGATTGACTCAGTTAGATGTGCCGAGAGAGCAGATTGCTTTTGAACAGAGGCATAGCTGGATCGAGGAATTGCACCTCCTTCTTTCCTGCTCCTGATGCCAGCAACACCCCATGTCGTACCCTAGGCTAGTGGAAAGTAACTTGCAGACCACGGCAGGGTGGTTGATGAACACGGACCTGGGAATCTAACAGACTCAAGCCTGTGGTCATGGGCAAACTATTTAATCTCTCTGAATATCCTTTGCCTCTCTCTCTCTCATCTAAAATAATCTGTTATGGGGATTAGCAGTAATGTAAAGGCTTTGGACTTCGGACCCCTGGTTGGTGGTTACAATTGCTATTTCCCTTCTTTAGAGCAGTACTATTCCAAATGTGGTCTGCCCGCATGTTGTCGGTCTGTGAACTGCTTGCTGGTATTTTGTGATGAGATAAAGCTTGCATCAGAATAGAAATCCACTGTATCACTAAATATACTGTTCACTTGACATGCATTTTTCACCGTGTGAATCCTTTAATGGAGGCAGGGCACTGATGTTAACTGAGCCCAAGCTTCTTATGTCACGGTGTGGTGGCACTTTGCGTAGCGTGGCTTACGGCTTGTGGACTCTACAGCAGCAGCAGAAAGACAGTAGTGAGGGCACTAGACTAGGAGTCACTGGCTGGCATGTACATGTAAGTAACTCATCTAACCTCTCCAGCTGAGTTGCCAGAGCTTAAAGATATGTATTGCTTTTAGGCAACAGGGTCAGTGATATTGTAATAGTGTCGTATGGTTACAGATAGTCACTACATGGGGGTGAGCACCGTGTCCTATATAGAGAAGTTGAATCACCGTGATGTACACCTGAAACCAATGTAACCCTGTGTGTCAGTTATGCTCAGATAAAAGAAGATTTTAAAAGGAATTGCTTTGAGGTTCAGAAAAAAAATATATGAAAGCAGTTGAACATTCTATCTTTAGTTGTTTTTCGAATTGCCTTTTATACCTTTTAGTTCTAATTACTCCAAGTCTTAGACGTCTGATACAATGGATTGGTATTCAGAGGTCCCAATTCTCATTCTACATGAGCAAGTTACTTAACCTTTGGAATCACAAATTCTCAGTCTATAAACGTGGGCTAATAATAGCTATGTCAGACAGTTAATGGCAGCTTAACCGAGATAAGGTCTGCAAAATAACATTGATCATAAACCGCAAAACATAATTTAAATGTTAGTTCTTTTTTCCATCGCTATTCCAGGAAAGGCAGGACTGGAGAGTGAGATGGTGGGAAGTAACAGTATGCTGGCCACGCTGCCTGTCCCCTCTTGTTAATTCCTCATGGCTCCTTTTCTCACCAACCCGTGGCATGGTCTCAGGACCTTGCTCTTACTACTAACTGATCAAAGTTGGCACTCAGGATGGGGTATCATGTTGTGGAAAAAAAAACAGGGACTGTGAGTCTGAGCTACTTGATAGAGGGAAGTCATCTTGTTGAGCCTAAATTTTCTCATCTCCAAAACAAAAGTGTGAACTGATCTCACTGAGCTGTGATATGGACTCAATTAAATCACACACGCAAAGAGCATATGTTAGATGCTCAGTAAACCTTAGTCTCTGTCCTTTTAATTTCATCCACCACTCCATGACGTTAAGCCTAGGTGGTGTCATGGATTTGATTCTGTTGAGTTAAGGATGACTCCTGGGTAAAACTTTTCAGAGGGCAATGCCCAAACAACCCACAATTGAGGATAAGCATGCGTATGACCCAGCAACGTGCTTATGTCACAAGAAATCTTTTTTTTTTAAATCCTAACCCTGAATGACTGCAAATGTCCTCTTATTTATTTCATTTATTCATTTATTTCATTTATTTATTTATTTTTTTCAGGGAGAAAGTGGACAATGTGGCAAACCAGGAATAAAAGGTGACAAAGTAAGGAACAAGTTTTTAAAATACTAACAACTTGATCCCTTTGGGTCTGAGTTTCCTTAAGAGGAAATTCCTGGGATTCATTGCCTTGCTCTCACTACTGGAGTTGCAAAGTCATTGGTTCCATTTTCAAATCTATAAAACGTGAAGCAGAAAACAAAGCCATACCTAATGTTAGCTAATGGAGCCCCCACATGCCTTTCTTAGGGACCTTTAAGACCTTGCCTTGTGGCCCCCTAACCTTTAAGGCCAGAC
Source organism: Mustela nivalis (assembly GCF_964662115.1). Taxonomy (NCBI): domain Eukaryota; kingdom Metazoa; phylum Chordata; class Mammalia; order Carnivora; family Mustelidae; genus Mustela; species Mustela nivalis. Next base: position 63,876,711 of record NC_139031.1, read on the forward strand.
TTACACAACATTATGGGGAAAAGAATAATTTAACCTGCAAAGTCAACCCAAGCTCCAATCTGGTCGAAGTGGAATTGTTTTTCAGATGTAAACACCGACAGCAAGCACTTTCCAAAATAGAGAGAAGAACTCTATGGGATAAGTTAATGAAATAATTATAAATAATGTGGCAGAATTAGGTAAGGCCGGGGTTTGAAATTTTGAAATTGCAGCAAGCCACAAGCAATTGGAATGGTATTTACCTTTCGCTAAAAAATGAATATGAATAAAGTATTTAAACTGGAGACAACATTAAATATGGTAAGCAGTTCCTTAATGGACCAGAAATATACAGAGAGCACTTTGAAATGTAATGACAAAAATATACAGAGTAAAAAATATTTCATTATAGTTAAGAACTATGAACAGCATGCTACCAAGACACTCAACTCTTTCAATATCTGTAACTTAATTACGGGAGAGAGACAAGGGGGAAAAATGGGCAAAAGGTGAAAAGCAGAGAATAAGATAATGACACCGGCCTATGTAACTAACCATTTTAAATAGCCTGAGACTTTGTGAAAGCTTTTAAAGTACTATGGAGTTAAAGGCCAGATGGATCTGAAAAATGTAGCCTTGGTAATTATCTCTGGACAAAATGAAACTGTAGTAATGAATAGATTCTGCCCAGAGGATAATTGAAAATGGGAGACAGACGTGGACTTGAAAGTATAAAAGGAGGGACACAGAAGAACAAAAATGAGAGTGAAACAGTAACCGTGAAAACTATTTAAAATGAAAATGGCTGAAAAAGAGTTAATATCATATTTCATTGGCTAAGATGTCAGGGACTGTTAAATGTCCTATTATTTTCTGTGCCAAAAAGAAAGAAAAAGTGCTGTCAATTATAAACAGAAGATGGAATTGATGGTAAGACACATCTTAATGTCAGAGATGTAAAAATCTGGAAAAAAAAAAAAAAGGCATGACTAGAGTCAGGGAAATAGTGTCCTTGACATGAGGAGTTCATATAAGTTCATAAGTCAAACATGCAAAGAACTTGAAGAGACATGAGTGAAGGAATATAAATGGTTAGTAAATGAAAAAAAATCCAAATATATGAGCCATCAAATAAGTGAAATTAACACATGAAAATATTATTTTGCTTATCAAACTAGCCAACCCTGAGACAATAAATAATACTCAGCACTGATGGGGAGTGTTTAAGGTGAAGATATACATTCTCTACTCAGGGAGTAAGAATGGAAATCTGAACAAACTCTGTGGAGGGAAGATTTGCTTTGCAAGACATAAAAGTGAGTGAGAGAGCCTTGAATGTGCTCATTGTCTCTCTGTCTGTCATCCTCTTCCAGAACATCATCTTTAGGAATCCATCAGAAGAGGGACATGACTTATATACAAAGATGTTCGTTAAAATATTATTTAAAATAGTAATCATCAGAAACAATTGTAATGTCAATACTAGAGAAATGAGTAAGTGCGATAGATTCATATTCTTGAATATTATTCCATTACGTTTTTAATGACATGGAAAAATATTTTTGATACAGTGGAAGACCAGATTAAGAACGACACAAAGGTGCATATGCCCTTCAATTAAATTATTTAAAGAAACGTAATTATTGCATATATGGCCTAAAAAAAATAACGTAATTATTGCATACATGGCATATACAGCAGTTGCTTCTATGTGATTTTTCCTTCCGTTTCTTTGCTTTTTTCTATAATTGCTAAGGTTCATCTGCTATGAACAGGTTATATTTTGGTAAGAAAAAAAAAGTGAGAAAAGAGAAACTAGACTTTATTATATTCTCATAAAAATAAATTTTAAAGGGGTTCCTAGTTATGGAACATATCAAAATACTTTCCATCAAAAGAGGGTTGAGTATAAACACTGTTCTCTTAAGTTGCATGTCTTGAAGATGGGCAGAAGAGTGATCTTATGGGGAAACTTACTACATTGTTAGTTGAACTGACTTTGCCTTGTTGGAAAGAAACAATATTCCACTAAGTGTACTGCTTTCTAAAGAATGTTAAGAAATAAATTCTTTACTCTGATCAAATTTTCAATATACAGGTGAAGGACTTACATCTAAAATTGTGTTTTCATGGAGTTTACTAAAGGGAAACTTGACCTCAAGTTGGCTTATTAATTAGGATCATTTTGTTAACAATGCATCTGCATCCGTTGGCTTTGCTGTTTGGTTAATCTGGGAAGATTGGCCATTACTGAGAACACATTCCCTTCTCCTCCACCTAAAATCATTGCAGTTTGATGATGGATATTTAGAGCAACTTGCCATTCATTTTATTCCACAGGGATCCTTAGGACCACATGGACCAAAGGGACCCAGAGGACTTCAGGTAAGTCTGTGTTTGATTAGATTAGATTAGATTAAAATAATAGGGTTAGAATCACCAGGGAAGCTCTTAAAACCCACTGTGCGGGTTTGCTGTCTCTGATAATTCAATCAGAATGTCTAGGGATTGAAGCCAGGCATCAGTAGTTTTAAAGATTCCCAGGTGATTCCAATGTTTAACAAAGTTTGGCAATCACTGCCCTAATGTTGTGAATAACTAATTCAGGTTCTCCAAAGATAGGTACCAGCAGATGGCTTTACTTAGTAGAGGGATAAAAGTCTAAAAATTTGGGTCTAGGAATACTGATAAATCCAAAGCAATTAAAAACAGGATGTAACTATTTTTGCCTTGCTGCTGTAATATAGTTGGAAGAACTATGCATTTTATTTACATTACAGTATTTGTACTGTTCCATCTTTATAAGTACTTAATGCTCGATAACATGGAAAAATTATTTAAGGCATTTATTTAAGTTAAACATATTCCAAGGATTTAGAAAAATAATTTAGATCAGATTTTTTTTTTTTTTTTTTTTTTTTTTTTTTACCCCAGTCTGGGGAGTGGCCTGCTCTAAAGTTTTGATGGGGGAGGGTATGTGTTAATTGCAGTGTTTCAAAAAGTCTACTAAAAATTATAACTTGACCCAAAATTTTCTAGACAGCATCTAGTTAACCATCAACTCCTTTGCTTTGGCCTAGAATTGTCTTGGGGCAGGGCAGTAACTCTGGTTATCCTGGAGTCATTAGAAACTCCAACTTTCAGTTATAAACTGAATTTTTATTTATATTGAATATTAATATTTAAAAATATTTTTTAAAGTGTTCATTCAAAATTTTTTGAAAAGAGTGTCCAGTAAGGGTGGCAACACAGAAAGCAAACACCTCGTGAATAAATGTTTGCTCTGAGCTTAAGTACTATTTTAGAAACAGCCTATAAGACATGAGCAATTTTATCTCATTCCACTTCCCAGTCACATGCAACCCCAAGGTAACCAGATCTATAGTCTGACTTCTAACTTCAGCATTCCTAGGGACCCTAATGAACAATTCCTTCCTGGTTGGCTTTCTGTATACAGAACTAATTCTTGGTTTTCATCTTGGAGCAGGGCATTAGTGGACCTCCAGGGGATCCAGGCCCGAAGGGATTTCAAGGCAATAAGGTAATCATGCCCTTTGATTAAAGACAGGCAGAGTTCCTTTCCCCTAGTGAGCTATAGCGGTGTGTGTTTTTATTCAGCAGAAGATAGTGGGCTCTTTGAGGATGTATCTTTGGCAATTAGAATGACCTGTAGGTGTAGACACAGAATTGGGTTCAAGTACATGCAGAAAAGTCAGAAAAAAAAAAGATTTATCTATTATTATTATGTTACTCAAAGGTGCATTTATTAAATACGAGCCATTATTAAGAATCTTTGCAGTATTTCCTTCTTACTCCTGCTTTTTAGTTATTTTATGGTTCACTAGAAACTGAAAAGCAGTAACAAATAACCAGTTCAAATCACTGTTTTTCCCCATATGTGATGTCAACTCAATATATAGTTTATAAAAGAAGGAAATTTGTAAGGGTCATGCCAACAAAAATCAAGCTTTTAGAAATTTTTACAGGAGTGTGACCTCAACCATCAGTACCGGGCTTGTGATGTCATTGCACAGATAAGCAGGCGAGATAGCAGAAGGGGTCGAGGAAGAGCCATATAGAACCCAAAGATGGTATGGCTGGAATATTTAACAGATCTAATTATAAGGCTCTGGTTTTTAATGAGGGTGGCCATTAATTTGCTGAAAACAAGGCTTTTTAGTATCTTTTAAACTCTTCTCAGTGCTCAGTAAATTTCATGGATATAGTAAATATCCGATAGTGTTGTTAGTGACCAGAGATCTGTGGAATTTGTGGCAGCAAGAACAGCAGAAGGTGCCCTCCCCAGTGGACACTAGATAGAGCCAGTCTTTTAAGGGGGCTGTCAGATGGAAGCTGTGGGGAGCAGCTGGGCTACGTGAGTGTTCTTTTTCCAGAGAGAGGAAAGAGAGTGACAAGTATAGCATTTTTAATGAGATAACGACAATGTGTGATTTCCCAGGCCACTTTTAATTGGCAAATTAAAATAGAATGAGCTTCTCAGTGGGAGTGTGCTTAAGCTTCATCTGGGGAAACTGCCTTTTCCAGTCCTTGCCTATGATTAATTCTCTCTGGGGAAAAGAAATGTATCTCTTGAATACTGAGTAGGAGTTTTTATAAAATTACTTTGGCTGTGGTAAGATTCTGAAGCAAGAAAAAAAATATTTTGACAATCAACACTTACTTCTAGGATTCTTTAGTTACCTAAGATGAAAATTTTCATGTTTGTGAAAAAGAGGCTTAAAATCAGGGATCGGGGTTGGAGTTTGCAACAGTGACAGAATTATAGAACGTTTGAGCCACCAGAGATGTTTGAGATCACCCTGGCCCAAAGTTTTCATTTTGGGAAAAGAGAAGTGAAGTCTGGAAATCATGTGGCTGGCCTGGGGCAGAGGCACAACTGGGCTCATCAGCTTTGGAGACCACCCGTGGAGGGCTGGGAGCAAGGCGCTTTGGGAGATGGTTAGTTGCACTCCATTGAAAGGTGCCATGATTGTTCCTTCTATTCATGTTCCATACAATTACTATTCAGGTTTTCCTTTTAATATAAACTTACTTACTTACTTATTTATTTTTAAGATTTTATTTATTTTTATTTGAGAGCGGGAGGGAGAGAGAGAGCACACAGGGAGAGGAAGAATTAAACTCCTTGCTGAGCAGAGGATCATGAACTGAGCTGAAGGTAGACTCTTAACTGACTGAGCCACCCAGGTGCCCCACATACACTTATTTAAACAAAATTTAGCTTTTAATTCCAACAGTGCATTAGGTCTTAGAATAAATATAGTTGAGTGTTTAGGGGAAGTTACAATTATCTGAGGTGATAACATTTCATGCTTGAAAATTTCATGCTATCACATCACCCCAAGTATTTGAATACTTTTTATGAATTTTCCAAGGTCTTCTTAAAAAGTTTTTTTTTTTTTTTTTTTTTTTTTTTAATTGTGGTTAAGGGGACCCTAGGATGTCTCAGGTGGTTAAGTGTCCGACTCTTGGTTTCAGCTCAGGTCATGATCTCAGGGTCATGAGATTGAGCCCCAGTAGGGCTCCATGCTCAACCTGGAGTCTGCTTGGGATTCTCTCCCTCTGCCCCTCTCCCTGTTCTGTATGTCAAATAAAATAAATAAATAAAATCTTGAAAAAATAAAAACAAATTGTGGTAAAGAATACATAATAGAAAATTACCACTTGGGTTTTAATCACACAATTCACTGCCGGGTGAATGCACAAAGCTCACTGTCAATTGAAAAGATGTCCTTATCTAGAAAATCTTCAAAATGAAGTGGGAATGGCTTTTTCTTTTTCCTTTTAGTAATATTTCTGGTTTAAGGTCACAAATTATGTAGTCTTCTTGACACATACTTTAAGACTATTACTAATTTCTACCTTTCTTTGGGTCTGTCAATCAGAGATGCATACTGCATTTATCATTAATTTTTTTAAATTTTATACATTCATTAGTATATTATCTTAAAAGTCAGAATTCAGGGAATGATTTCATCTTGTGTCTCAGAATGTACTTCTACATCTTGAATATAAAGACTTAATATACTCTTTTTTCCTCAATCTGGAAATAATGTTATGTTTATAATGACATTTCTTTTTATGCATTATCATCTAATTATAAAATGTTTTAAAGAAATTGCTATTATAGGGGTGCCTGGGTGGCTCAGTGGTTTAAAGCCTCTGCCTTCGGCTCAGGTCATGATCTCAGGGTCCTGGGATTGAGCCCTGCATCAGACTCTCTGCTTGGCAGGGAGCCTGCTTCCTCCTCTTTCTCTGCCTGCTTTTCTGCCTACTTGTGCTCTCTGTCTGGCAAATAAATAAATAAAATCTTAAAAAAAAAAAAAAGAAATTGCTATTATAAATTGTGCAAAAAATTCTCTAAAACCTAGTAATTGTGTATTTTCTAGTGGGCACAGGAGGATTATTTATTTTGAAACTTCTATAATAATCAATAGCATTTATTATATATTTCCTATGTACAGGTAAATAGTTCTAAATACTCACTTAACATAATACCACCTTTTGAAGCATGACCTAGTCTTATCCCCATGATACAGATTAGGCTACTCAAGGAAAAAGAGGTTAGGCAATGGGTTCTAATCTATATAGTTGATAAAGTATAGAGCCAGGATTCAAACCCAGCCAGTCTGCTCTTAACCACCATATTATATTTATCTTCTTAGGAATATTGCTGAATCTCCTGAGTATTTGACCTGAGATAAATGCATTTCTTTTGGACAGTATGAAAATTGCTTCTGTCCCCTTTCTCTTGTACTCTGGCTGGAAACAACAGTCTGTTGAGAGGTGCATTTCTATTTGGTTATAATGTTCATCTGAAAATGCAGGAAGAGAGGATGGGAATTGCATGGGAAAAAGAAACCAGTAATGTGCATTTCACATATTTTGTTTCTTAGGAAACTTTCAAACAGGAAACCTTTAGGCTTGTAACATTTGCAAAGATTCCATAAGAGTCTAGATGGGGCCTGTCTATGTTTTTGAATTTATGAATGGTTTCTCTCATGAGCTACAGTCCTATTCTATTGGTCTAGTAGTTGGGTTTTCTTCATCAAAGCATTTGCAGAAAGGTGATCAAAGAACAAAAGGAAAAAAATAGCCTGTGATAAATCAAGGAAAAATGTGATGCTGTCCCAGTTTCGCAAATCATTTCTGTCATTAATATTTTCCACATGTAAAATAGCGCCTATTTTGCCCTGAATGACCTTGTTGTCTTAGAAACAAAACATAGATGTTTCTCAGAATGATGCTGTGGCTCTCAGGCCACTTCAGCCTTCCCCATAAAAGAAGGTCATGCAGTGGCACTCACAAGAAGACCATCCCATCAGTCTCTAAAATCAATTAGCATAATAATTACACAAGGGCCTTATTCCTAGGACCAAAGGGAAAATGTGGTAATTCTGGAGAGAGCACAGTGCTCTTTCTGAGGAAAAAATGAGTACCTAAGAACTCTACCGCCAACTTCCAAGGCTATTGTGATGGTTCAGTTGCAATCCCATTTTGTCCCAGAATGGGCCCTCTCATAATGAGAAAAAATGGCTCAAGACTGGTAGGGCTTTCAAATCACAGAGAACAAATTACAAAATTAGTTTTGTACAACTAAACACAGTAGAATGCTGGGTGTGCCCAACCCACATTAGGTAATTTTTGCCATTTCTTGATGTCTTTCTGAGGTTATTTTGGAAGGGTATTTCCTTCTCAGATCTCATGCAGATTGGCTCTTTCCAAGACCCTCTTTGTGCTCCTGGGAAGAGGGCCTGCTCACTGTAGCATGAGCAGAAAATAGCCTGTGACATGTTGGAGTATTCTAGTACTAGAGCTTTAGTGCTAGGGCCAAAGAGCGCTAGGAAATATCCCTGATAGGCTTTCCCAAGTCAAAGTACCACATGTTAATCCTCCAACAATTGGAAAGTCCATGATATTATATTCTGTATTAACTCATCTTAATGAATGAATTACCTTGCTTCTCATAACCTTTTACATTGTTTTACTCCAGGACATTTATATATTTCTGCAGGGCTTTTATCCCCTAAGATTTTTCTTCTTGTACTACAAGCAAGTGTGAGAAATTCAGAGTCCTTTTATGTATGAGACTTTGTCTTAACTCACTTTTACTTCTGAGGTGACAAGACAAACAAACAAACAAAAACAACAACAACAAAATGAACAAACAAAAAAACCAACGGAGTAGTAGCACCAGTCCTGTCCAGTTTACTAAATAGATATAATGAGGGTAAATAATCTCCAGTGAATCAAGCTTTGATCCATCCATCCAAAATGAACAAAGGACCTCATATCCATGAATAAATGGGATCCACACTTCAAGAGGAGTGTGGGTACATCAGTTAGACCAATCCATGGCTCTGCACCACACCATGATTCTTGGACCCCTATTCCTCCTTCTCTAACTCTGCCAAGGTTTCACCTAATTTCTTGAGGTTTCCAAGTGCAGTATGTATTTTTCATGTAGCTAGTATTCTTCTGAAGAAGTTTAATAAATAAACTTGAAAAAATAAATAAATAAATAAATAAACTTGTAAAAGAGGTCAATTTTAAAAAGAGGGCTGGAAAAAAAATAAAAATAAAAAGAGGGCTGGTTGTCAACCTTTATAATAGCTACTGGGAGAGCCCATGCACATATTTTTGGTAGCTGGTAGTTTCCTGTTAGTTTCTATGCATTATTCCTTTAAACACTGCTAGCCTTCTTTCAGATATGAACCATTGACAGGAGAATTGGACAAATACATGCAGGTCCTTCACTGCTTAAAAACAAAATCCAAGGCAGAAGATCCAGTGACAATGCGGGTCAGGAGCACCACTGTCACATCTGAGAGAAAAAATTATTATATGCAACAAAGAAATATTTGCTGAATGAATGAGTGAATGAGTATTTAAATGGAATGAGTTGTCAACACCTACTGTAGAGAAGTCAAACAGGCAAAAACCTAAAAGAGTCATTTAGTTTGTCATCTTTGAAATTATTAGGAATCTTTAAGGAAGCAGTTTGGATAAGAGAGCTTGGGGAGGTGACAGAGGAGAAGGACACAATAGCTAGGAATTCTGACCATTTTTCCAAGATATTGGGATAATAAAGGGAAAGAGAAAAGTGTTGACGTAACCCATTAAAATCTTCTTGCATTCAATAGCCGAATGTTTTCTTATACTTCCATTTTTTAAAAAAGGTTTTATTTATTTATTTGAGTTAGAGATAGAGACAGAGACAGAGAGAGCCCAAGAGGGTGGAGGAGCAGGCAGAGGGAAAAACAGACTCCTCACTGAGGAGGGAGCCCGGCACAGGGCTCAATCCCAGAACCCTGAGATCATGACCCGAGGCGAAGGCAGCTACTTCACCAACTGAGCCACCCAGGCGCCCCTATACTTCCACTTTATTTTAAGAGAGGCAAGAAGACTTGGGACTTATTATTTATTTATTTATTTATTTATTTTTACAGTTTCAAATATACAACTTAAACTCTCATGTTTTCTATAACATCACTATTTTTGCTGGAACAGAATTACCATTAATGAAGATTTAGTAGTTTTAAAAATACATTCTTCTTTTGTTCATTATTTAAATACCTAATTCGACTCAACATTAGTTTCACAACTTTAGAAGGTCAACTCACTAAATGTACCCAATATTTCAGTTATGGTTTGGAAATAGTTCAACACTACAGATATGAACAACTATGAAGAATTTTAAACTTCCTCCTCAAACAAACAGGCTGTGTGGTTTTAGTTCAGCTCTCACACAATTCAGAAATCTAACAATCTCCTGACATCATGATGTTGCTTTCAACCATTAAAAAAAAAAAATCATGATTTTAAATAGGATATAATTCCTTTTAACTTGATGGGATGCAAACCAAGTGAAACATACATAGAAATCAACAATTCCTAGTATAGAGAATTAATCAAGGAGAAAAACTTTAAAGTTATGGATCTCTTCACAGAATGACTATTTTTTTGCTTCACTAAAGCATTTTAAGTGTGAGTACTTGAACGTGTCAGTTTTTCCAATTGTCTCAAACCAATGATGGGCCTTCTGGTTCCCTGGGCAGCTAACAACTTTGAACAAGGTTGTGACTGCTCAGTATTGATGCCCTTGTAAAGGGAAGAGTCCCTTTACAATTTTAATTATACATATCTGTTGAATGAAGATTGGAGCCAAGCTGCCAAACTATGTGAATGTTTTCTCTTCGGAGATGTCAAAGTTTAAATGCTATTTCTGTCCTGGGCCTAATTAAAGGGAAAAAAATCATTAGTAATCCAGCAAATGTTGTTGTGGAAAGGGCTTTGACCTACATGCACATCTGTCCACCAGGACTCTAAATGAGCTTATTAACTCATTTGACATGAGAAAACTGATAGTGACAACTTGAACTGGCTGCCAGAACATGTGGGGTGTCAGCCAATGGCTTCAAGGCAGATGATTTTCATCCCCAAATCTCTGATGCATATGGTTCTCAGCAGGAGGGGTACACCGCTGTGTGTGTGCGTGTGCACACGCGTGCATACATGCATGTGCACAGAGACTACCAAGGTAAAAACTCTGATGGATCAAGAAGCCCCAAATGCTGCTAACGTAAAGGTGCTGAGTCTAACCCACATGCCCAGTCAAGCTGGGCACTAACATGGAACTGAATCAGTTACTGCAGGGTCTTCAGAGGGATGTCAGAATTAAAAAAAAAAAAAAAAATCACATGAATGTCCCCAATTCAAGTAAATTGCAAAAGCATCGCAATAGAGAATATTAAGTTTATTCCAAGGGTAAGGCTTTTTTATTGCGATAAAAGTCCAAGGAGTGTCCACCCGAGCTGAGATTCTTAAAAACTCTCCTGATGGGCTGCTAAGCAGTCCTTCCTTTTAGGGACAATGACACACAGTTCCTTAGATTTTATTATATATGAAGTATGACTTTCCTAATAGGTTGACCATATGAATATCATTTTTATGGTTGATCATGGTTGAATACTATCAACTTCATGTGGTTTAATCTAATAGCAATCAAGAAAATGAGTTGAGTTATTAAAATCTGGTATAATACTACAATTTTCATTACAATTTCACCTAGTTCCAGCTAAGACTGTATCTTGGCCATACTCAAATCATTCCGCACCTATCCTTCAAATCTTATTTTAAGCAGCATGCTCATCCACCGTTTTCCTCCATTTGGAAAGTATGAGAATATTTGTCACAAGACTTAAAATATTAAAGTTGGTGCTACACTTATTTGGGAAGGAATAAAAAAAGAAGTTCCTAAAGTGTCTTTCTAATGTTAAGACCCCAAAGTGTGATTACATTGTTCATAATTGTATTATTCAAGAGGAGGTAAATTCTGTCCTCAAAAAATTCAGTGTCTTGGACAACCATTCATTACTGGTTATCTTAGGGCAAGGAAAGATGTTGACTTTGGTTAGAGCTGATGCCCGGAATAAGCCATGCTGTGTTCTCCTGGCTGACTTCCCATACAGTGTAACCTTAAGAATTTTTATTCCTTCAGTTGAAAAGAAAATATTTAATTTTATTTGGGTAAGTTTGTAGGTGACACTGTGTGTAATAGGTACTTGATATCACTATGTAATTTATATATAGCTACTTTTGGTTGAAAAACCAAACTAAATCAGAGGGAACTCCAAAGGAGCATCTCCAGGTTCCCAACCCCCTCAGCTGAGAACTGTTTTGTTTCCAGTTTCCTCCATCAGCTAGCATGGTACCAGCTCCCAAGCTGCTGCTCAGTATGTGTTTGCTGCCTGAATGGTGGAGGGAATGTTATCAATTACCTAAGTATTGACAGTGCAAAACTAAGCAAAGTCACAGGACATCCTCCCAACAATCTAGGGGAAGTTGTAATTATAACGAATACTTAGAAAAAGAGGGAAATGGTGCCATCAATACCTCTAGGATAGGAATTTCACCTGATTGGAGAGGCCCTCTCTGAAGCTGTGCTGCTTAAAATAAGATTTGAAGGATGAGTAAGAGTTGACCAGGAAAAAGGGAAGGTAAGAACACCTCCATATAGATAGAATAGCATGTGCTATGACCATATGGCAGAAGGGAGACTAGCAAGTACAAGGAACTGAACAAAGGTTAATGCTGCTACAGTGGTGAGTGAAGAAGCAACTAGTTACAGAAGGGACTGGAAAGCCCATGGGACCACACCATGCAGGGGCTCACAAGTCATAAAGAGCTCTGTCTTTCCCCCAGGAGCAAAGGGAAGGTCCTTGAATGGTTTCACTTGGATAAAAGATAAAACTAATATTAAGGGTTGCCTGGTTGGCTCAGTCATTTAAGCGTCTGTCTTTGGCTCAGGTATGACCTCAGGATCCTGGGATTGAGCCCTGCATCAGGAATAAAAAAAAAGAAGTTACTAAAGTGTCTTTCTAATGTTAAGACCCCAAAGTGTGATTACATTGTTTATAATTGTATTATTCAAGAAGAGGTAAATTCTGTCCCTGCTCAGCAGCGGAGGCTGCTTCTCTCTCTCCCCACTGCTCAGGCTCTCTCTCTCTGGCTCTCTCTCTCTCTGTCATATAAATAAATAAAATATTTGTAAAAAATTTTTAAAAACTTAAATTAAAAGATTGCATTGGCAGCAATGGGAGGAATAAATTAAAGCGAGCTATGATGGATGTGTGTAGCGTACTAAAGACTTTGTTGTAGTCTGAACAAGAGGTGGTCTTACTTTGAGATCTTACTTAATTACTCTTTAGTCTTAAAGAGGCATGTTAGAGGACTAAAGAGGTAGATGGATTTGAGAGAGATTTAGAAGACATATGGAAAAGCGGTGGCGATGCATTACACATGGTGGGTAAGGGAGTGAGAGGTGTCAAGAATGATTCCTTCTGGCTTGACTCATGGAGGGATTGTGCTCTTCACTGAGACAGAATGCTGGAAGGTGATCAGGTCTGTGAGGGGAAGAGGAGGAGTTTGTCTTTGGAGATGATAAGTTCCTTTTGAAATTCTCTTTCCTGACTTCTATCACACTATTTTTGGAGTTCCCATTTCTTTTTCTCAGCCACTCTCTTCCTCAACTCCCCACAGGACATTTCTGTGGTCTTCCACTCCCACCCCACTTAATTGTTGGTACTCTCCATGGTTCTGACCTGAGCCTCTGGCCTCCTCAAACACTATTTAATACAGTAGCCACATGTGGTTACTGAGTCCTTGAAGTGTGGCTGGTCTAAATGGAAATGTGCTATAATTGTTAAATACACAAAGGATTTCAAAGACACGTGTTAAATGATAAATAAAATCACTAATAAGATTTTTATATTGGTTATATGCTGAAATGATAATATTTTGGATATATTGAGTTAAATAAAATGTTATTACTTCCTTAATGTGGATAGAAAATTTAAAATTACATATGTGGCTCACTGTATATTTCTAGTGGACAGTGCTACTCTAGACAGTGACCCTATTGTTGCCTTATTTTTGTCCATTTGAGCCCACAGAGCTGCTTATTGTCCCCATAACTTTTCATATCATTTTATGCCTCATACTCTTTCATTTTCCTGAACTTCTGTTCCTCTTCTTTTCTATTAGATTAGATATGATTCCTACTTTTTTTTGTTCAGAGCAAATATCTCCTCTGCTATACGAAATTTTTCAATTCCTTAAGGTAGAATTAAACATTTGTGCCTCATAGTCTTACATTCTCCCTTAATATCTTTATCATAGCTAATTCACATGCTCATATTTACCTCTATATTGATTTGTCTTTCCAGCCAGATTGTAAATGTCTACAAAGTGCAGGTGTAATCTGATTTATGCCAATAATTATGTAACTGGGTACTCAGTACCAGGTTGGTGCTCAATGAAAGTCTGGTGAATAACAATTGAATCTATACATATTAAACAGCTATCATGTGATTAGTTGTGACTTAGATGTTTTATAGACAATATCTCACATGCTCTCAGCAGCCCTGCAAGGTAGATATAATTATCCTCATTTTGCATATGGGGGTCTTGCAGAACCCAAACTGTTAGTAAATTATAGAGCCAGGATTCAACTAGATTGAATGGGAAAAAAGCCATTTTTTCCCCCTGTAACTCCATGCATGGTGAAAAATGGATTAAAAAGTGATGGTTAATATCCCACACCATAAAATAAGGAAATAAACCCATTTCCTAAGATTATTAGAAGATTGAGTGACATAATATACACAAAGTGTCAGGGCAGTGCTTGGAAATATTAAGTTTTATTAAACATTGGTTTCCTTCAATGTTAAGGCCCATAGCACAAACATCCTTAATTTCTGAGGAAATGGTGGTTTTCCTAACCTCCTCAATATCCCTACCTATGCTTACACTCATATAGAGGTCATGAGAAACAAACCCCCTCCAGGGCTATCCACTTTAACTCAGTCCTCTTTGGATATGCTTCTGATGGTTAAAGAAAGTGAAGTAGAGGAAATAACAAGTAACACTGGGACCATTCAACCTCTCTCTGTGTGTTTGTACTTACTGGTGAAGGTTGGGGTATGAATAATGGGCAATGTGGCCTTGGTGAACGTCTAGAAAATCATTGTGAGTAGAGTGTGATTCTTCTCTTCCTGTTCTGTCTTACCAAGTGATGGTATGTTACAAGCAGGACCACTTCCTTTATCACCTGGGGAATCTTTGTAGGAAAGGGAAGGGAGAAGTCTGAATGGGATAAAGATTAATTGTAGGCCAATGCTGGTCTGTAGGTCTTATATTGAGATGCTAAGCTCCTGAGAAAGAAATTTAAACAACTGAAAGGTGAAGATATGTTGCTACTGAGCTGTGCTAAGGTAGGGAAAGTGATCCCTTTATAAACCCTTAGATCCCTATACCTTCTCTAAAAAAGCAGTATTGAAAAATTGCTCCATGGCTATTGGTGCTTGACCAAAGGTAAAGGAAGCTCATGGGCTTAAGAGCAAGACAGTTGCTTCTCCTACTGATTTTGCTGATTAACATATTTCAAGTTAACAAAAGAACCAGTTCCTTGTCCATATTTAGAGGAAAACTTCTCACCAACCTGTGTTCTTGTTTGTTTTAGATCAAGCATACAGAAAAGTACTAAGTAGGGCAGAGCTTCCACTACTTAAAAAACTCAAACTCTCCTCCAAATATATACTATGTATATATAATATAATATGATATAATATAATATAATATAATATAATATAATATAATATAATACAATACTTAAAAGCCTCTGATCTACTACAGAACCAAACTAGTATAAAAGGGACAGGGAATGAATACAATAAGGAACTTAAGGCCTTGTGTTATTATTATTTTGATGGTGTGTTTTATTTCTTAAACCGGTCCTTTGAGGTTAGGGGTGATGTCGTGAACTTCTCTGTATTTATTTCATTACTGGTCACAGAGTAGTGCTTGGTGTTCCTTGAGCGAGGGAAACAGTCACCCACACACAATATAACTGACAAGACTGTGGCACAGGAAATTATAAGGAAAAGTTTCTTTGAAGTGAAAATTTGGAATCTGAATTAGGAAACTAAATATTCTCTAGCACTTAAACTTTGAGATCAAGAAAACAGCTTCACATTTGGGAGAATCTTTATGTCTGATATTATTTGTGGAGAAAGTCCATGGCCAAGAACATGTGAAAAAAAAGAAGGGCAACTATCTGGCTGCTCCAGAAAATTTAACATACATAGAAAAATAAGTACAACTTTGAATTTTATTTTTTTTTAATTTTTAAAGATTTTATTTATTTATTTGACAGAGAGAGATTACATGTAGGCAGAGAGGCAGGCAGAGAGAAAGAGGAGGAAGCAGGCTCCCTGCTGAGCAGAGAGCCCGATTCGGGGCTTGACCTGAGCTGAAGGCAGTGGCTTAACCCACTGAGCCACCCAGGCGCCCCACAACTTTGAATTTTAAAAAGAAAATTCAAGTTGATTTATCTACCAGATTGACTTACACTTAAAAGAATGAACTGAAGGTAACTTTAGATCCAATTCACCCAAGTGCCAAGGTGTCCTAAACTCATAATCAAGTGATTTTGAGACAGGTTTTCTTTGTTATAATTTTGAGCCTGGGCACATCTTTTGGGGAGCTGATTTGACTCTGACCCTTCTCTTTCCGTTCTGTAACTGAATAAAGTCCACAGACTTCCTTAAAGTAATGCCCTTACCATATCAATAGGACATTACTAAGAGTCCTCTTCAAAATCACAAGCCTCCAGGGAAAGCTGAGGCTTTACCATTGGTGAAAATCCTTTTGTTCCCCTTAATCTGGAGAAGGTTTGTCTCAACTTATCTCATTTTACTGTTGATTAATATAAGGATGAAGAGAAATCTCTAAGTTGGATGAAAGTTTAAATACCAAGGATTCATTAACTCAAATAAGAGAGTATTCAGAAATCTTCCTTCACATAAATTAGAGGTATGTGTGTACATAAAGAACTAGAAGGAAATGCACCAGAAATTAGTAGTAGTTATAGATAGATCATTTAAAATTTTCTCTGTGTACATGTTTTTCAATATATGGCAAATTTTCTGTAATGAAGGTATATTATTTTGGTAAACAGAAAAAATTAAAAAGAAAAAAGAAACTGTAATCAATAATCACTCTCGTTTCTCCTATCAACATGCCACATGACTGGAAATTTGAGAAACCTGCCATGTACCTGTGGGTGATATTGAGGTGTGAGTTTGGGCAGGCCACATACCCTCTCTGGGACTCAGGTTCCTCACCTATGAAATGTAGAAGTTTGAGTGCTTCCGTCTCATTTATTTCTGTGATGCTTGAATTCTAGGATGGGCCTGCCACGTAGCAGATTATTAATTGAAAATACTTCTGGATTCTTGTAACTGATATCTTCATTAATTGTGGCTTATGCCATAAGAGTTCTTGTTGTTTAGTAAACAGAAGACTTGAAGGTAGGTAGCTCGATGAGGTTTTGTTTGATTAAGTTCAGTGAGGTATCCCGGAGCTACGGCATTTCAGAATCTTTTTCTGCATAGTCCTCTTCAATGGTTGGCAGTCATCTGAGAGACTGTTATCTCGTGGTTGCAAGATAGCTATCATATCTCCAACTAACAAAGAAGAGACAGAGGTAAAACTTTCTCTTTGCACTGAATAACGTCCCCATATCTCATTTGTTGGAACTGAGCCACAAGGCCAACCAGTGGCAAAGGAAAGGAGATTCTAGACTTGCATGGAACCAATTATCATTCATCCTACAGCCCTGAGTGTAAAGACTACCTTTCTATTGATGTGAACAGCTCAAGTTTCTAATAGCAGGAAAAGAAAGAGGAGAGGGGATGGTCATTGGGTAGGTAACAAAGGTGTCTGTCAGAAGCACATAATAAAGACTTGTTGAGCAAACAAGTGAGGGCAGGATCCTAAAACTTTTGTTTTTGTGGGCTTCTTTCTCCATAAAACAATGTTAAAAATTGTGTATTACTACTGAGTTGGCAGAAAGACAAATTTGATCCAGACTGGATTCATTGTTATATATTTTTTAAAAATTTTTTTATTCTGATTTTAAACATTAATATGGAAACATTTTCATGGACCCTAGATATTGTGCTCACTGTGTGCAGTGGTTAATTCAATCCTGGGTCTATAATGTCCTCCCAGCTGGATTGTAAGCAATTTGAGGGCCGTGACTATGTCCTAGATTTCACTGTTGCCCTCAAAGCTCCTACAGCATCACTATACATCTAAGAGCTGTTGAACAAATACTGTTGAGTTGACCTAATGCATAACTGTTTCTTCCTCCAGGGTGAACCAGGTCCCCCTGGTCCTTATGGTCCTCCAGGAGCCCCTGGTGTTGGACAGCAAGGAATTAAGGTAACAATTCTTGTCTTTTCCCCCATTGATGAGTACTGAATTTATTGCGGGGACTGGGGAAGCTGTGATGCGAACTCTGCTCAGCTTTGCCCTCTAGAGGCAAGGAGGCTGCCTGTAGAAGGTAGTTACAGTCTGGGGTGGTTGGCTTGGACACTGGGGCAGTTACCACAAGAATAATCAATGTATTTTTTTTTTTTTATTTGATGAAAATGAAAAATTTGTCTTGCCTCCAAATGCCCACCCTCTCGCCAACATACATCTAGTTCTGTTGAGTTTTCATGGAATTTAAATGTTAAATTTAAATGCAAAATGCAAATGCAAAAGTGATATTGGGATGTGAAATATCTTAACATATGAACTATCACCTGTTCATGTTAAAGAAGCAGAGAGGGGGCAGAAACCAGAAAGATATAACACTGAATAGGTACGTGTTGATAGAAAGGTTTGTAGGGAACTAGAAAGTGCAACGACACCCAACACCCCGGAGTGCTCTGGGTGTATCATGCAGGATGTCACAGAGTGTAAGTGCTTACTTTAAATGGGTTTTCTACATCATTGGGACAGTAAGACTTTGGTGCAGGACTAAGACAGTAGTAAAAAAAAGGCTATTCTGGTATCATCAAGTATCACTCATGGATAGAGCTGAAACAATAAGCATGATGAGACTCCAGGGAAGGTGGAGTCGTATTGGCAGAGCAATTGGACAAAGATTCTGAAGGAGATGAAGGGTGAAACGGAACTGAAAGGAGGGGTAAAATGGAACAGGAAAGGTGGCAATCCAGGATGGTGGTGAGAGGAGCAGGGAGCAGCACAAGCTTGGTTAGCGTGGTCCTCTCAGTGAACTCAAAGGAATCCAATGCAGTCCAGCCTTGCAATCGCTACACATACAATAGTTTCTGAAAGCTAAAATTGGTGTATTGCCCTTACACAAGAAGGGATGATGAGCATTTTATAGTAATTTGTTCACTTAAATTCGAGCTATTTCTCCTCTTCCAGATTTTTTTTTATCTTTATGAATGTGAAAAGCTTGAGTATTTTAGAATATATCTTTGTTGAAATCTCCAGAGTATCTTGTGCTATGTATATACTTAATCTAAAAACTCAATCTTTCATTTGATTATTTCTTTCTCTTAGGGGGAAAGAGGTCAGGAAGGAAGAACAGGGGCTCCAGGACCGATTGGCATTGGGGAGCCAGGCCAGCCAGTAAGTAGCAAGAAACTCTAGATGGAATAAAAAGGACAAATATAGTTCTTATGTGCCCTTTGTGCTTAGACTAAATGGTTAAATTAAGCCCATGTTGCATCTTTTGGGATAACAAAAGACAATAATTATGCAAGGACCAGATCCAAGTGTTATTTTTCATAACACTTGAAATAGAAACCGCCCCCCCCCACACACATGATATGTATAACTGGCTGTCTCTTACTGAAATCTCCTACAAGATTAATCAGCTTGTCCAAGAAGAAAAGAGATCTCATGTGTCAAAATCTCCTGGCGGGGGGGTAGGAGAACTGGATTTAGGTCTAAGGTCTATACTTTGTACCAACTTTCCTGGAGCCATGAGAAAATCATCGAGAATAAGGACGTTGCTCATTACCTAGCTTATGAGTATACTCTTAAACTAGGACTGATGAAGGTAGACAGGTAATACCTGTGTTATTTGCAGCTTCTAGTCTATGTAGCTGTGAAGTTCACTATTTTTGCAGAAGAGAATGAAAGTGTTTCTGTCAAAAGAGATCTGGAGAAGAAATGAATAAAACATGACTATCCTAGTATAGAAATGCTCTTAACTTTTCAAGTAATCATTACTCTCCCAGAAAAGAACAGTAAGTTACTCACGGAGATACATAAAAACAACTGGATTGGATCAGAAGAATTAATATTGTTAAAATGTCCATACTACCTGAAACAATCTACAGATTCTATGGAATTCCTATCAAAATTCCAATGGCATTTTTCATGGGAACAGAACAAACAACCTTAAAATTTGTATAGAGCCACAAAAAACATGAATACCCAAAGCAACCTTGAGAAAGAGGAACAAAAGTGGAGGTGTCATACTTCCTGATTTCTAAATATACTACAAAGCTATAGCAATCAGAAGAGTATTGTATTGGCACAAAAACAGACACAGACCAGTGGAACAGAGAGCCCAGAAGTAAACTCATACATGTATTGTCAATTAATTTACAACAAAGAAGCCAAGAATATACAATGGGGAAAGGAGAGTCTTACTTTAATAAATGGTGTTGGGTAAACTGGACCACTATTTTATGCTATATACAAAAATTAACTCAAAATAGATTTGAGTCTTGAATGTAAGACCTGAAACTATTCTTTCTTAAAAGAAAACTTAAGCAGTAAGCTCCTTGATATAGGTCTTAGCAATGATGTCTTAAATACCCAAAGTAAAAGGAATAAAATAAAAAATAAACAAGTTGGGACTACATCAAACTAAAAAGCTTCTGCACATCAAAGAAAACCCTCAATAAAATAGAAAGGCAATCTACTGAATGGTAGAAAATATTTTCAAATCATATATATGATAATATCCAAAATATATAAAGAACTCAAAAAACTCAATAATAACAACAAAATTCAATAATTAAAAATCAGGCAGAAGACTCAAATAGATATTTGCAAAGGTGTACAGATGACCAACAGGTACATGAAAAGATGCTCAATATCATTAGTTACCAGGAAAATGCAAACCAAAATCAAAATGAGATATCACTTCATACCTGTTAGAATGGCTATTATCAAAAATACAAGAATAACAAGTGTTGCTGAGGATGTGAAGAAGAGGAACTCCTCATGATTGTTGGTGGAAATGTAATTTGTATAGCTACTGTGGAAAACAATATGGAGGTTCTTCAAAAATTAAAAATAGAATTACTATATGATCCAGCCATTACACTTTTGGGTATTTATTCAAGGAAAATAAAAGGACTAACTTGAAAACATTTATGCATTCCCATGTTCATTGCTATTCATAATAGCCAATATAGGGAATCAGACTATATGTTCATTGATGGATAAGTGGATAAAGCAATTGAGATATATATATATATTTATATATATATATTTGAGATATATATATATAATATATACATAATTGAATACTATTGGATATAGATATCATTTTATATATGTATATATATAAAAATATATAATGGTTTACTATTTAGTCATAAAAAAGTATGCAGTCTTGCCATTTGCAACAACATGATGGACTCTGAAGACATTATACTAACTGAAAGAAGTCAGAGAAAAGCAAATACTATCTGCTCTCTCTTACATGTGGAGCCTGAAAAACAAAAAAGCCAAACCAACTCCATAGATACAAAAAACAAAATCAATTTTATTTCTATACTCTAGTAACAGACACTTAGAAATAAACATTTTAAATGTAATTGTATTTATAGTCATTAAGAAATAGAAATACTTGGGTGAAAATCTAATAAAACATGTGTAGGACTTGTATCCTAAAAACTACAAAGCACTAATGTACGATATAAAGGAATATTTAATAAATTGAGAGACACACCATGTTCATGGATTGAATATGTGATATAAAGCTGTCAACCTCCTTAAATTGATATAAGGTTTAATGTAAGTCTTTAAATGTTCTAATAAAATTTTGTATAGATACAGAAAAGGTTATTTTAAGATTTATATGGAAAGTCAAAGAAATTAGAATAGTTAAAAACATTTTGCAAAAAGAATAAATTTGAGGAAAGTATTTTATTCACATCACTGTAGTAATCAAGATTGTGCAGTTCTGGTAGATCATAGAAATATGATCAGTGGGATAGAATAGAGAATCCAGATACAGACCACACACTGATTTTTTGATAAAGGTGCAAAAATAATTCGATAGAGAAAGGATAACTTTTTCAGCAAATAGTGCTGGATCGATTAGATATCCATACACCAAGAAAATGAACCTCAATTTAAGTAAGTTTCACACACATTTTATAAAAAATTAACTCAAAATGGCTCACAAACTTAAATGTGAAATGTAAAATTATGAAACTTTTGAAAAAAACATAAAAGAAAATCTTTGGGACCTGCAGCTTAGTGGATTTCTTGGACATATTATGAAAAACATGATCCAAAAAAGAAAAAAGTTGATTAGTTGGACTCCCGAAAATGAGAAATGTTTGTTCTATGACTCTGTTAAAAGGTTGAAAAGACAAGCTACTGACCAGGAAAAAGTATTTGCAAACCACATATCTGATGAAGGATTTATATTGAGATGGTATAAATTGCTCTCAAAAGTCAGTATTTTAAAAATCTGATTAGAAAGCACATATGTTTTATACATATGTGTGTATTTTTATATACACATGTATATATACATATATCAACATGTATGTATATACAGTTATTGAGTTATTGAACTTTTTAAAAAAAGATATTATTTATTTGAGAGAGAGAGAGCACATGTGCACAAGGTGTGAGAGAGGCAGAGGGACAAGCAGACTCCCTGCTGAGCACTGAGCCCACTGGGGGGCCAATGCAGCCCATGTGGGGCTTGATATGGTCCATGTGGGACTGGATTCCAGGATCCTGAGATCATGACCTGAGCTGACGTCGGATGCTTAACCAACAAAGCCACCCAGGTTATTGAACTTTTAACATGTCTTCTTAGCTAACAAGCTTAAGATATCATCTGTATT
The DNA here is from genome assembly GCF_964662115.1 of Mustela nivalis. NCBI lineage: Eukaryota > Metazoa > Chordata > Mammalia > Carnivora > Mustelidae > Mustela > Mustela nivalis. The sequence goes on from NC_139031.1 coordinate 63,899,180, forward strand.
GGCACCTAATCCTAAGAATAATGCACTGACCGAAGACTTTTTTAGAGAGAGAGAGAGAGACAGAGCTCCAGCATGCGCACAGGGGTAGTGTGGTACAGAGGGAGAGAGAGAATCTTAAGCAGGCTCTATGCCCAGCACAGAACCTAGGTTTATGAGCTTGATCTCAGCTTTAAATCTCTCCTTACTTTCCATGGAGTGAGCCAAAATTCTTGTTCCTCTTATATTTTTCTCAATGTATTTCTGCCACACAACCACACTCTTCCACCCAGGGCAGCCCCAAGCATCAGCTTATATGAGTACCACCCCTTAGTGGTGCCTTTATTTATTTATTTATTTTTGGGCTTCCAGTATGCTTTTAAAATTCGTGTTAAAGAAAAATTTGTATTGCTCTCCTTTTTGTTTGTAGCTAGAGAGTTTTCTCAATACTGCCAGAACATGAAGTTCTTGTTTGTTTACTCTCCAAGCTACAATTATACAACTCAGAGTGACACTGTGATGCCTGTGGTTTAATTGGGAACTGAAATCATAACAAAGGTGGGGCAGATCACAAGTAATTATGAAAATGTTTTGCACCAAACTGTCATAATAAAAACCTGATATTGCAAGTTTTTAATTACTTAGAAGTAACATAAAGAGGGGTGCCTGGGTGGCTCAGTGGGTTAAAGCCTCTGCCTTCGGCTCAGGTCCTGATCCCAGGGTCCTGGGATCGAGACCCACATCAGGCTCTCTGCTCCGCAGGGAGCCTGCTTCCCCTACCCCCTCTGCCTGCCTCTCTGCCTATTTGTGATCTCTCTGTGTCCAATAAATAAATAAAATATTAAAAAAAAAGTAACATGAAGACTTACTTTGGGACTAAAAAAGGTTGTGCTGAAAGTTATTTTTGTTTGTTTGAATGATTTCAAGTGGTTTCCAGGTTTGTTTGTTTTTTTTATTAGAAGCATTCGCGAGTAGTCAGATAAGTCTGCCATAATTATGATAGCTTCTCACGACTTTTGAAAAGGACACCGTGCATTTTTTATGGAAGCATTTCTGTCTTTTAAAAAGAATCCCTCAGTATCCACCCCAAGTACCTGCCCTTTCTCATCTTCCCTTTTGTTCAGCTGGAAAAGATGAGAATGTACTAATGATGTGGGACATTACTCTCACAGTTCATAGTAATTAAACTTTGATTCACTGCTCTTTTTTAATGCCTTTAAGTGATTGCTCTTGAGCATTAGTTCTCTGTTCTCTACAGTGTGAAACACACAGCTCCTCCAGAGCCACCATTGTCTTCTCTCTCACCTTGGCTGGTCGACTCTACAAATGCAGGGACGGAGGGAGAGTTGATGCTGTGCTGCGGCCCATTCTCCATGTTGCCGTACTGCCTCCCGTAAACCATTCACTCTGAGGCTACCCTATTCATAAACATGCCCTGAAAGGACATTCTTGGCAATCACAAGATTCAAGTAAAATAAATTTGACAGGGATAGCCGATATTTATTGAGTGCTCAGTATGTAAGAGCTTTAAGTCTCTCTGATCTACCCCTCGTATTAACACCTGTGCTTGAGGTAGGTGCTATTGTTGAACCATTATCACGAGGATGCTGAACTTTAGAGAGATTTAATTCTTTGTTGGAGATCACGCTGCTAACACACGACAGCTGGGACTTGAACCCCGGTCCACATGACACCACAGTAATATGTTTTCAATTACCATGGAAGACTGTAAGCTCTGTGAGACAAAGGAGCAGGTCTACCTGCCGTTCCTAGAACTTAGCACAGTGCCTTGCACCCACTAGGCATTTGCTGAATGAATGGGGAAAAAATTGAGTGAACTGGGAAAAGACTTCTTTGCATTTAATGTAAATTGTGTTATTTTCATTCGTTTTATCATTGGGAAAGAGGAATAATTTGTCAATTTTTTGTTGTTGTTGTTGTTAAATTACATGGTGTTAAACTAGGCACTTGCCTTTTTAGTTTGCAATCTAGTTTTCCTGCTTATATTTATTTTTCCACTAGTTAATCGCTCTAACATTAGAGCAAGCTGTCATGGATATTAGTGCTTTAGTGAAGGTCTTGAGTTGTTAAAAGCTACGTTTCCCATCAGCATAGCAATTTAAATGGAATTAAATGTCAGCTTTTTCCTTTAATTAAAGTTTTTATGAAATGGGTAATGTATAAATACTGAAGAAGACTGTCTTTAAAATATATAATATTTAGGGAAAGGAAAAAAAATTAACATGGCATACAATTAGCTTTCTTGTTTACAGATCTAAAACTATGATCGGTCACTGATTAGCAAATGTTGCAGCCTACGTCTGCTACAAGGCTTCCTGAGAAATCACCTCTCAAATTACCCTGGATTATTGCATATTGAGCCCCAGATCATTTAGAGTGTCTGCAGTGTGCTGGCTTTGGAGTTTCTGGGCAACTCAGTAGACTTTATATCATCTTGGGTTCACTTCCATGCCAAGCAAACCCTAAATATCCTTTTAGATGCCCCAGAGGAAAAGCTCCAATTTGTGCTTCTAAGATTCTTGTTAGTTTCTTTCTTTCTTTTTTTTTTTTTTGCTTTGTGACCTTCTGGCCAAGAATAAAGAGAAAGAGAATTTGTAGCCTTTTAAAAATTCCTACTTCAAGTGAATATCTTGCTGTTGTCTTTTACTTTTCAACTAGTATGTTTCCTGCCTATCCACTTCAAAGCCCAAGACTCTTGTTTTTCTTTCCTTCTGTGGGAAGCTGTCACCTTCCTGAGTGCCCTTCTGAGCAAGTTACCTGAACTTCTTAATCTGAATCACTGAGATGGAAAACCGTGCTGCCCCTGAATGATGCTATCAAGATTCCCATTTGCACATAAACCTCCAGCAGAGTCCAGCAGTCCTTGAAAGAATTCAGGTTTGAATCCAAATGTATCAGGATAGAAATTAAAGATGTGTAAACAGAATTCAGTGCTTTCAAGCAGCTGTGCACTGATTTCTTCACAGAGCTCCCCTGATACTTTTCAATTATTTAATCACTCTGCATCCTTGTCCAGACCACACAGCCCTAGATTTTTAGACTTTCCTCAGAGGATTTATCTCCTAATCCTTATTCTGAAGCATCACTTAATTCCCATTTTCCTCTAATTTGAGGACACCAGAATAGGACATCTTGTGCTAATTAAGTGGAATGAGCTATGCAACAGGAATATTATTCTTCACCACTCTACGATTCTAATCAGTGTGGAGTTTACTAGAAGGATTCCCACTAATAACTTAAGTAGGACTATATCACCGCATCCAGTGTGAACCAAAATATAACCACTCCTCTCTTCCTTCCTTCTCTCTTCTCTCGCTGCCCCCCCCACCCCATTCTCTCTTTCTCTCTCTTTTCCTGCTTCTCATTCCCTCGTCTACACAGGGTCCCCGTGGTCCTGAGGGAGCACCAGGAGAGAGGGGATTACCAGGAGAAGGATTTCCAGGGCCAAAGGTAACAATACTTTCTGTACTATGAAAAAAATGCTTTGCCTTGCATGGTCATGATTTCCAACTTAAAAAAAAAAAATGTTTTATATCATACTTATCAGAAGTAAGTATTTTCTTGACCATCTTCACCCCATTAAATAAAGGAATATGTACCTTTCCCTTAACATGAAACTATAGTGAAATTTGCAGTTATAGTTATAAGTTATAACTATAAGTTATAATAGTTATAAATAACTATTTGGCAGACTTTTACCTCATATAATTATGGTGTATGAAAGGAGAAATCTCTCTTACTTTGTAGTCCTTAAACCATAGTGATAAGTAGTGTCTTCGTGTCCAGAAGAGAAGTTATGGAGCATAACAATGCCAGAAGTTTCCTCACAGCTTTGTTTTGTGAAACACAGATAAGAAACTAATAAACCAGTTTGTAATCATATGGTCACTAGTATAATAAGAAGGAAATACAGGTGGGCGGACAGAACAGGAATTTCCTTGTTATCATAAGGGGCAAAATGCTGTGAGAAACTTACCTTTTACCCGGCAATTGAGGATTTATTTATTTTTTTTTTTTAAAGATTTTATTTATTTATTTGACAGAGAGAAATCACAAGTAGATGGAGAGGCAGGCAGAGAGAGAGAGAGGGAAGCAGGCTCCCTGCTCAGCAGAGAGCCCGATGCGGGACTCGATCCCAGGACTCTGAGATCATGACCTGAGCCGAAGGCAGCGGCTTAACCCACTGAGCCACCCAGGCGCCCGGCAATTGAGGATTTAAATGTTTCTACTGCTTCCCATGTATAGTTCTGGGCACTCAAGTTCCTCTGGACCAGGTTGGCAAACTTCTGTAAAGGGCCAGATGATAAATAATTTAGACTGTGTGAGCAATGTGGTATCTGTCAGAGCTCTACTTTGCTGACCTATGGTCTGGGCTGGTTCCCCACATCTACCAAAGACCACACAGGAAATGATTTTCCAAGACACTTTAGGCAGCATCAACAACATTTCAGAGTAAGCGAGAATGCATTTTGCGGTCCTTTTCCCTTCTTTTCTAAATTCTTTCTCCCAAATACACATGCATGTGAATACACACACTGCCCTGAGAGGCACATGCTGTTTTCTAAGTGTCTAAGCACTTCTACTTCAGCTGTTTGGTCAGGTCACTAAGATCTGGCCTTCTCCTGCCATCCTCATGCTCTAAAATATCATCTCATTCTTATCCTCTTCAGCCATGATCCATATAGAATATGGATTCTGTGAAAAACCTGAATCTCGACTACAGGGAGATCAATTAGTTAAAACCTAATTTATACTAAGCTGTGAATGACTACGGGCTTGGATTTTAAAAGAAGCCCTTGTTAACTGAGTAACTTTAATTTGTCATCATCAAAGGGAATAACCTGTAGTATAAAGGGGACAGTCCAAATGCCCTGACCTAACCAGAGTGTCAGTATTGGAAGATAGGCCAGCAGTTAGTGCTACATTTCAGTAAGTTTTAAATACATAATCTCTTAAGGGTTTTTTGGTGTGTGTGCCATATAATAAATTTCTGTTTATGTGTAGTCAAAACAACCTGGGAAATTCAAATAGCCAAGGTTATTTATCTTTATAACCTGTGAGGATTTTTAACACAAGTAAATGAGAAGTGAATAAATGAAAGACTAAGAAGCAGACTGAGGGCGAGTCTTAGTGACAGGTTCAACTGTACATCACAACGACACAGTCTCACTCATAATAACCCACAGCATTTCATCACAGAAAGAATCCATTATATTCAGCATTACTTTAGGATCGACTTATGTGATTATACTCTGTGGTAATTATCAGAAGAACCCATTAGTCACAATACTTCATTCCTCATCCAGCAGGGTCGATGGGCGTTTTCTCTATGTGCTATTTGAAGTTACTTTCCATTGATGTAGAGTCGAAGTGAATAAGTTATGAGTAAAGAGGTACTTAAAGGTATATTTTCCATTTTCCTAGGTTTCTTGCAAGTGTTCTCTGATTTTACTCTAGGTTTAAATAAACTCATGAAATGGATGCTATTCCTAATTAATTATATGGTTTACTTTTCACACAAATGCGCAAAATGTCATGACTTCATTGAGTTTTACATTACAACCAGAGCTATTCACATAGGTCGTGTGACTTAGGAGAACTTCCTAGAAGATTTTCTATGAATTGTTTTAAAACCAAATTTTCAAAGAACATTTATAAAGTATGATATAAAACATTGAGTAAGTAACTCAATATTAGCAAGTATTAGTTCCTATGCTAATATGAGAGGAAGTTTTCATTCTGTGAGGAATCTAGTCAGGCAGTGTCAAGGAAATGGAGGATTGATTCAGTTTGTTGTACAATACGGTTAGTTAGGTTCCCCACTTCCAGATTTTTTTATCAGGAATGGAGCTCTTTTCCAACTTTAGTGATGCTGTGTATGTATTCTGTTTGGACAGATTCTTTCCTATCTAGGAGTATTAAAACTACATATTTTTTGCAAGTTAACAAATGTTTGGATCAGCTAGAATTACCCATTTGTAACGAGCAGTGAATTTGGATGCTTTTGATGCTTCAGCTATTTTTTAAATCCTGATTTTAATTAATATGCTGCTATTTCTTTCACACACTTTCAGGGTGAAAAAGGCTCTGAAGGACCAATTGGCCCACAAGGATTACAAGGCCTGTCAATCAAAGGGGACAAGGTACTGCATATAGAGTATACGATAGGAAAGATGACAATAAAATTATTTATATCCATTGTTCTTTATGCATTTATATTTATGGACTGTATTCAGCCTAATGACCGTATCACACAGGTATCCAGTTAATTATAAATCAAGTATATGCAAGGTATATTATTATGTAGGATGAATTATGATCGAAAATATCCCATCATGTTTACTTACAATAATGTCTCATTTATTTGGGTTTTTGACTTCCAGTAAAACTATCTTCAGCTAAGCAGATTTAAAGTCGAACAATAGCAAAACAGACCTCTTCTGAGTAAAGAAAGTAGTTTTTTAAAATGTATTGGCTTGACCCTATTACAGAACGTGTATGTCCATCCTTAGATGTTTGCTCAAAAAATATTACCCTAAAATGGGACTAAAATAGGAGGACTCATTCAAGAAAGCTAGCACTGATGCTCTCTAATAAGGAACAAAAGGGATCCACCTATAGTTGAAAAAAGTTAGGTTTATAGATTCATTGCTGTGAGGGAGACCACATGCTATGGGGAACCCATCACTATTCAGTAAGAAGATGAAAGATTTTTTTTTTTACAGGATTTGGGTTTTTGTTAGGTGATTTGGGGACATGTCTAAGAAAGTAAGGGTTGGCTTTGGATTGGATGCTCTTAGACCCCATATCCATTTGGAGTCATTTATATGTTAATCTCTGAGCATATCATCACATTATATTATATTAGAATAATGATTTATATTCATGATTATAGGTGTTGTGTATCGATTTTGAATTACTTATTTCTTTTATTTACTGGAAGCTGTCTCTCTTAGACATCTGTATTTAAATAGCAGAGATACTAGTAAATAATGAATTATACAAGTTTTAGTAGTAATGTAGTTCTTGATTCAAACAGTTCAGCTCCAGCTCAAAAATACCCTAAAAATACATAAGACTTTCTTCCTTGAGAGCAGTGAGAACTGAGTACAACAGATCTATTGTTTTATGAGTTTAGTCAATTAACTTTTTCAGGTGTTGTTGTCATGGCATTTTCGTTTTTACACCTGGAGCTTATGCAAAGAAAATACATTGAAATATCGGACATCATCACATAGTAATCACAAGGCTTTCATTTGCGACTCCCTCACCAAATCCTCACCCTTCCCTCTCTCTTCCTTTCCTGTTCTTTTCTATTTAACATTAGGTTTAACACTTTGGTGTAATTCAAGTGATAAGATAAGGGCTCTCAAAATACATAATTAGTAAAACACAAAGAAGTGGTTTTGATATAGATATTAAATGTATATAATAATGCACAAAAGAGGATCCTTCTTATGTGATCATTGAATATTTGCAGAATAGTGGTTATGAGTGGGTTCTGGAGTCAGAGAGAGTGAACTTGAATCTCGCCCTGTCATCTAATGGTTGTGTGATACAAGGTACTTAACCTCATCTGGAAGATAGGGATGCTTACTTTCAGAGGGTTCTTGTGAGGACTGAGTGAGATAAAGCATGAAAAACATTTAGCACAGAGCCTGCCATGTGACACACAATCCAATTCTGAATCAGAATAATCCAGCTCTGAACTAGAACTTGAGTCCAGTACATTTTTCCTTCTAAGATATTTATTTAGACTGGGGATTGACACATATTTCCTTTTAAGATATTTATTTAGACTGGGGTTGACACAAAGTAAAACACTAAGAGGCATATTCCAGGGCATGTCTTAATGATGGGATCAGCTTGCTTGCTCACTCCTTCCTTCTTTCCTTCCTTCCTTCCTTTCTCTCTCTTTCTTTCTTTTCTTTCTCTCTCTCTTCCTTTCTTTCTTTCCTTCTTTCTTTCTCTTCTCCAGGTTCCACGCTAAGCAGAGAGCACAATGCAGGGCTGAAACTCACGATCCTGAGATCAAGACATGAGCTGAGATTAAGAGTCGAATGCTTAACAAACTGAGCCCAGGCTCCTCTAATATTATGTGAAGTTTGATCTAATGATACGGTTTTGTTCATAAAAACACTTATTTAGCCCAGGCATTGGCAAACCATGGGGCTGGCTGTTATTCTGAGAAACAGTGTTTTTATTTTTTATTTATTTTTTAAATATTTTATTTATTTATTGGACAGAGATCACAAGTAGGCAGAGAGGCAGGCAGGGGCGGGGGAGGGGAAGCAGACTCCTCGCTGAGGAGAGAGCCCGACATGGTGCTCAATCCCAGGACCCTGGGATCATGACCTGAACCGAAGGCAGAGGCTTAACCCACTGAGCCACCCAGGTGCCCCAGAAATAGTGTTTTTAGAATGGAGGCACATCGGTGCATTTAGATATTATCTGTGGTTGCTTTTGCTTGACCAAAGCAGTGTTCATGACTTATGATAGAGACCTTAGTATGGCGCTCAAGAATAAAATGTTTATTGTCCAGCTGTTTAAGAACAAGTTCATGGATCCTGATGGAGCCTAAATACAACTGACATTTAAATGTCTGGAATGCTTGGTTAGCTCAGTTGGTAGAGCATATGACTCTTAATCTCAGGGCTGTGAGTTCAAACCCCATGTTGGGCATGGAAACTTCTTCAAAATATCAAAATTAAAACATGCATCTCTTTGTCTCTTTGCTGTTCTGAGATGTGCGAGGTGTCATTCTCGCACTGGATGTTAGATCTGCTTAAAGTGCTTTTCCTCTGTGATTCTACCTGGTTCTTTCCCTCTCCTCAGTGAGGCCATCCCTGTCCGGATTATTTATGCAAAACTGTAGCTTTCTCCACTTTCCCTGGTTTATTGTTCTCCTTAGCACTTATCCTTATTCAACATATTACTTATTTTATCTATTTATCTTGTTACCATCTTCTGATTTTTCCTATTAAAATGTAAGCTCTGTGAGAAGAGAGATTTTTGGCTGTTTAGGTCACTGTTGTTTCCCTAGCATTTGGAAGATTTCCTGGCACATAATGGGCACTCGCAAGTATTTGTTGAAAGACACAAAGAATGAATGAATGATAGTGTTCTTTTTACTGATAACTGTCACTTTGTTTCCCAAATTTGCATGGAAGGAAAAGGTGAGATTCTTTAATTCTGTTGCATTTACCTTAGATAATTTCTTAATTTTTAAACTGTATTTTAGCAAGATGTGGAGGGGAAAAGTTATTCAGAAAATAGTCACACATTTCTCTCTCAAGTCCTGACTTTCTTGGACCCTATGAATATTAGACTTTTAAATATTTCTACTATAAACCTAATAGGAAGTGTTTGTGTCATTATAACAACCATTTGGGAATTTTTGGTCCTTCTGAGAAAAATGATTGATAAATATAAGCTGGTCCAAATATTCACCAGTTAAGACCACACAGTGAAAATATCATTCACTCTTTTGGCAAACTTGAGCTACAAACTGTAAAGAAATAGAGCTTTCTAACTTTTTATGTTGAATCCTTTTATGGTATAGATAGATTTTAATTTAGCATAATTCAAGATTAGCAAAATATGGAAGAATATTTCTGATTTATTTTCTATACAGGGGGATTTGGGACCTGTGGGACCCCAGGGACCAATGGGCATCCCTGGAATCGGGAGTCAAGGGGAACAGGTAATCAGAACTTTCTCTCTTTCCAATTGGTACAGAGAACTCTAACCCAGTCCTGGTGTTCACTGAAATCCAGTCCTGCAAACACCTATTAGTATATTGATAGTCAATTTGCAATGGAATATACAACCAAAAGTGAATGTAGGGAAGGAAAAGATGATTCTGTGAGATTTTATTTTTTAGAACTTCCAAAGATTAAAAAAATAAAATATGTGTTTCTTGGGGCCGTGACTTTTAGCATTCATGCCTAATTAATAGGATAAGAGTTTAAGAGTGATTTTATATTTTTAGGTTTCCTTAGGAGCAGTGGTTTATTTATCTGTTGATTTATGTCTTTTCCCCTAAGGCTTTGCGAATGATTAAATCTCACTCTCTTCCAATGGCAAGGGAGTAGTATTTCCCACCCCCTAGTCATGGACCAATCTAAAAAAAGTATTAAACTTAAAACAAGGACCAGAATCAGAGGTAACTATTGAACTTAAAGGGCACTGTTACTGAACAGAAGAAAATCAGAGATAAGGTTTATCAACGACAATTGGCTTCTCTTAGTCAGAAAGAAGGAAAGCTCTCTAAGGATGTCTCTACACTCACGGTTCCAACTGCTTCCAAAATCTTCTGACCATAACTTTTGGAAAAGGGCAATTTTGTTAGATCTAAATAATATAAAGATAATGTAACAGTACTATCTACCTACAGAATCTTGCTTAATCAAAGTGATGAACAAATCCAAATTTATGCTGACTGTCCTCCTACATAGAAAGTAGACAGTTTGACTAAGATTTATGATTAAGGTGTGAATTATTCTGTTGCTAGAGAATGAATAGTGCTTCCTTTATCTAGGACAGTGGGAAAAGAAGATTAAAAAAAAAAAAAGAGAGAGAGAGAGATAATTCCAAATCTCATTGTTGACATTAACTCTGAGTTTATTTCTAACCATCTTGAAATTAATTAGTGTTGTTGTTGTTGTTGTTAGTCCAAGCAACAGCAAAGTTGGATATTTCTCCTTTTTCTATTGCCTTTCTCTTGATAGAGACCCTGGTGGTAATATATTAGGAGGATTAAGATGCAGGAAAAGCCAAGATAAGTCTGTATATAACTGTTTAGATAATAATTAAGAGCTGGATATTTTGATTACACAAGGATTGTGATTTGAGTATAGCACCAGGCAGTCTCAGACTTTGCAGTTTGCTTGCTGATTTCAGCCAGGCTTACATTTTGATCCTGGAAGTGGCTGGACAGTCCTAGGTCTTGTGGTCCTGGTGCTGAGTCACCACTATAGGGCTGAAAATGAGGTTCAAAGAAAGCCAAATCTTTCCAGATGGTCTGCAAATTCTGGACCTCCCACCTGCAACTTCCTGTTGCCTTTAATGCTGGTTCTTGGTGGGGGTTGTTGTTCTTCAGCTTTAAAAAATATCTCTTTGACTTCTTTTGTTTTCTTACCTTTTCCTCTCCAAATTTCCAGGAGAAAATTATTTTTAAGGTAGACGTGACCATATGGAGCTGACCCCTACTGGATAGGAGACTGAATAGAATGCATCATTTCTAAACTACTCCGAACAAGAAAGGAATTTGTTTGCCCTTTTAAGACAGATGATTAATTCCTACTTAAATGTAACCTCTGTTTATATAGTTATTCATTTTTCTTCTTATCCTTAATTTGACATGTTTACCCATTGAATTACTGTTGTTATTAGATCTTCCTAATTCTCTTACAGAAATGATTTCCCCCACTCATCTGTTTTGGGGGAGCTCCTGTTTTCAGGAACATGTTGTTAACATGCCTCAAGGGGCTTGTAGATTTTCATGAAATGTTTGGAAGCTTGACCACTTCAACTCTGTTATAAATTGGAGTGAAAATACAAATGACCACATTTACATGTGTGCACACATATATGCATGGATCTCTGAATGTTTTTGGTTCCTTGTTATGTATCATGTTACTTACAGATGATTGTAAAAGATTTTTTCTAATAACAACATTATGATTCCTTCTCATAATAACCTTAGCTTTATTAAACTGTTTAGACTGCTTCACCTTCATTAACCAGAGAAAATGATATTTATAATTAAAAAGTAAACAAACAGTTGTATCTTCCCGCTGGAAAAAAGGGGATATCACTTGTAATAAAATAATCGTGTATCTGTCACCATTATTTACACAATCATGGCTTGTGGGGTGTGAGCAAAATAAAATTTTAGTCTTTCCTCATCAACCCTTTAAATATTTTTCAGGGGGGAAAGTTTTTTCTTTTTCTTCCTGCAGGAAGAAAATATTAACGAGTTACACACTCGTTAATAAAAAGTTATAGTGTCACCTCTAAGTTGTAACTCATGGTTTCAATTGTATGATAAAAATTATCTAATCAATATATTAACTTTCCTTTAAATCTTCATTTATCTGGTATGAGTTATAGGGAGAACCAGCAGGGAGGAATGTGTTTCTCATCCCTGCCAGGTCAAATCAAGGATGAGAGTAGAGGGGGAGGTTCTTTCTTGGCTTATCTATTGGATAGGCTTTGGGTCCTCTAGTCTTGACAGATGTTTGACAGTGAGTTTCCTTGTGGGGCTCCTACATTGCTCCTGTGACTGCCACTCTTGGGACATGGATGATAGACTCTCTTCCTCCAGCTGTTTCTCCCCCTCAGCCTCTGTTTTTCTGGCAGCCTATTCTACACCGATTCTCTCTGTTGGAATTCCACTGCTCCTCCAGGTCCTCTGGGACAGGATTCCAAATGATTCCAGGCCAACCCTGTCTCTCACCTAGAGTATATCTAGTCCACAGAAAAAAACCTTGCATGGCCTTTGCCCTAACCAACCCTGGATAGATGGGCTGATCCAACCCCAGCCCTCTCTGGGCCATCACCATCCATTTTAGCTTTCGCAGGTGTGAGTCAGACACAGGTCCCTTGTGTTGCCAAGGCAGAAATCAAAGCCAATAAGTGGCTTCACCGAAACTCTTTCTAGAATGCAGTAAAGAGAGAAACAACCCAAACCCCTCCCATTTTCTTCAAAGAAAACACTTCATAAGATTACTTTCTCCAAAGGAGAACTTATTAATCCTATCTCCTTCCCCTTTTTTACCCACAATGTGGGAATCTAGTGTTTGGACATTCTTTAGTCCGGTGTCTACAGACTATTGATTCTTAGAACCTAAGATCAAACCTTTGATTTAACATCCTTACATATTGTGATTGAGACAGCTAGACTATAGGTTTGCCTGCATGGGACTAAAATGTGAAATAGGTTAACGAGAAGGAATTTTGTCTGATTCGGAACTCCAAGCTGGCATGGTGTCCCTGTTCATCGGGGTCTTCAGAGGTTCTGTCTTCATTCTTGGGTGTCTGTCCTTCTCAGGGTGTTTTCCTGACCCACATGATCCAGAATAGCCACTGTGTCTTCACTTCAGCCACTGCGGAAGGGGAATAGGGGAGGGAAATGCATGCCTCTTCCTTTATCATAAATCAGCAATTGCATACATCACTTCCGTTTGTATCCCAGTGGCCCGAATCCAGTCCATTTGGCAACACCTGGCTGCACCAGGAACTAGGAAACATGGTCATTATTCTAGGCAGCTATGCAGGTGAGCTGCAATTCTCTTACTATGGGAGAAGGGGAGAAAGCATATTATGGTTCTACTAGCAGCCTCCGCCATGCCATTCAACAAATACCGAGTATGACTAATATATGTTGGGATGTGAATTCCATTTTCACTTTAAAGGGTCTGAAACCACTTTTATCCAAATTTCTTAATTTCACTAATGCTATTTTTTAAACATTTTATTTTAAAGGGAATCCAGGGTCCTATGGGTCCACCTGGTCCACAAGGACCTCCAGGACAAGGCTTGCCTGGTTCCAAGGTAAATTTCAGAATGGGAGTAGAGTTTAATATATCTATGGTCTAGTTGCTATTTCCTGTCCAGTAGCTTGTGCATTGGGAAAGCAGCAGATAAAATGAACTTAAAAATCAGATTTCTACTAAATGCAAATGGTACTAATATTTTTGGTGGTTTAGTTAATGTAATATATAGTCTTTACACTTTTGGAAGCATTTATTTAGACAATCTTAATTTATTGTTTTCTTTATTTGTTTCAAGAGACCCTCTTCTCGAAGTAGAAGCTACCTATGGGCTGGCTAACCCGTTCTCACCAACAGTCCCACAGTCGGCCTACCTCCTGACACATTTAATTAAAGAGATGGAGTCAGAAATAAAGAAAAATCTCTCTGAATGTGGGAATCATCTTATGTCCTAAATTAAAACCATTATTTATCCCCTAGGAAGAGGCATGGCCCTTCTTATTTAACAAACTGTCCTTAATGCTGCTTCAAATGATCACTAACCATTGTGAAATAAATACTACCCTGACTGTAGTCACCTTCCAGCATACTCCTTAGGGATAGCAGTGCAAGAAGTAGTTCAGCAGCAGAAAGTTACTGTCCTTGAGGTTTTTGCATTGGGCTCATCATTGGAAGCTTGGGTTTTTCTCTGCTTATGATAATGCTCTTGATTTGCAGTCATTCTGATTTCTCATGTGTCAATTTCAGTTGTTGTGGGATATAATTGCCTATCTTCCAGGTGCCCTACACCTTTTGAGTATGCTACCTAGCCTATGTATAACTTTTTAGATTTTATTTATTTATTTGAGAGAGAGAGAGTGAGTGAGGTTGGTGGGGGGGGGGGGAGACAGCACAAGTTGGAGGAGGGGCAGAGTGAGAGAGGGAGAAGCAGTTTCCCCACTGAACAAGGATCCTGACATGGGGCTCGATCCCAGGACCCTGAGATCATGACCTGAGTTGAAGGCAGATGCTTAACTAACTGAGCCACCCAGGTGCCTCTACCTAGCCTATATTTTAAGCCAGACCGTTATATATTCCAAATCTGGTAAAACTCCATCCACCTGAAGGGATGTTAGGCAAAAACATATATTTGAATTATAAACAGACATATACTGAAATAATATATTAGGCAAATACATATATTTGAATTATAAACAGACATATACTGAAATAATATATTAGGCAAATACATGTATTTGAATTATAAACAGACATATACTGAAATAATATATATTAAAAATATTTTTTCATATTTTATATTACTATATATCATGAGTATTAATATCAGTAATATAATTAACATCTATATATTATGTATATATTTGAACTTATATATATGAATTGAGCACATAAAGCTTGGTTTTATCTTATTTTGTTGATACAAGGGAGTGCTTAGCTCTTAAGGCAGGAATATGTTATTTTTATTTTGTTGCTATAATGACATCTCTTTAAATACTCTTTCCTCACTAGGGAGAAGTAGGCCAGACAGGAGCTACAGGACCTAGAGGACCAGTGGGAGTTGGAGTACAAGGCCCAAAGGTGAGCTGACCATACAGATCAGAAACAATTAGATAACTTACATTATATTATGTAAAGTTTCGTTGGTATCCAAATGCAATACAGGTCATGCATGTGTCATCTGTTATTTCATCAGAGAAGAATATTTATTCAGAAAAGGGTTTGATGCTCTGTGTAACTCTTATTGTTTAAGAAGAATCAAAAATCTTAGTTTATTTTGAGAACTGCTACTGGATTTTATTCATATATTTATTAGGATCAAAGGCCCTCTTTTGACACAGAGCAATTCTTTAAGAACATTCTTGTCTGCATATTATAAAACAGAGCACCTAGCACAGTAGGAGTTCAGCAAACAGTCCTTCCCTTGTTTTGTTTTGCGGTGGGCTCACGTTTCAGGTCTCAGCTCAAAAGCTGCCTACTCAGAAAATTGTTCCCTAAACCTAAAGTAAGTCTCCCCCATTCCCGTGACACAGTGATTTTTTAATCTCAGCATGCTCTTGCCTTTGCTTTTGCTCTTCACCTCAACTGGCATGTTTTCTGCAATACTTTTCATCTTACTAATCACTCAAGAAATGCAGTGCCCAACATTGGAGCCACCAGCCACATGTGTTTACTGAATGCCAGGAATGTGACAAGAGTGAAGTGACATGCGTGGTTAGCGTGAAACACACGCTTGATTACAGAGCTCGACACAAACAATGTGAACTACATCCCTAGTACATTTGCAGATTGGTTACATACTGAAATGACATCATTTCAGACTTACTGAGGTAAGCAAAATACATTATTAGGATTATTTTCACCTGTGTCTTTTAACAGGTGTGGCTGTTAAAGAAGAATAGACATGTTACATGTGCATAAAACATATATTATAAATTATAATATAATTATAATATTATAATATTATATTATTATATATAATAATATAATATAATTACTAATATAAATAACAAATACTAATATAAATAGTAATAATAGCTGCCACTATTGGTTTTGATGTGCCATATAATATGCTAACTATGACATATATGTCACTGTACATATATTCAGTGTACGTATACATATGCACACATATGTTGTCATATGTGTGCCGATTTCAGAGAAACAACATAGGATAGTAAGGCTCAGCAATTAGACTACCTAATCTGGGGCGCCTGGGTGGCTCAGTTGGTTGAGCGACTGCCTTCAGCTCAGGTCATGATCCCGGAGTTCCGGGATCGAGTCCCGCATCGGGCTCCCAGCTCCATGGGGAGTCTGCTTCTCCCTCTGACCTTCTCCCCTCTCATGCTCTCTCTCTCTCTCTCTCTCAAAAATAAATAAATAATTAAAAAAAAATGATTTAGACTACCTAATCCTAAATTCCAGTTTTGCCATTAACTAGATGTGTAATTGTAAGCTTCTCTGACTTTAGAAAACGAAATATTTCAAACATACCTAATAGCGTGGAGGAAAGCACGAAGACCCCCATATATTCCACAGCTAGCTTTATCATATGTTGACATTTTGCCATGTGTATTCTAGCTATTTTTCTAAAAAGCATTGCAGATATAGCTAGAGGCTCTGCCTCTGCTTCTGCCACCCATGACCCTGTGCTCCCTCACCAGACATAATTATTACCACGATTTGGGTGTTTATCATTCTTTTGATGCTTTTATAATTTTCCCATGTATGTTTTTATCCATAAGCTACATATGGCCTTTGTGTGTTAAAGTTCTTAAACTTTACATAATGCATCACTCTGCCTTATATTTATTTTCAGCCTCATGTCTTGTTTTCATATACCTTTTTTAAAAAGATTTTATTTAAAAAAAATTTTTTTTTTAGATTTTATTTATTTATTTGACAGATAGAGATCACAAGTAGGCAGAGAGGCAGGCAGAGAGAGAGAGGAGGAAGCAGGCTCCCTGCTGAGCAAAGAGCCCAATGCGGGGCTCGATCCTAGGATCCTGGGATCATAACCTGAGCTGAAGGCAGAGGCTTTAACCCACTGAGCCACCCAGGCACCCCAAAAAGATTTTATTTATTTATTTGAGAGAGGGAGAGAGAGTATGAGAGGAGAGAGGGTCAGAGGGAGAAGCAGACTCCCCACTGAGCAGGGAGCCTGATGGGGGACTCCACCCTGCAACTCCAGGATCATGACCTAAGCTGAAGGGAGTTGCTTAACCAACTGAGCTACAGGCACCCTTCATACACCTTTATTTCATTCATTTTCATTGCTCTATGGTAGTCTCTTGTATAAAAATCTCATTTAAAATTTATCCATTTTCCTATCGATGGACGTTTAAATTGCTTCCCATTTTTTGCGTTTGCCAACAATGTTGCCGTAAACATTCTATGAGTTTCCTTTTGTGTAAGTCAGACTACAAGTTTCTCTTACTAGCTGGTGATAGATGCTACAAGTAGAATTGGAAGATCATAGGGTATGGGCAATTTTCCAATTTTGATACCATGAAAATCCTGTCCAAAGTGGACAATGCGTAAAATGGTTCTGCCCATTCATCCTCCTTCTAACAGTATGTGAAAATGTTCCTTTCTCTACTTTCTTGCCAATATGAAGCATGTAAAATACATCTCATTATTTTAATTTCTATTCCCTGGTAACTGAACAGTTTTTGGACGCTTAATGGACTTTCAGCTTTTCTCTTTTGCAAATTCCTGTAAATATTCATTCTTTTTTTAGGTTTGGTCTTCCTTTCTTATTAAAGTTCTTTCTATATCTGGGTATTAATCCTTTGTTACTTGCAGATATCTCCCGGGCTATGGCTTGTCTTTTTTACTTAGGGTACCTTTTACTATACAAAAGTTGTAAGTTCTGATGTATTTCTATCCCATTATGGTCTGAGCTTTTTAAATATTATTTAGACATTGGTTGGCTCCAAAGTCATAAAGATACTCATATATTTTCTTCTTAAAATTTGGGGTTTTTGCTTTTTAATGTTTAGGTCTTTAGTCCACTTACCATTTCTTTTTTGCATTTGGTATAACATAGTGACCTTTTTTTACCCAGATGGACAACCAGATGTCCCTGTGCAGATTACTGAATAGTCCGTCCTTGCTGCACTGTTGTACATCAAGCTTCTCTATGTGTGAGGATCCATGCCTGAGCTCTGTTTTTGGCTCCATTTTCTATTCATGTCTTTCAGTGCTATGATTTCTTTGTCTTGATTATGATAGATTTGTAATAAGTTTTATCATCAATAGGGAAAAATACTCTCAACTTCTTTCCTGGTTACTCTTGACTCTAACATACTGCTTTTAGGATTGACTTGTCAAATCTGATGGAATATCCCATTGGATATACTCTTGGGATTGCATTGAATCTTTAGATTAAATATTGAGTCTTTCAAACCACAGCATAAAACTAATTTTTCAGGAAAATATTTGTCATTTTATCCACAAAGATCTTCTAGTTTTTCAGTTAAAAAGGTACACTGGAGAAATTTTTTGCAATTTTTTGCTTCTTTTTCTACATCTTTTAGTTAACTATTGCAGTTCTGTTAGGGGAAGTATTTTGTTCATGGTGGGGTTTTGATTTGTTTTGGTATATTGATTTTTGTATTCAGGTAGCTGATAACATCTCTTATTATTTATAATTGTTTGTAAAGTCTATCTTTTTTATTCCCTGTGTACATAGACATATTGTGTGAAAATAAAAAACTGTTTTCTTTTTAGTTTTTTCTTATTTTTTTTTAAATTTTACAGTGCTAGGATCTCCAGTGCAATGCTTAAAAGAAATGACTTCAAAGGAAGTGCTTCTGAAATTTCACTTTAAAAAAAATATATATTTTATTTATTTATTTGAGAGAGTGAGAGAGAGAGAGCACATTCAGAGAGGAGGGGAAGGGGACAAGTAGATTCTCTGCTGAGCAGGGAGCCTGAAGCAGTGCTCGATCCCAGGACCCCAAGATCATGACCTGAGCTAAAGGCAGATGCTTAACCAAATGAGCCACCCAGGTGCTCCTAAAATTTCACTTTTAAGTGTAACATTTGCTGTAGGTTTTTGCTAGACAACCTCTATTAGGTTAAGATAATTACCTACTGCTTCAATTGGACCAAAAGTTTCTTATTACTTATAAATGAGTATTGGATCTTATCCGATTCTGCATCCACTAAGATAATTGTTTTATGTTTCCCTTTTAACTTGTTCATAATGGCATACTAACATTTCCAAAATTTTTAGTTGTTGAACCTTCCTGGCATTCTTGAGATAAACCCAACTGGTCATGATATATAACTTTTTTATGATAGCAACTTAATCGACTAATCTTTTATTCAGGACTTTTGTTTCCATTTTAAATAATTTTATTTATTATGTGGTTGACATACAATACAAGCACATGGTTAAAGTGTACGCTTTGATAAAACATATATGTGTATATATGTTCTTGAAACCATCACCAAAACCAAATAATTAAAGTATCCATCATCTCCCCCGCAGCAAATTATTATATGTCCCTTTGTAATACCATCCTTCCATCTCTCCCTAACTTCTACTGATCTGCTTTGCAATCTCTGGTAACTATTGGTCTGCTTTATGTCATTATAGATTCATTTGTATTTCCTAGAATTTTAGGTAAGTGGAATAACATGCCAAATAATCTTTTTTTTTTTTTTTTTCTGTCTTCTCTTTTACTCAGAAAAATTACTTTGAGGCCCATGTTTAACATTTAGGATAGCTTTTTTGTTATTGTTCTTTTTATTGCTGAATAGTATTCCACTGTAGGAACATTTGTTCATCCATTCCTATGTTGAGGGAAATTTGATTGTTTCCAGCTTTGGGATATTATAAAGCTATTTTGAACAATTATGTACATGTCTTTGTATGGACATAGGTTTTCAGTTTTGGGGGTAAGTGCCTAGAAGTGAAATGGCTGGGTCATATGGTAGGTATCTATTTAGCTTTTCAAGAAATTGTCAAATTTGTTTCCAAAACACTCTTTATTTTGTCTGTATTTTCATTGGGTATGGAATTCTGGGTTGATGGCTGTTTTTGTTCTGTTTTTTCTCTTTCTTTTGTTTTTCCTGTTTCTTTTACTATGTTTGAAATGTTGTTCCACTTTCTTCTCACTTGCATTGTTTCTGATGAGAAATCCATTAGAATCTGCACATTCATTTCCCTACTTGTTTATGTCTGGCTACCTTTGAGATTTTCTCTGTATCACTAGTTTTACACCATGTGATTATAATGTACCTTTACTTTTGTTTCCTTCATACTTCTTGTGCTCAGGATTCATTGATTTTCTTGGATCTGTGGGTTATTGATTTCATCAAATTTGGAAATATTAGGCCATTGTTTCTTGAAATATTTCCCACTCTCTGCCTTCCCCCAGACAATGCCATGTTATTTAAATTTGGCTGCTTCACTGATATTCTGCTCATTCTTTTTTGGTCTCCTTTCTCTCTGTTTCATTTAAAATTTTTTTTATTGCTGTATTTTTTCAGTTCATTAATCTGCTATGATGTCTAATTTTCTTTTAATTTTATCCAGGGTATGGTTTATCTCATACTTTGCAATTTTCAACTCTAGAAGTTCAATTCGTATCTTTCTATAACTTCATGTCTCTATTTAATATATCTCAACTTTCCTCTGGTTTCTTGAACATATGGAACATATGAATGCAGTACAATAACATTTAGGGTTCTTTTCTACTCTTCTATCACCTATAATTTTCTTGGTAATTTTTTTTTCCAGTTTCATTGAATTCCTGATAATTTTTGGCAAGATGCCAAATTTGTGGATTTTTACCTTTTGGGGGGTTAAACATTTTTATATTGCTACATATAACTTTGTATTTCTTTACATGTCCTTGTTCCTGGATTTTTTTAAGTCACTTGAAAACAGTTTGCACCTCTTGGTCTTGCTTTTAATTTTCCTTAGGTAAGAGCATTTGGTCTTGGGTTAATTTTTCTTGACTACTGAAGCAAGACATTTCTTAGAACTCTAATGTATGCCCTCAGAATTGTGAGATTTCCTTTCTTGTCACTGGAAGTGGGTGCTATTTCTGGCCTGTTGCCAGTGGGTTGTTTTCTGGGTATTGGATAGTTTCTTTGCACTGTGCTGAACAGTATTTACTTGACTACATGAGTGGGATACTCATCAGAGCGTCACCGGTCTCTCTGTATACCTTCTTCATATTAGGTAATCTAGTCCGTGAATTTTTGATACCTGGCTTATCTAGATTCCTACCTTTGTCTCCTTAAACTGGAGAGATTTCTGAACTTTCCCTGGGTTCTCTCTCCCTGCACCATGGCCGGGAAACTCTACCCAGTCAGTAAATTAGGGAAATTACAGTATTTACCTGATTTGTTTCCCTGACCCCAGGTATTATTATCCTTCATTACTTGGTATCTAGTGTCTTGTCTTGAAAGATATTGTTTCATGTATTTTGTTTGGTTTTTAGGTGTGTCAGGGAAGAAATTGAATCTGGTCCCCATTCCTCCACTTGACGAGAAACTTACATGATATTTACATTCATGGGTAGTCTGATCTACAATTTAGTTTCCTTGTCCTACTATTGTATGACTTTAATTGAACTCCTGTTAACCTCATGAAATAAATTGGGTAGACTTCCCTCTTTTACTGTTTTTTGGAACTATTTGTATGATAGGGAATACCTATCATAAAGAATTTGTAAGGCATGCCTGTGGAACCAGCAGAGCCTGTGATCTTGGAAGGAGAGGAAATTAGAGACTTTCGATTGCTGATTCAATTTTTCAATGCTTCTGGTTTATTTAGCTTGCCCATTTCTCCTTATGTCATTTAAGTAATTCACATTTTTCTTAAAAGTTATTTATTAACGTTCTCCAATTGAAATTGTCACAGAAATTTTCTATGATTTTAAAAAATCTTTACTATGTATATGCTTATATTTCCCTTTAATTCTTAATAGCATTTATCTGGGACTTTTCTTTTTTAGTGTTTGTAATTCCTGTTAGAGGTTTATTTATTAGTTTTTTAAAGATACTACCCTTTAATTTTGTTACTTTTCTTATTTTCAGTTTTCAAATTTATTACTTTCTGCTCTCATCTTCACCATATCCTTCTACTTATTTTTAGGTTTACTGTTCTTTTTATTTTCACTAGTTTCTCTCTCTCTCTCTCTCTCTCTTTTTTTTTTTTTTTTTTTTTGCTCTTAATAAATACAGTAAGGATACTCTGGCACTGTTATAAAGTAGCACATGTCATCTCCAAACACTTTACAGGGCATATTCTTAAATACAAATGAACTTGAAATCAAGTAGCATGACTGAGTATCAGATTTGACATTGCACTTCTATGTTAGTTTCTTGGGGTTGCTGTAACAAAGAATCACAAACTGTGGTGCAACACAGCAGAAATTCGTCATGTCACAATTCCAGAGGAAGTGGAGAATCAAAGTGTTTGCAGAGTCATGCTTTCTCTAAAACCTGTAGGGAAGAATCTTTCCTTGCCTCTCCCTAGCTTCTGGTGCTAGCTCCCCATGCTTGGCATTCCGTGGCTTGTAGCTACTCTTCTGCTGTCACATGGAGTCCCCCACTCCATGTGTCTGCCTTTACATGGCTTTTGCTTCTTTCTCTTCTTTTGTAACAAATGCATTTTTTTTTTAGATTTATTTATTCAACAGAGAGAGAAAGCACAAGTATGGGGAGCAGCAGGCAGAGGGAAAGGGAAAAGGAGAAGCAGACTCCCTCATGTGGGGTTTGATCCCAGGACTCTGGGATCATGATCTGCATTGATGGCAGATACTTAACTAACTGAGCCACCCAGGTGCCCCAATGTTTGCTTCTTCTTCTTCTTTTTAAAAGATTTTATTTATTTACTTGACAGATAGAGAGATCACAAGTAGGCAGAGCAGCAGGCAGAGAGAGAGGGGGAAGCAGGCTCCCTGCTGAGCAGAGAGCCCAATGTGGGGCTCCATCCCAGGACCCTGAGATCATGACCTGAGCTGAAGGCAGAAGCTTAACCCACTTAGCCACCCAAATGCTCCTGTTTGCTTCTTTTTATTTTTATAAGGACAGCAGTCATGTTGAATTAGAGCCTACTCTCATCATCTCATCTTGGTTATGTCTCAAAGACCCTATTTCCAAATGAGGTCACATTCACAGGTACCAGTGGTTAGAACTTCAACATCCCATTTTTGAGTTTTCAGTTCAACCCGAAAGAACATAATCCAAAACTGAGATCCAAAGAGATTAAGTAACTTGCCCAAGGTCAAAGAGTTTAACTACTACTGGCTACTACTCAGATTTCTCCACTAATAGACTGGTCCAAATACTGTAAGATACACTCCATTGGCAAGTACCTCAAAATGGTGGTGCATAAGTATGAATTTAAATCACAATAAATATGACACTTACAGATAAATATGAATTTCTAGGAAATCTTTGCTTAGGCAGCAACCTCTTCAACCTCAGCCGCAGCAACTTCTTCCTAGGAACATTTCCAAAGGCAAGGGAAGCAAGGGCAAAAATGAACTATTGGGATTTCATCAAGATCAAAAGCTTTTGCACAGCAAAGGAAACAGTTAACAAAACCAAAAGACAATTGGCAGAATGGGAGAAGATATTTGCAAACAACATATCAGATAAAGGGCTAGTATCCAAAATCTATAAAGGACTTCTCAAACTCAACACCCAAAGAACAAATAATCCAATCAAGAAATGGGCAGAACACATGAACAGACATTTCTGCAAAGAAGACATCCAGATGGCCAACAGACACATGAAAAAGTGCTCCATATCACTCGGCATCAGGGAAATACAAATCAAAACCACAATGAGATATCACCTCACACCAGTCAGAATGGCTAAAATCAACAAGTCAGAAAATGACAGATGCTGGCGAGGATGCGGAGAAAGGGGAACCCTCCTACACTGTTGGTGGGAGTGCAAGCTGGTGCAACCACTCTGGAAAACAGCATGGAGGTGACTCAGAAAGTTGAAAATAGAGCTACTCTATGACCCAGCAATTGCACTACTGGGTATTTACCCTAAAGATACAAATGTAGTGATCTGAAGGGGCACGTGCACCTGAATGTTTATAGCGGCAATGTCCACAATAGCCAAACTATGGAAAGAACCTAGATGCCCATCAACAGATGAATGGATAAAGAAGATGTGGAGATACACACACACACACACACACACACACACACACACTGGAATATTATGCAGCCATCAAAAGAAGTGAAATTTTGCCATTCTCGATGACGTGGGTGTAACTAGAGGGTATTATGCTTAGCGAAATAAGTCAAGCGGAGAAAGACAACTATCATATGATCTCCCTGATATGAGGAAGTGGAGATGCAACGTGGGGGGTTTGGGTAGGAAAAGAATAAATGAAACAAGATGGGATCGGGAGGGAGACAAACCATCGGGGAGTCTTAAGGTCACAAAACAAACTGAGGGCTGCTGGGGGGAGGGGGATCAGGAAAGGGTGGTGGGGTTATGGACATTCGGGAGGGTATGTGCTATGGTGAGTGCTGTGAAGTGTGTAAACCTGGTGATTCACAGACCTGTACCCCTGGGGCTAAAAATACATTATATGTTTATAAAAAAATTTTTTTTAATTAAATTAAAAAGAAAATCTTTGCTTATCCACCAGGGGGAGCCAGGCTCCATAGGGCTCCCAGGACAACCAGGAGTACCCGGAGAGGATGGAGCTGCAGGGAAGAAGGTAACACTTGTTTTTCATGTTACTGGAGTGAAAACTGTGGAACCTCACTGATAACTTGGTCCCACAGGATTTCAAATTAGACTATCCAGGACAAACTTAGTCATTTTAAGCAAACATCTCACAACTCTTAAGTTTCCTTTTTTACTTATTTTAGAGAGAAAAAGCACCAGTTTAATGGCTGAATAGTGTCTCATGCTCTCTACTTTCTCTCTGGCATTTCAACCATGGCATTCTCCAATGACCTAGTCCCTTTGTGATTCCTAGAAAGCACTTTAATTAAAATCTTGAGAAAAACACTTTTTGCCCTCCAAAAAGAAAGTCTGTAAATCCATTCAGGAAGTAATTATAATGATTTTTTGAAGTATTACGAGTTGACATTCGAAATACTCATTTTTCAAGATAAGTAGAGAAAAACAGCAGATGGAAAGGCTGAAGGTCTTTCTCATTTTTTTTTTTTAAACCAAACCATCAAATGAGAATTATGAGCCAAAGGAAAGTGAGCTTATCCTTTGAAAATTGGCTGAGAAATTGGACTTTTTCCTATTTCAGCTGCTCTGGGCTCAACTAGAGTTTGATATGAATTTATTAAAGTTGGTTAACTCCAAAATTAATTTTAAGACATTATTCTGGAGGGGCTCAGCAGAGAATCCACTGGCCGTAAAAGGAGACAAGGTGGGCTTGTACAAACTGTCCATGGAGAGTTCACTCACACATCAGTGTCATTTCCTTTAGGGAGAAGCAGGTCTTCCAGGAATGAGAGGCCCAGAAGGACCACCTGGAAAAGGACAGCCTGGCCCCAAGGTATGGAACTGACAAGGTGTTGGGGAAAGCAGACTGCTCAAGAGACAGTTTAAGAGAAATTTGATTGCTATTCCTGCTATGTCTAATATGTTTACTTTTGGCTTAAAATTATGGCTCCAACTTGTGCATTTTCAGAAGACAGCAAGTATGTATTATTCATTTTTATTTTCCTAAGATCTATCATAAAATCTATCATAAGACCCTGCAACTAGGAAGAGTTCAACACAGGTTTTCTCAATAAATGATCAGACTGACATTTTAAAACACATCGAAAAGAAGCCTTGAAATATATCCTTGAGACTTGAAAGTCCATACATTTTCTTCAAATATTTATAGTATCTCACACAGTAATAAGAAATATCACCTTATCGAAGGGAGGTTTCATTTTCACGACTTGGGTATTTACCCTAAAGATACAAATGTAGTGATCTGAAGTCATCGTAGAAATGCTGGTTGAATAAGATCTTTATAAAGATGAGACTATCCAAATTCATTAATAGATCACTAGTGACATAACCTACGGCTTCTAAGATACCAGATGTTCCTGCAGTTTTCATGTACAGTCATCAGTGCCCATATAAAGATTCTGTAGAATTATATATGAGCAAAGTAAAAATAATATCTGCATACTTATTAGAGTTGTATTTATAATTGCATTAAAATGATCAGTGAAAGCTTAAGAAGTCTATGTCTTGTGCAAATATTGAGTCCTTAAATGTGAGAATTTGACATTTAAATACGTTTGCGGAATTTCAAACCTTTTATTGATTTATCAGACTATGAGACCTCCCCCTCTCTTTTCTTTGTGAACGTGGACAGAAAATACCTTTTTTATGTCCACCAAAAAATACTTTTAGAAATGTGTGTCTATTAACATTCAGGAGAACTGATGTTTTCCAGAATATACTTTTAGAAACCAGACCCCTTGGAGTTAATCATTGAAGCTGGAAGAGTGAATGATGTCTCTGGGAAAGAGAGCTGAGTCTTCAATCCCACATTGTACAGTAGTTGGAGAAAAAAATATTCAGAAGAGCATGAAGATAAGCAGAATAGTTACCATGTTAGGGAAGCGAAGGTGAGAGGGTTTCAAGAGGAAAGCACTTGGTGTTGTCAGATGCTACCGACAGAGCAAGGAGAATGTGCTGGAAAGAGAGGGCACTGGATGTGTAGCTCTGAGTGTGGCTTGTGGAAAGTTATGGAGAAGAGTGATAGGAAGACACTATGTGGCCCAGATATGCTACAGTTCAGCACAGGCACTTTATTACCTTTAACTGAGTTCCCACTGTTGTCTTCTGGGTTATTTAGGTCAGTAAATTAAGTTTGGGAGTGAATGGAGGAAAATAACTAGTTTGTGGTTAGATTTTGCTTCTGCTGGCAGATGATAATGATATGATAAGTTAAGGGTACAATAACATGTGAGTGTTGTGTTGTTTTTTTTTTTTAATCACCTGCGTCACTGCTCTTCATTAGTTTGACCTTGGGGAGTTAATTACAATCTATAGGTAGGGGTTCACCTCTTCTTCTCAAGGGAGTGTCTGCTTTGCTGATGACCTTGGGAACATGTCAGAAATGTGAATTCTTGGAACTCAATGCAGACCTACTAAATCAGAAACTGTGAGTGTGGGGCTCAGCGATCTGTGGGCTAACAAGCCCTCCACATGATTCTGAAGCATGCTTAAGTTTGAAAATAGTAGGATAGTCATTTATGTCATAAAGGTTTTAATGGCCTCATCAGCAAACCTCCAAATGTTATTCCTTCCTTGAGCCACATTTGGATATACTACCTTGCAGTTGAGCCCTGATTTAAGGATAGTTTTGTAATGCTGTGAGGGCCCTGCTGGAACGTAAGAAAATTCCTTCAGGGAAGTACTAGCTTACACAACCAGGCTGAGGAACAGCCAGGGGGCAGTTTTTAACTGAGCTCCAGGTTAATACCCATGCATCTTTCTACCAATAAAATTATCGATCTCATTTGGGAGACAGAGCTAGATTCCTTAGTGAGGAAGAAATGGGGCTGGATTTGAAAAATCTGGAGTTTTTTAGTGGTAACATTTAGTATAGCTAGCTCTTTCATGCTTCCCTTCCTTGTCGCTATCTTTACAATCTATAGATGTAAAATTAAAAATTGTTTCTTATTCAAGTATAATTAATGCAGTGTCTTAATAATTTCTGGGATAAAATATAGCGATTCAACAATTTGACACATTTCTCAGTGCTCAAGATACATGTACTCTTCATGACTTCCACCGAGTTCAACCATCCTGCCACCCACCTCCCCTCTGGCAAATGCCCGTTTGTTCTCGCTCTTGGAAAATATCTCATTTTATGTCTTAAAACTCAAGCAGCATTAAAGCTGAAAAAGCACAGGTAGCTAGCTGTCTTTTCTGAAACTGTGAACGTCTCAGAAGTATGTGTTAGTAAACCGATGCTGCAAAAGAACTGGGAATTCCAATTCAAGTCCTCAAAAAGAGATACTGAACTTAGATTAAAAAAAAAATCAAATCATATTCAATAAGTGGTAAAGACTGAACAATTCTGAAGTCTTCCAGTCTGCTCAAGAACATTGACAAATCCTGTACAGCTGAGCTGGACTTGGGACACATGGCTTGGAAATCAGTGTGAGTTGAGAACATGATCCTGATAGGGTTGCTGTTAAGAGCAAGGAGGGCTTGTTCATACAACTGTATTTTTATCATTATTTTGTCAGGGTGATGAAGGAAAGAAAGGAAGCAAAGGAAATCAAGGACAGAGGGGATTTCCAGGGCCTGAAGGGCCAAAGGTATGTTTCTTATATTCTCATTTATGCTTTGGGGAGATTGTTATTGCATCTGGGTTTAATAGAACATTAGCTTCCCACCACAAATTGGACAAACCAGTTCCTTCTCAACAAATCCAAATGAAAAAAAGGCTTTAGAAAACATACTATTTTGGGCCAAACAGAATGGAATAAAGAGTCCATAAAATAGGGCGCCTGGGTGGCTCAGTGGGTAAGCTGCTGCCTTCGGCTCAGGTCATGATCTCAGGTTCCTGGGATCGAGTCCTGCATCGGGCTCTCTGCTCAGCAGGGAGCCTGCTTCCTTCTCTCTCTCTTTGCCTGCCTCTCAGTGTACTTGTAATTTCTCTCTGTCAAATAAATAAATAAAATCTTAAAAAAAAAAAAAAAGTCCATAAAATATGTGATCTTCACTGAAGCATTTATGATACATAGAGACCTTCTGTATGTCCATTCTTTCAAGTGACCACCAAATATTCAGAAGTTGGGGTAAAGTTAAGACTGTCAGAGGTACTGATTCTCTTCCATTTTGTTTTGTGAAATAACAACATGGTTCCAGACTGAGAGTCAAGGTGGGGGTGGTGATGAGCAGGGCTTCAGAATGTAGGAGAGTAGGCTTTTCCTGTTCTACCTGGAACCTTTTGGGACCAGTCACCTCAATAGAAAGCAATAACAGTGTCTGTTTCCCAGGATGTCTGTAAAGACTGAAAGAGTTAATAAAGCACTGAGCACTGTTCCTGGCACGTAGCAAGTGTTCAGTACATGAAGCTATTCAGAGAGGGAAAAAAAAAATAATTACTGTGCAGTGAAAAGTAGGGGATCTATGACCTGATAAACTGACCAGGACCAGATGCTGAGGATGAAGTAAAGGAAATTGCAAGATAGGCAATCAGGTGTGTGTCCTGACTTAGCCAAAGAGAATATTGAGGTCATCTGGATGTGTCAGGAAACAGACATTGCAAACCTAAGAGAGTTCAGGCTTCTAGGAAGATGCTAATTGTAAGGAGACATGGAGTATGTTGAAGGACTATTAAAGAGACAAACAAATGTACAAAAACAGTACCGGCACGATAAGAGCAGGTAGAAAACAAATCACCCCCTGTCCACAAGCCATTAAGCTTCAGTGTCTGTCAGTATCACCTGGGAGTTTGTTACAAATCGGTATTTCTTGGCGCCATGCCCAGACAGTGGGATTTTAGAAAGTTGGTGGGTCCTAGAAATCTATGTTTCTTAAATAAACTTCCTGTATGTTTCTTAAATAAGCATCCCGTGCTACAGGTAATTCAAGGAGCACAAGATGAGAAATGCCATTATATAAGGAAAGTGTTATATCAGTATTAATAACAACAGTTATTCCTTATATCTTACTCTCTTCTTCAAATAGTATTTTCCTGTATTTTGAAATAAAGCTTTTTTGATGAAGAACTGCCATATTTTAAAGCATAGACACAATTTAATAAAGGGTCTTTAAAAGAATTATATACTATCTATATATATTTTCATATTTTTAAAAAGTAATTGACTTTAAAAAAAGAAGAGTAGAATAGATGAAATCTAGAAGCATAATTTTGGTTAACCTGGTTTAATGAGAGTTTTAACAGGTTGATTCCTTTGCCATAGGATTGAATTGCGTGGTTATCTGTCGCCAGAATCCTGGCTGTGTCATGTGCCAGTGCCTTACAGATTTGGCACATACGTGTGTAACAGGAGCTGAGCCCCGGTGGGCTGGGGTGCTCAGCCTGTGGGTCTTACTGGATAATCAACACAGTGGGAGGCCTCAGCTGTGAAGGTGACTGTGGTCCAGGGCAAGAGTCATTAGGGGAGAGTTTGATTGATGGAGTCCCTCTCAGAGGAAACAGGGGGCCAAGTGAGCAGCTCCCACTACAGAGGTCAGTTCAGCCTCTAAAGCAAGGGGAAGGCACATTCCTTGGAAAGGCACAGATAATATTTCAGGCCTTGTGGTCAAAGAGCCAAATTGAAGGTATTATGTGGTCACTTAAATAACAATGATTTAAAAATCGGAAAATTGGGACACCTGGCTGGCTCAGTAGGTAGAGTATGTGACTCTGGATCTTGAGGTCATGAGTTGAAGCCTCACACTGGTGTGGAGCTTACTTAAAAAACAAAACAAAATATGAAAACCATTTTTAGCCCAAGGCTGTGTGAAACCTGGCAGAGGGCCATATTTAGTCTGAAGGTGGCACTTTGTCACACCTGTCCTACATCAGTAGTTTCCAAACTGATTGATAACAAATCCCTAACTAGTCAAAATAAATTTGACAACACTTCAATATAGGTTTATTCTTTAATTGTAGTTTTAACTCATAAACTATAATAATATGCCATGAAATTTACATAAATAGTTGAAAATTTAGAAGAGAAAAAATTTATAATGAAGCCCTAATATTTTCTTCTAGTATCCCAAATGGGTCATTTTGAACACCTCTGGTTGTGTGTACCCTTTTTTAATGACAATTGCTTTGGATAGTGTCTTGAAGTGAGATAATTGTACCTATATCAGAATTTCCAGAGAGGCCTCATAAAACTCATATTCCTGGGCCCAGCTCCTAGACCTATGGAATTAAAATCTCTGGGGCTGAGACCTGACCCTATATTTTATCAAATTCCTCTGATGATTTGAGGATCACTGGTCCAGAACCAGATGGGACAGAGATATTGTTTGAGTCTTTCTTGAGACTCAATACACACACACACACACACACGCACACGCACACACGACATTTTTAAATTCGAAATTCCATCGTTTTTACCATAAACTCCCTAGTTCTAAAAAAGTGATATGAGCTAAGATACAATGGAAGACGGATATACCATGGGTTTTAAAATAAAATAACAAAGGAAAAGCTTAGAAGGAACTACAGGAAACATTATTTACTTACCAAGTATACCCAAGAACTTATGTTGAAGAAAACTGTTATAATTGAACAAACATTTCCCTCTGAGTTTCCTGACATGCAATACAAAAAGGAAGCACCATGAATTGCATAATTTTATTAACTAATAAAAGAATGCACAAGGGATAAAAATTTCCTAATATTGAGAAACTAATTGAGTGCATTTATTAAAGGCCCTGAAATGTTCATCATCAAAAACTTTAGCAGTGATTTAGCAAAAATGTTCAAATATTTTCACATTGGTCTGTGAAACAGGTCATAATATTTTAAAATGCTGGAAATACATTTCTATGTTTTTCCTAATATAATTATTTTTTTTCCCAATATAATTCTTATATATGGTTTCTTTGCTTGTAATGTAATGAGTATTTTGCTCTTTTCTTTTTAGGGTGAACCAGGAATTATGGGCCCTTTTGGGATGCCTGGAGCATCAATCCCTGGGCCACCTGGGCCAAAGGTATGCATTTTTGGGAGTGAGTGAGTGAGTGAATGAATGAATGATTGATTGAGTTATAACTTGGGTCTTTGGCAGTTGGCGTGGGGAAAATTCATGATATCAGTAAACTAGAATTTTAGTTTTGGAAGAACCCCAAGATTTTATCTGGTTCAACGCTGACATTTCACAAGTAAGCAAACTAAAGGCTAGCAGGAAATTGAAGTTTAGAAACTGGTTTCTTGCTCCTGGTCTTGAAGTTGTCTCTTCACCATGAACTACCTCTACCAAATTCTAGACCCTAATGCAGGTAAAAATTTATTGTGTTTATTCAGAAGAATCCAGTAGGATTAATAATCAGAGAGTCTGGCAGAAAAGAAAACCACTCAGATTTAAGAGCTTTCCTGGGTATTCCTATAGTCTAAATATGTGAGTCTAGATAGCCACTTATTTCAGTGGCCTTTCTATAAACAGTTGTCACAGTCCTCACTGACAGGTTTTATTTGCTTGGTATTTGAAATCCCCCTCAAATATATTAAAGGAAGCTACTACCTCAAGATCTGAGACTGATAGATTAAGCCCTTTATAAATTGCCTCACTCTTTTGTGTTTTATGCTTTTATGGTTTCTCCCGCCATTTAATGCCTGAAACTGAACATTATTTGAAATGTGCAGGGAGACAGAGGAGGCCCGGGGATGCCTGGATTTAAAGGAGAACCAGGAATTGCTGTTCGAGGACCAAAGGTAGGCTTTATTTGTGTTCTTTTTTCCCCTCTATAAGAGAGAAGGGAGGGGCACCCGGGTGGCTCAGTGGTTAGGGCGTCTGTCTTCGGCTCAGGTAGTGATCTCAGGGTCCTGGGATGGAGCCCCAAATCGGGCTTCCTGCTCGGCAGGGAGACTGCTTCCCTCTTTCTCTCTGCCTGCCTCTCTGCCTACTTGTGATCTTTATCTGTCAAATAAATAAATAAAATCTTTTAAAAATATATAAAAAGAGAAAGAGAGAGAGAGAGAAGGGAAAGGGGAATTAATGCACAGAAAATTGATAGTTGAGACTTCTCTCCTCACTCCACAATGATGGACTCTAATGCAAAAGTACACTATCATTGTTTTTAAAAATCAAGCCATCAGATGATCCATTTCTCATGAATGTGGAGGGATGATAGCTCCTATAGTTAGATTGTAGATGACTAAACATTTGTTTGAAAATGCTTCTTTTGTAATGTCTGTGAAATAAGAGATTATATGACCCGTAGCTTCCTTATTTACATATTAACGGCCTAGGTATCTCTTTTGTAAAACATTGTCTAAGAAGTTCATGTTTGGGACCTTTACTGAATTAAATTTCTCTGCTTTGTTTTCCATCTTTCAGAGTTGTTTTAAATGAAAATGCAAATAATCATAGGAGATGACAGTTTTAAGTAATCATATCTATTTTCCATGGCAACAAAGCACCATTTCCCTGCTTACACAAAACTCAGCATGACAGCAAAATGTAACATTCCAAATGTCACAAAAACCTCCCATCCCTGTTTATGAGAACGGGCTTCGGGGCTCCATATTCAGCACTGTATCAAATTAGTAGCATTTTTAAAAAAATATTTTATTTATTTATTTGACAGAGTTCACAAGTAGGCAGAGAGGCAGGCAGAGAGACAGAGGAGGAAGCAGGCTCCCCACCCAACAGAGAGCCCGATGCGGGGCTCGATCCCAGAACCCTGGAACCATGACTCGAGCCAAAGGCAGAGGCCTTAACCCACTGAGCACCCAGGTGCCCCAGTAGCATGTTTTTATGTGGTTTTGAAACTGGCTTTCATTCTGTCAGATTGCCTCTTCTGGATAAAAAGGATCCATCCAGTACTAATATCAGTGATTTTCAAAACTTCAGAAAAGAAAACTTAGAACCCTCTTTGAAATATAATGTGAAATCTCCTATATACTGTTATTAAGTTGGAGAGCTCCTTTTAAAGATGGAGGGAGGATCCTCACCTCCATTGTTCCTAATCACTTTTTAAAAAATTTTTTATTTATTTTTTAAATTTCCTT
Organism: Mustela nivalis; assembly: GCF_964662115.1. Lineage (NCBI taxonomy): Eukaryota > Metazoa > Chordata > Mammalia > Carnivora > Mustelidae > Mustela > Mustela nivalis. The sequence goes on from NC_139031.1 coordinate 63,932,849, forward strand.
TTAGTGTTCCAGAATTCATTGTTTATCCACCACACCCAGTGTTCCAGGCAATCCGTGCCCTCCATAATACCCACCACCAGGCTCACCCAGCCTCCCACCTCCCACCCCTCCAAAACCGTCAGATTGTTTTTCAGAGTCCATAGTGTCTCACGGTTCATCTCCCCTTCCAATTTTCCCCAAGTCACTTCTCCTCTCCATCCTCCCAAGTCCTCCATGTTATTCCTTATGCTCCACAAGAAAGTGAAACCATATGATACTTGACTCTCTCTGCTTGGCTTATTCCTAATCACTTTAACAGTTGTCCTTGCTAGAGTGACAGTTTACTGGGTTTACTGGGGACACAGAAGGTTCTGGGATGTGGGATTTTCAAGCTAAAACAGAGCTAGTCCTGGACAAACTAGAACAAGATGGTCATCCCACTCCCCTGACTCCGAGGCACATGGCAACCCAAGCTATGTAGGAGGCAAGGATAAAATTCCAAATTTCCTCATGCGAAAACTGTAGCTATGGCCTTGATAAGAATGTTTGGATGGCAATTTTCATATAGTTTGATAACATCCTGAATCTGCATATTCCTAGTTCCATGATTTAAAGCTACTTCTCTCTACTTATACTTTTCTTTACAATAAAAGTAAAATCCAGTTAAATGTGCGGCCCAGATTTATAAAGATCCCCACCTTGTTTTTTACTGGTGATGTATTTAATTGATGTGTTCCAACTCCTTACTCCACAATTTTTCTAATCCCTTGGCCTCTAATGATACTCCTTCTGTCATTCTTCCCTAATGCACTACTTTTTTTAAAAATTTTTTTCAATTTATTTATTTTCAGAAAAACAGTATTCATTATTTTTTCACCACACCCAGTGCTCCATGCAATCCGTGCCCTCTATAATACCCACCACGTGGTACCCCAAACTCCCACCCCCCCGCCACTTCAAACCCCTCAGATTGTTTTTCAGAGTCTGTAGTCTCTCGTGATTCACCTCCCCTTCCACTTTATCCCAACTCCCTTCTCCTCTCTAACACCCCTTGTCCTCCATGATATTTGTTATGCTCCACAAATAAGTGAAACCATATGATAATTGACTCTCTCTGCTTGACTTATTTCACTCAGCATAATCTCTTCCAGTCCCGTCCATGTTGCTACAAAAGTTGGGTATTCATTCTTTCTGATGGAGGCATAATACTCCATAGTGTATATGGACCACATCTTCCTTATCCATTCGTCCGTTGAAGGGCATCTTGGTTCTTTCCATAGTTTGGCGACCGTGGCCATTGCTGCTATAAACATTGGGGTACAGATGGCCTTTCTTTTCACGACATCTGTATCCTTGGGGTAAATACCCAGGAGTACAATTGCAGGGTCATAGGGAAGCTCTATTTTTAATTTCTTGAGGAATCTCCACACTGTTCTCCAAAGAGGCTGCACCAACTTGCATTCCCACCAACAGTGTAAGAGGGTTCCCCTTTCTCCACATCCTCTCCAACACATGTTGTTTCCTGTTTTGTTAATTTTGGCCATTCTAACTGGTGTGAGGTGATATCTCAATGTGGTTTTAATTTGAATCTCCCTGAGGGCTAGTGATGATGAACATTTTTTCATGTGTCTGATAGCCATTTGTATGTCTTGATTGGAGAAGTGTCTGTTCATATCTTCTGCCCATTTTTTGATATGTTTGCCTGTTTCGTGTGGGTTGAGTTTGAGGAGTTCATTATAGATCCTGGATATCAACCTTTTATCTCTACTGTCATTCCTAATGCACTACTTTTTAAGCCTTTCAAAGGTTAAATGTCTGATGGAAGTCTTGGCAAATAATTCAGTTTTGCATATGACTTCAGGGAGCTCCCAGGCCCTCCCCTAAAGTCTGTTATGAAACACCAGATTAAGATTTCTACCTTAATTTCTGCTGAATGAGAGAGACGTTTCAAATCACTCTGCAGGACATTTTCTTGAATCCAGTGCATCAAGGCCAAATGACAAAAATTCTCCCTATAAAAATATTATGAGGAGTCCAAATAAAAATCTGACACAAATTTAAAATCTGACACAGAATAAAAATCTGAGACAGAGCAGTGCCCCTCTCCCTGCCCCCGATATTTCCTATGAACATGAGAAGTAACAAGCTAACTGAAATTTTTACAGAACGCAGGACACAGATCTCTAGGGAAAAAAAAATGTGTAGTTGTAAACTATAAATATTTTAACATTTTTTTCCTCCCAATATGGGTGCCAGCGGATAAACAGTAGCAGCTGCTGATAATCTGTTATAGTCCTGAAATTTAGGAATAAAAACTGAAAATGAATTTTGATTCTGGTTTTCTTTTCCTTCCAGCTTAACCAGGGAGCAGTTCCTGCTTTGTTTGGTTGGAGCCTGTTCCTTGTGTGAGCGTGGAAAGAAAGGGGCATCTTATTTGGGGACATGTCCATGTGGAATGTTTAGGGTTTAATCTGAAATATGGTTGGACTAGCTCAATAAATCCTTCTGAGATGTGACTGGTTAGTTTGCTGTGGCTAAGGATACACCAAGATTCACCGCTCCCAAAGAACTTTTTTTGTTCTCCATCACTTAACTGGAAGGGATCATCCTGTGTTTTTGTTGATGATAAACAGTCCATTAAGTTTTTATAAGGGGTCTCTTGTTTCCTAAAGATCATTCTTAAGAAGGTTCATCATGTAAAACCAGTCTCAGATTTAATAGGAAAAAAGCAGTTATTGTATTCCTGGTTTTCTAAATAAACTTAACTTTTTTATTGCTTAAGGAGTATGCAAGTTTCCTCACCACCTCTCCCTGCTTCTGGCAGGTATTCATTCCTAGAAGTAGAGCTAGGAACAACTTTGGGGAGTTGGGTTTGGGGCTACATTTGGCTTGGAATACTGGCAGTATGATCAGAATGTGAGCTCCTTGCATATAAGGAAAGTGTGAGAATTCTGCTACTTTTTACAAAACACAGGTCTGCCAATGATCAGTTTCTTCCCAACCATAAATATTTAGAAATAAGAACAGCCTTAAATCAAAATAATTTATATATGTTGACAAGGGCCATTAGAAGAAGAGTTATCACAGTAACAGAACCAAATGTGATACAGAAAGAATTACGTGTTTTATATATAGCAAAATAGATTTATATTTTCTAAGCCTGAGAGTCTTCTTCATTTTTTTTCTTCCTCTCTCCCTTTTACTTTAGTCAGAAATTTCTTTGATCTGTGGGGCACCTGGGTGGCTTGGTCAGTTAAGTGACTGAGCCTTGGTTTTTGCTCAAGTCATGATCTCAGGGTCAGGAGATGGAGCCCCAAGTTGGGCTCTGAGCTCCGCAGGGAGTCTGATTGAGGTTCTCCCTCCCTTCCTCTCTAACCCTCCCCACTTTGCCTGCAATTGCACTCTCAAAAAAAAAAAAAAAAAAAAGCCTTTGATTTCCATCTGAAGGAGAGTTACACATCTCAGAAAATTCTGTTATTCAAAAGGCAGTGATGAGGGAGTAGGAGCAGGGGCTGGCGCCTTGCACCCCCTCTCTACCCACTCCCCTTGGTAATATGTGTGACATTCCTCAGGTACCCCTGACTGCCCTAAAAGAAGAACAAATGGTTATCTTGCAGAGATCACAGTCCTGCAAGGCAGGAGTCTCTTTTGGTTTACAAATGTCCTTGAGATTTACAACAAAGAAGTTACCTTATCAATAGCCCAATTTCCAAAGACACATAACTCAGTTCCTCAAGCCTAATGTCACCCTCCCCTCCATAAAAAAACCGAAGGAGGTGGAAGTAGAAAGAAAAGTAAATAAAGTTAAATTTCTTCTAAACCTAAATCTCACTAACAAGGACACTTGATAGCAGGAATGTAACATTCCACCAGGAGACTCCCAATTGTCTTTATGCTAATGCCTCATTAGAGGGAAAGTGGCCTTGGCTTGATAGTAACCAGGCCTTCAATGTCCTGATCGTCTTCTTTACCCCAATAGCCCTTCTGAACACCCCTTTGTCCTCACCTACGCAACTCCTGTGTATATAACCAGCCACTCCTCACAGGCCCTGGGCAGCAGCAGCTCTTCCTGCCCACGGGTCCTGTCCCCGTGCTTTAATAAACCACCATTTTGCACCAAAGATGTCTCAAGAATTCTTTCTTGGTCATCGGCTCCGGACCTCAGCCCACTGAACCTCACCTAGGTTCTAGAACTTCATCAGCAGTGATCACACTTCCCAATCCTCTGTATAGGATACCAGTTATAGCTACTATAGTTTTTGATGCTAAAGGTTACCATGTAAAGCAATATTTAGGACTTCTTTCTAGGTCTCAAGATATGAATCATAAACTGTGTGTCCTATCTATTTATAACTTTTTTTAAATCTTTTTTTAATTTTCATATGGGCTTATTTATTCCCTGTGTGATTCAGGCCCCATTGGAGAGGAAATTAGGTGTAACATTAACAATAGGTAGTGTATAATTATCTTATTTGACATTCAAAATTTTACACTTGAGATTTTGCTACGTATTCTTTCCTTCTCTTCTTCTCACACTATATGTATTAAAATTTCTTATTTAATACTTGTCTACAATTTATGATATGAAAAAAATGTAATTTTATTTTATTTATTTTTTATTTTTTTAAAAGATTTTATTTATTTATTTGACAGACAGAGATCACAGGTAGGCAGAGAGGCAGGCAGAGAGAGAGAGGAGGAAGCAGGCTCCCTGCCAAGCAGAGAGCTCAATGCAGGGCTTGATCCCAGGATCCTGGGCTCATGACCTGAGCCGAAGGCAGAGGCTTTAACACACTGGGCCACCTAGACACCCCAGAAAAAAATGTAATTTTAAAAATTAAAATATCACTGATCAGTCATTTTTTTAATTCCTATGAATATGTTTCCTATAGAGGATTTTGTAAGGTTCACATAGATTCCCTGTATTCATTCCACGCTTCCCACCAAACCCAAGTAGGTAAGACTTATGAAGAGACACTTAAAACAAGTTGTCATATGTGGCAGACTTCCCTTCTAAAATTTTTAAAATCATTCCTTTGCACTTATCAAGTGCATGTTTGCCATAGAGAGTTGGTATTGTGCTTAAGTTTTGCCAGATGTTTCATTATTTAGTCTTGTGATGTCACCCAGTGTTGAATTTACGCAGGGAGCCCAAGGACCTCGAGGACCAGTGGGTGCTCCAGGACTCAAAGGGGATGGCTATCCTGGCGTGGCTGTAAGTGTGGACGTCACTGCAATTTCCTTCACCCCCCCCCCTTTTTCTTTTCTTTTCTTTTCTTTTCTTTTCTTTTCTTTTCTTTTCTTTTCTTTTCTTTCTTTTCTTTTCTTTTCTTTTCTTTTCCTTCCTTCCTTCCTTCCTTCCTTCCTTCCTTCCTTCCTTCCTTCCTTCCTTCCTTCCTTCCTTCTTGATAAATACTGCGCATGACAAGGATGTTCACCCTCTCCCTTATTATATCATCTTAGGGACCTCGGGGACTACCAGGACCCCCTGGGCCCATGGGCTTACGTGGAGTGGGAGACACCGGAGCAAAGGTAAGATTTTAAAGTAGGCAGCATAGTAGCTTCTAAGAAGATGTTTTGTAGGTAAGTGAATTTGTCATGGTGAAATCTTTTTATCAGACATAATAGAGGAGCAGTGGCGTCTAAAGAATTGATAGTTATTTATCTTCACCTATGGACTTCCGGGGGAATTTACACAAATTTGAACATGGATTAATTTAGTGGATTTTCTCCTTCTTCTCTGGTAGCAACTCTCAGATTCCTTTGATGCTTTGTTTTCTGTACCAAGGCAGAGTTAAGTCCAGAACCCTCCTTCTCCTTTAGACATCTCTTCCCTGATCTCATCCAGCCCCATGGTTTTAACCACTACTCTCATGCTGATGCCTTTCAGATTTCTGTCTTAACCCCTAAGCTCTGGTTGTACACATCTAGTTTCTTACCATATAACTTCTCTTGGATTTCTCAAAGACATCTCTAACCTAAGACCCAAAATTTAATTTAATTTTGATTTTCACCTCATAAGCCTATAAATGGCACCACCCATCTCACTCATACCCAAGCCAGGAGACTTGAGTCATCTTTGCCCCTTCCTTTTCCTCTCTCTCCATGTCTAGTCTTTTGGTAAATGTTGTCAGTTCTCTTTTCAAAATACATTTTGATTCTAGCTGCTTTTCTTCTTCTGCTTCACCAGGGCAGACCACCATCATCACTTGTCTGGGCCATTAAAATAACCCCTCCATGGGCCTTCCCTCTTCCTAACCCCTCCTCGACCCTTCTGTTATCTGCCAGGCAGAGCTGTCTTGAATCAGATCAGAATACTTTCCTTCTCAAAAAACACTCTGATGGATTCTCTCTGCAATTAAAACAAGATCCTACTGCTTCCTATGACCTATGTATCCCTTCACGACCCGATTATAGTCCCTACCCCCTTCTCCTTTTTGCCGTCTGTGGGCTAGGCTGGCCCACCCTATTTCAGTTCATTCTTGCTTCTGGGTCTTGGCTCTGTCAAGATGGTTCATTCTTACGGCCACAGCTCAAATCTTGCCTAACCTGAGCCTGATCACCTAAACAAAGGACAATCGTCTCTCCCTTCACTCATCACTCTCACATGCCTCTGTGGATGTCCTCCCCAGCAAAACCACTTTTTCAAACCATCTTGCTCATTTACTGTTCTGTGGGCCCCACCAGAGTGTAGTTTTCCTGAAGGTAGGCTCTTTGCCTTGATCCCTGCCAAATTCCTGGCACCAGAAGTAGCTGTGCCACCCAGTAGGCGCTGTGTAACATGTTGAGTAAGTGGAAAGTGAATGAACGATTACTATTACCCTAAAGAGAAAACATGTCTGTAGAAACATATCTACTTAGTTTTTCCAGGGCTTCTGGGTCATTAGAGAGAGATGTTCTAATTGCTCAATGTCAGCTTCTTGTTTTGATTTTTTGGTCTCTGCCCCAGCCTGTGGGAGAGACATCACCTTGCCGATGCTTCTGTACAGTGAGGCAGGGGCCCTTTTGCCTTCTCCTTGGGACAGTGAAAGGCAGGAGACCCATGGCACTAAGTATTGTCTATAAAGGGCAGCTTGACTCCTCCGTCTCTGTTAGCGTAATCACGAGAGCAAGGGAGAGGGTGTGTCTGAAAGTACTGTGTAAACTCTATGTAAACTATACAGAGGAGCACACGTGAGATACTTTTATCAAGGTTCTGGCTTGGTCTGACTCAGAACTGAATCCAATCCTCTAACATATCTTGACAGTGTCAATAAACCATACTGAAGGTATGGAGATAAGGAAGCATACTTGGGTATGGTAGTATTCTTTTTTTTTCCTTAAAGCATAGTCATCTGTCAAACGTTAAAGTTTAAAAATTGGAAGACATTTCAATATGTAAACTTTGCTGTTTTCTGCTCTGAGTGCATGGGTAAAAACTTCTGTTATTATATAAATTATTATGTAAATATTCCTTTAGTGAGGAAAGTAGAAACTTATTTAATTTATGGCATGAAGTAAAATGTATTAAATAAATTAAATTAAATGTATTAAATGTATATTGGAATGTGTTTGTATTCTAATAGAAACATGATCATTTATACTTCCACTGAATAGGTTATTATGTTTTAGATAATATACATAGTATATACCTATGATAATACCTATATAGATGTATATAGACAGTCAATATCTATATATTTAGGTAAGTAAAACATAGTATATACATATACATATAAATTATACTATTAAGTTACTGCTCTACATTTAGCAATGATTATAAAGGCAGGCAATTATACATAGAAAACATTTTTTTAAAATTTGCTTCTTGTGAGTATTCTATTATGTCAGGTCATTTAACATACAAACTAAAATGTTTAGTAAATGGTTCCATATACTGGTTTTCTCTGAAAGCCCCCTATATTCACTATCATGTACATTTTAGGCAGAGGGAAGTCAAGAAAAAGCTTGTTCCTTCAAAATTTTACATTGCCTGTTTTACTTTTTGAAACAACCAACATATTGCCATAGATGTGTATTAAGGGAGATTCATTATCTCCGTTGGCCCACACAGAAGGCTGAGGGGAGGCAGCTTCAGACAGCTCATTCCTAGCTGAGGGGAGGAGAGAATATTGGCTAGGATCTGCCTCCCCCCTCCCCCAGCCCACTCTCAGCTGCCTTTCCTTTCTCTCTTTGACCTCATCCTGTGGCTGCTGAGAAAAAGTTTTATCCTGGAAATCATGCAAGCTGGTCTTAGAATTAAAGAACTTGGATCACAAACTTGGAAATAAAGGAAATCCTAAAAGCAAACACCAGCTTTTAAATAATTTTCAATATCATCTCTCGTCTTTGGTAGGGGCCTTAAAGTCTTTATGTCACCTTTTTCTCTGAAGAAAACTTTTGGAAACACACACACACACACACACACACACACAGAGAGAGAGAGAGAGAGAGAGAGAGAAGTAAAGAAAGAGAGATATTTAGAAAAGTTTAATTCCACCTAACTTTGTTCTTCTGGTTTAGTAAAGTGGAGGTGAGACCCTCAAAGTACCTAAAGGTGTCAATGGTAGTAAAATCAGTGGTCTCAAATGTATGCAAAATTCACCTCCTTTCATTCTGACTTAAAATACCAGAGAAATTGTAAGTATGTGGGAGTGTGTCTGTGTGTGTGTATAATTATATAGAGATACATATCAGATATGTTTTTCATTTAAACTCTGTGTAGTCACCTTAAAATTCTGGCCTAAAAGCGCATTAACTTACAAAACAAATGTGTTTTGAAATGAGGAAACCATTAAGGTTGACAATTTATGGTAGGTTTTGGTGCTATTTAGTTAATGGTGCTTATTTAGGCACATGTGTTTAGCATATGACACAGACATTAGAATCAAAGCTTCTATGTTTCAAAACCTATCCGAAGCAGTCCCTGACATCTTGCACCCTTGTGGTGCTCTCTGGCTTTTTTCCAAGGGGAAGAATTCCATATGACATCAGTGGTTATAGTTTTATATACAGTTACCTTCAATTGCATCTGAATTTTGACAAGGCTTCTGAAAGACTTCTAAAATTCTTATAAAAACTACATTTCTAAGTAGATAGGAGATACAGTTTTAAAAATCTGCTTTTGACACATGCCTAGAAGAGAAACTGACAACTTATTTTCTTGCTGAATGGGAAGCGCTCACCTAGTGCCCAGTTCCCCGGACCCGGACTTGTTTGTTGATGGGGAAGGCAAGCTCAAGGATCTTTTTTCGTGCTGCCTGTACTTTTTCACTGAACCCCTATAGACAAAAAAGATGCTTTGTGATTTGGGGACTATCATTATGTGACCCTCACCTGCCTTTGAGAAGCTCACTTGACTCTGCTCCTGTATTTTCACCTGCAAAGGCTCAAAGAGGTACATGGGACCCAGGGGCTGAGCCACTGATATCTCTGAGTGTGAGAGTTTACCCTTGGCCTCCTAGAAGAGACATGTAAGGAGTGCCTCTCCTGAGCTCCGTAAGGGCAGGTACATCCTGCCACGTACCTCTCTCAGCTCTTTTAGCCCCCTTCGGTGTGCTATTTTATCAGAGAAGGAGCCATTTCTTCCCTGAAACTTTGGAGCAGGTGAGCTGGGGCCAGGAAAGACAGTAAGCACAGAGGGGCTCTAACCTGACTGTTAGGGCCCTCAAGGGGCTTCTTCACCATCAAGTGGTTGGAATAAAATCTGTGGGCAGGAAGCATATGTTGGGTTGTTGCTATTATTATTGCATACTATGTCAATAGACATTATATACTACCTAAATATTTCCAGGATATCATTGCATTTTAAACTACCCCCTTGTTTTATCGGTAAGGAGATAAGGAAGCAGAAAGGCTGAACACTTTACAAGAGAAACAGTGTTGATACTATATTGTGTCATGTGTAAGAGGGAGACTATGAATATGGATGAATGAATGCAGACGAAATGAATGAATAAATCAGAGCAGAGAGACTGACTTGCCCTGATCTGCAGATGCTTCATTTTCAAAGCTATCTTCTAGATATCTTGGCATATAGTGAGATTGTTTTTCCTTTCCAGGCAGCCAACCTTTCCCATCATCCAAACTTAAATTACATAAACATTAATGAGAGGCACAAACCCAAACCCAGAAGAGTTAAACATTTTTTAAAAGCTTTAAATATTTGCGTATTGTAAATACATGCTTTATTTGACAAAATTGGTCCATAGTCATAAATTAAAATGCAAGGCTCTGTGAAATTCCACCGAGTGTCATTATTCTAAAAATGTTCCCAGCATTTGAATTGCCCCTCTGTTCTCTGCAATGGCTCACATATGTGCACACCACCAACAGGCCGTGGCAGAACAGAGGAGCGATTCACACAGAGCTGCATTAGGAATTTGTGAATTCCGTTGGTGGACGTGGACTGGACAAGAAACTCCATTTTGAACAGTCTCTGACAAGGAGGGCTGGCCTCGGATACAGACTTTATGACAGTGACGTTAAGCATCTGCGACTACAGGTTGGAGCAGGAGAAACCCACCTCCCATAACAGGACTGCAAAATTGTGACAGGCAAGATAATCAGCTCAAAACCAGGACTAATTAGAGCCAGAGCCATATCAAGTTGAAATACCAAGCAACTTGACCTTTAAATTTCAGTAAAGGTCACATTCAAGACCAGGAAAACTTGACTAGGTGACTTTTCAAGGTTATTCCCCAATTCAGTTCCATGCACGTTCTTTAAAATCAGAGCTGTATTTGGTCTGTGTTGTGACCTTCAAGGCTGCTTTCATCTCTCTTTGCTGTTTTCCTAGCTCTGCATTTCTCTCTCCAGCAGTACATACATACCACCTCTCTCTTCAGCCCTGGAGACACACAATAAATCCTACTAGCATTGGCTACCCATCAACACATTTTTATTTTCAGTCATTCAGACTAGAGAAGTTCTCCCTCTGTGGGAAACTATATTGAAAATCATTACAAGAGAGCCTTCTCTTCTCTCTGTCATTAGGAACAATATCAGAATTTCTATTTTCAAGATTCCCAATGTAGCTAAATAAGAAAGACTCTACCTCTTCAATGAGATTCTCAGCACCTTGGCACGGGGGACTCTTTTGTTCATCTTTGATGAGTTGATTTTGAGAAAAGAAATAATCAAATTGTTGACTGTCTCCTCCTCTTCCAACACCCCCCCCCCCAACCATCCTAAAGCAAGTTTTTAAATTATCATGGACGTTGAAACACTGAAGCTTGGGGGTGAATATTAAAGCTCTAGGAGAGAAATTAGTTGGAAGAATGGAAATTATTTAAAATATTTTGAAAATACATTGGGAAAATATGCTAAAGCAAACGTTATTATGATCTGAGTGCTTGTTTTCTAGCACCTTCTTCATTATTTTCACATCTCCCTGATAATTGGGCTGGTAACTGTTCCTGTCTCCCTTTTCACATTAAAGGGTGTCTGTGAAAAGTGGCTGAGTGCTGTGACAAAGTCCAGTCAACAACCAATACGCATTCTCAGTATCAAGTTGTCTATTCAGAAGCTTACAAAAAGCTAAATTTCCATGGCCATCCTGGCAGGTACGGCAGAGTTACCAGACCAGTGCCCAAGTTCATTACAGAATCCACTCCAGAGCGGTGCTTATGTTTGCGGTAACTAAAGCCTTTGTAGTTAGATCTTAATTTTATTTAGAAGCCAGAAATGATGGCGCCTGGGTGGCTTATTTGGTTAAGTGACTGCCTTCATCTCAGATCATGGTCCTGGAGTCCTGGGATCAAGTCCTACATCAGGCTCCCTGCTCCATGGGGAGTCTTCTCCCTCTGACCCTCCCCCTTCTCATGCTCTCTCTCTCTCATTCTTTGTCTCTCAAATAAATAGATAAAATCTTAAAAAATACAAAACCAGAAAGGAAGAAACATGAGGCAGTTGTTAATCATCACGTTGACTTATGAGTTATTTTGAAACTCAGTCATTCCCTGGTTTCATTTGGTAGAATCTTGAGTACTATTCCTGGAGAAATTTTTTAGCAGCTCATTCTTTTAATAGTGAATTCAGTTTGCTTTTCATTATCCCCCAAGTAGAAAAGCATGAAATCCCTTTTAGAACAACTGTAACCTGCTTCCACAGTCCTCCCAAAGAGTGGCAGGGACCTAACAGGCATAGACTAAGGGCGAAGCAGGGATTAGAGCTTCGTCTATGCTGTGGTGGGGGTGGGGGAAGGCAGTCTCATTGGGCTACTTTGTCTTGAAGAGCACTATCTTCTCAAATATCTTATTTAAATCTTATAAAATCCAGAAGGTATAATAGATTGTTTCTTAAATAGATTGCTTCCCCCTCCCTCTGAGGGGACCTCTGTTACTTACTAACTGTGTGACCTCGGCAAGTTACTTACTCTCCCTGGGACTTAGCCTCCTCCTCTGTGGTCTGGATAATGATGCCCACCTCACAGGCTTATTCTGAGAAATTAATGGAAGAATGTCTATAAAACATTTGAATGAATTCTAACACACTGATGTCATAGTAGTCATCACAGTGTGCCTTACTCTGCCAAATCAAGTGTATCGCAGTATGGATACAGAAAAAAATAAGAATTGGTATAGGTAGAAGATCTGGAAAGAGATTAAGTAAAAACATTGGGGTAAACCACAAAACTGAGCAGTGGCAACGATGGGGAGAGGGAGAGGCTAGTCTTAGACAGCTGGGCACTGTACATGTGGTGAGGTCCTCTCAGGGATGCGGTTTTGAGGATGCTTTCTTTCCTCTCCTTGAGAGAGTGTGACCAACTGAATGTAGGAAAAGGACTTTCACAGCCACAGACCCATGGTCTTTGCATTAAATGGTAGCTGGAACAAAGTCTATGGAGACTTGAGCGTTTTGCCTCCAGCTCTCACCAACACCAAGAAGGGAGGTGGGACCTGGAGTCTGACCTGGGTTTGGATTGCTGCTGGCTGCATGGTTTCTAGGAAATCATGTATCCTTATCTGGAAGTCTCAGTTTCCTTTCTATAAAATGAAGTAAGCTGATGCTGGGATAATGAATGAAAAGTACCTGCCACATAATACATTTAATAAATGTTAATTATTATTTATTTTATTATTAATTATTGTAATTTTAGTGTTGCCAAAGCAAAGGTTTACCAATGAGAAAAAAAGAATGAATGTGATAGTGCGTTTGGTTTCTTTTCCTTTCTATTAAAAAGTGAAGTTTGCGGTATTAATGGTTCCCAGGGCCATCATAAGATTATGTATGATTTTTAAAGGTGTTGAAATCAACCACTCTACAGGGTTATGATCTAGGGGAAACTTTCACTGAATCATTTGTTAAATTCACATGCACAAGTACTACAGGGAGTTAATTCTAAAGTTGGCCATTTCCTGTGAAAACGGAGGAGTATCTCAAGTCTAGAATTCCTTTGTGGGCCAAGAGGAAGCTCTGGGCGATCTAAATAGTTTTGTTTGTTTGTTTGTTTGTTTGTTTCGTGGATGGTAGAGGTAGGACTTAGGCTATTTGGTCTTACAAAATTTGTGGATATAGTCCAAAAGGGCAACTCCAGAATTAGTTTTCAGGGCTGTTTATTATCTCCTGATGCAAGGGCTCCCTCTGCAGGCTCCAGTAACTCTCAGCTCTTGCATGGGAAGCTAAATCCAGCTGTGCAAGTGCCTGTCGTAATTCCTTTCATTTGCGATTGTCATGCCAACCACTGACAATAAAATCATACGTCTGAAAGTGTCATGGTGAATGTATTTCGTAGGTACCACTGGTGCTGCATTGTGGCAGACCGGGTGCTATCAAATGGTGAAGTGAGTCTGGACCATGGTCCTCTTGTAGGTCCTCACTGGGTGTTGTGGCCTTCTAGGGGCACATGGCCAAAGGAACCAAAGACAGAATACATCTTCAAGACCACACCATATGGGGAGACACTATTTCTGTGGATTCCCATAGCTCATTAAGTACTCGATATTCCCATCTATTAAAAAGTACGGTACATGGGGCACCTGGGTGGCTCAGTGGGTTAAGTCTCTGCCTTCAGCTCAGGTCATGATCCCAGGGTCCTAGGATGGAGCCCCACATGGGGCTCTCTGCTCAGCAGGGAGCCTGCTTCCCTCTCTCTCTCTCTCTCTGCCTGCCTCTCTGCCTACTTGTGATCTCTGTCTGTCAAATAAAGAAAATCTTTATTTTTTTTTTTTTAAAGTATGGTACAGAAACACCAAAGGACAACCCTAAACTATGTTACAGACCAACTGTAATGTCTGCAGAGTATGTTAAGCTAAGACTTGATTTAAAGTCCATCAGTTAAATAAATGCATATATCAGATTCTATTTACCTAGGTCAAAAGATCATAAAAGATTATTTGGATAGATAAAACACAGCTATATGTCAACAATTATATGGATAAAGATAGCTTATTTGAGGGAAACACTGTAGCACCATAGATGATGTGAGAAACATGCTATCAAAGTTCATTGGCCAAGGTTCAAGGACAGAAAGGGCAATCAGGAGTCTACAAGGTCTACACTCAGGGAAACTGAGTAAGAGAGAGAATGAACAGCACTAATAAACCCAGACAAGGCTGGCTTGAAGTACATTCACTCGCAACTTATTTCAACTGTGTTTCCCACTTGCTTTCCCACCTGGGCTCAGTGTGTGTGTGGGTGCGTGTGTGTATGTGTGTGTTTATTAGTATGACTGATACTAATAGAGAATGAAGTTTTAACTAAAATCTTCACAATATCATGAATTACAGAGTGTCGAATTCTTTCTTAAGAGAAATATTACTCAATAAAAAAATCTCCTGCCCTGTCTCCATATTCTAAATTTTTAAAAGGTATGTAACATTTGGGACATAACCAAGAATGCGTGAAAGATATGTAAGTTCTAATGATACTGAATCCATCTGTGTGCTTTCATCCTTTGCCAATCTTTCTATCTCTAAAATCTTGTATTCTTCTCCTTATGAACAGTGAACATCATGGCAGCCTTTCCTCACCTTTACTGGTGAGGTTTTTATTGGATTTCATTCACAGATCTAAAAAAATACTGTTACAAACATTTTATTATGAAGATTATTATGTATGTGTAGAAGTAGAAAGACTAGTAAAATGAACTTCTATTTACCCATCACACTTGAGCTAATATCACTGTGGGGTCAATCCTGTTCTACCATCCCCTTCCCCTTCTTCCACTGTGTTCCTCCGAAGCAAATCCCAGACATCTCCCATATAAAGGCTTAGCATTTATCTCTCAAATATAAAAGCTCTTTTTAAGAAAACATAACTGCAGTACCATTAGCAAACTTAAAAAACATTAGTAATTCTTTAGTATCATCAAACATCCAGTGTTCAGATTTATCAGCTTGTCTTACAGATTTGTTACAGTTGGCTTGTCTGAATTGGGCTCCAAATGATGTCCACACATTGCATTCGATTGAGATGCTTCTTAAATCTCTTTTAAGCAAAGGTTAGTCATCCTTTGTTTTTCCCTTGTGCTTTCTGTGTGGATGAGCTCCTTGTCCTTGAGGGTCTTGTCGATGCTATTCCTACGGTGTCGACACGTTTCTATGTCCTGTGGTTGTCAGATTTAGAGACCTGCTCTAGAGACCTGCTCAAATACAGGTCCTAATTTTCTTAGCAGAAGGCTTTCCAGGTGGGCTTGTGGACTCCACATTGTGCCACATCCACCATGTCCAGTTGGGGGCCCTGTGCTTCCAACCTCATCAGGAAAGGGCCGAGGTGAATAGCAACACAAGAGGGAGCCATTGTATCTGGGGTGGGGTTCACAGTAACCAGGCAAAGCATTTTTTTTGACAAAACATCAAATGGTTCTCGGTAGACTCTATTGAAATATGTTTACCTGGGTTCTGTTTGGCTGGTGGGCGTCAAAATGAAGCAAGTGTGTGAATCAGTCAGGGATAACTGGAGACTCTCCCCCAGTGAATTTATGCTCCCTCTGAAGGTACTTATCTTGAGTCAGGAGACTCAAGAAAGGAGAGACAACAGAAATGTACAGGAACATGTTCTCTACTTGGAGCTCTTGATAAGTGATCATTTCAGCTGGGAGAAACTTGGGGTCACTCAAAGGTGGGAATCAGAAGGTGTTAGGGAGATAATTAGTACCTGCACTCACAAAAGCAGCTGTGGACTATGAGGGAGAGATGGAGACAGGTGACCAAAATCATAAAAGTGGCTTGCGGGCACAAGGGAAATAGGTAATTATGAAATTAGAGATAAGAAGCATTAAGTTGGCAATGAAGTTTACATCTTTTCCTTTTCTTTTAAGGCCTTGTTTTCTCTTTAGGATTTATAAGTAAAAAGCAAAGTTAAATGAGGATGGGCTGTTTTGCTAGATAAACAATTTCATAATTTCTTATAATCCATGATTTTGCACTGTTGCAATCTAGAAGCTATTTAGCTCCAAACAGAACATGAATGAAACGGGACCTCAGGCAAAGAGCTTGGGAGATTTACCTTCAAAGCCTGGCTGGCTTTGGCTTCTTTCTTCCTCTTCTTCTTCTTTATTTTCTTTATAATTTTGTTGAGACATATTTTATATATCCTAGAACTCACACACTCCAATTATATGTTTCAATGATTTTTAAAGGAAATTTAGCAAGTTGTAGGCCTTACTATAAATCAGTTTTAGAACATTTTCTCCCCTCCCCCAATAAAATCCCTTGTGCCCATTTACAGTTGATCTTGTCCTAGTTCTTGTTCCTCATCCCAAGCAATCATGGATTTATTTTCTGTTTCTATAGATTTGCCTTTTGTGGACATTTCATACAAATGGAATACAGTATGTGGTCTCATAGATCAGGCTTCTTCCACTGAGAATAATGTTTTTGAGGTTCGTGCATGTAGCTAGTAGCTGTGGTCCATTCCTTTTTATTGCTGAATATATCACCTTTTATAGTTGATAGGCATTTAGGTTGTTTCTAGTTTTTAGCTATTATGAATAATTCTGCTAAGAGCATTCATATGTAAGTCTTTGTGTGGACATATGTTTTCATTACCCTTGGGTACAGGAGTGAAATTACTACTATACAGTAAATCTATGTTGAACTTTTTTATTTTTAAAGATTTTATTTATTTATTGGACAGACAGAGATCACAAGTAGGCAGAGCAGCAGGCAGAGAGAGAGGAGGGGAAGCAGGCTCCCTGCTGAGCAGAGAGCCCAATGTGGGGCCTCGATCCCAGGACCCTGGGGATCGTGACCTGAGCCAAAGGCAGAGGCTTTAATCCACTGAGCCACCCAGGCGCCTGATGTTGAACTTTTTAAGGAATTGCCAAACTGTTTTCCAAAGTGGCTGTACCAACAACTTGCGAGCTTTCTTCCTTCTCCACATCCTCCTAGTTCTGCTTGTCAATAGCACAGCTATTGACAAGTAAGTCTTTAGACTTACTTTAGTTTTTTCTTTAATAAATCAGCTGGGGTGGGGGGCCTGAGTGGCTCCGTCCAATGAGCGTCTGACTCTTGGTTTCAGCTTAGGTCATGATCTTAGGGTTCTGGGATCAAGCCCCACATTGGGTTCTGTTCTCAGCCTGGAGTCTGCTTGAGTTTCTCTCTTCCCTCTGCCCCTCCCGCTCCTGCTCTCTTTCTTTCTCTAAAACAAATAAATAAATCCTTAAAACAACAACAACACACAGCTGGGGTGAGGCATTAATATTTCCCAAGTGCCTCCTCAGCTAGATAGGCACAATGGCACAAAAGAGGGAGCCATTTTATCTGGGGTAGGCTTCTCAGGACCCAGGCAAAGAAGACAATTATTTCTGGTAAAACATTGAATGGTTCTGGGTAAAATCTATTGAACTGTGTTTACACACAGTTCAGTAGAATTGTGTATTGTGTATTATGTGGTCACGATACAATAGATTGTGTGTCTCGATCACAGTCTCTAGACACTGTGATCGAGACACTCGTATTCTTTGTCTTACTTCCCTGTCGTCCTCAGGAAACCTAAGTGTGATTTTGTGTATATCTGATGAATGTACTGAGGTTCAGAAATGTTAGATGAGTTAGTCATCGCTGTAACACAGGGTTGTCATGAGTACTGAATTACATCCAGTAACTTGTACGAACATGCAGGGCAGAGTTCTGGGTACACAGAAGGCGGCTAATGAAGAGATTGTAATTTCTGTTCGTTCACATCTCACACAGATCCAACCACAGGGCCTGAGCTGCCCTAATCAGGCCCCACCACTCTTCTGGGCTAGATGCCTGTTCTAAAAGGCTTTAGGGGATCTGCAAAGCTTGTATAGAACTTATCCTGTAACCACAACTGCTTCTAGGGCAGAAATATCTCAAAGCTCATCCTTGACCCCTAGTAGCATAATTTTTGTTGCATAAAATACTAAAAGCAACTAGTTCAGGATGGGGTTACAGCTTTCAATGGTTTCTTTTTATTCTCCTCTCTTTCTCCCTCCACTCACAATGGTGGCACTTCTCCAAACTCCAGGAAGGGAGTTATCAAAAAGTACATTGAGGTTGTCAAAAGTTAACTAACTTGATTGCTTTGAAATGGACCCGTATAAGTTGGCTGGAAGGTTCCTTAAATGGCAATAAGAAATGAAAACAAAAGGTAATAACACTCCCTTTGTCAAGTAGAGGAAAGTGATCTGCAAGAAAAGGGCTCAATATCTTAGTCAAATTCAAGGATTTGGGTTTTAAAATATATTTTGATATATGAAAGTTTATACAAAATATTTTTTAACACGAAATATAACATTTTATATAAACTATACAACATAAAGGTTTTTTTCTTGTTGTTTGTCTCAGATCAGTAACTTGTCATTTATTGTGTCTTTTCAGGGAGAGCCTGGTGTCAGAGGCCCCCCAGGCCCCTCTGGGCCTCGGGGCATAGGAACCCAAGGGCTAAAGGTGAGTCTTTAAGTCTGTGCTCTGCGTGAAGTTCAGGTACCATCCGTGCCAAACGAGTGAACATTAACTTCCTAGCACATGTTTATTTTAGTGTTGACTTGTTTTTTCTGGAGTGCTGATGAGAAGGCTTATTTTCTCATATTACATAGCTTTCAGGAAAATTGTTTAAGGGTGTAAAGGCATTTACTTCCCCCAAAGAAATTAGAAAGTGTCTCTTTAGAAAGTGGTTGCAAAATGCTCAAAATATTTCCAGTTTTCTTAGAGGCTGTGCCATCATTAAGGAGCACATTTTCCCTCTAGTCAGAGGGACCTCAGCTGGCCTTTCAACAGAATGCCTGCCAATCTGTCTGTTGTGTCAAATGTGCATAGTACACTCTGTCAGGGCCACAGGGCCAGGGTCTAGATTTACTGTCCCCATGGAAGGTGAGAGAAACTTCCTCAGACTCCCTTTGCTCTCGTTTCTATTTCCCTTTCTTTTTCTTTCTTTCTTTTTTTTAATTTATTTATCAGAGAGAGAGAGGGCGAGAGCAAGCACAGGCAGACAGAATGGCAGGCAGAGGCAGAGGGAGAAGCAGGCTCCCTGCCGAGCAAGGAGCCCGATGCGGGACTCGATCCCAGGACGCTGGGATCATGACCTGAGCTGAAGGCAGCTGCTTAACCAACTGAGCCACCCAGGCATCCCTCTATTTCCCTTTCTTTTGTTGTCTCCAATCTGGTGGTTATTCATCCTTTCCTTCTCACAATCCAGGGTTTTTCAAAGAGGGAGACCTTGTCCTCCCTGGTTTGCCCTAGGGGGACATTTGGCGATGTCTGGAATCATTTCTGGGTGTCACAGCAGGGGGAGGAGTGCTGCTGGCATCTAGTGGGAAGGGGCCAGAGATGCTGCTCCACATCCTAGAGCCCCCAGCTCAACGTGGGAATAGCGCAGAGGTCGAAGAGCTGTGTTAACCCTTGATTCACGTGCTCAACAAATAATTCTTTGATTTGTTCAAAAACTAAAATGAAGAGGTATCAGGTATGTTCATAGGGAGAACAGGTGTCAATGAGCCACATGTTACAAATTCAAATTTCAAATACCTATGTTTGTGACCGGAATGCCCCACATCAGAGAGGGCAGGGCAAAGGCCTTATGAATCAAAGATTTTACTGAGGATCCTAGAATTACCAAGATTCTTAGTTTATCTTTTTTGTCCATCAACTTCATTTTGGCAGTTGGTTTCTTTTTATTCCTAACTTTCTGGATCACTTCACATGGATAAAAATCCTCCCAAAATGTTCATAGTTATTATCACTCGGTGGTAGAAAGAAGGGTCTATTTTTTCTTTGTTGTTGTCCTCTTTATTTCTGTTCTTAATTTTTTTTTCAATGAGCAGGTGTTCCTCAATTAGAAAAAATAAATAGAAAAAATAATAATTAGAAAAAAATAAAGCTTTTTCTGTAGTGGAAAGAAAAAAAAAAGGCTGTCTTATACAGTAACTTCTATGAATCCAGCATTTCTCAAAGCTTGTTCCATCAAAATTTAATTATCAAACTTCTGGAAAAAAAAAAGTTAAGCTTGTCTCTCTATTGTGGGACTTCTTAGAGGCTTTCATATATTTCTATGGGCATAGTTGAAGACATTGTAGGTCCAGATCAAGACTACCACAATAAAGAGAGTCCAATGAATTTTTTGATTTCGCAGTGCATATAAAAGTTATGTTGCCATTATATTCTAGTCTATTAAGGGTGCAATAGCATTATGTCTAAAAAAAAAAACCCCAATGATTATATCTTCATTAAAAGTTCTTTGTTGCTAAAAATGTTAACCATCATCCGAGCTTTTGGCAAGTTGCCATCTTTTTGCAGATGGAGGGTCTTGCCTCCATGCTGATGGTTGCTGACCGATGAAGAGTGTGGTTGTTGGAGGTCGGGGTGGCTGTAGCAATTTCTGACAATAAGACCACAATGAAGTTTGCCACCTTGGTTGACTTTTCCTTTCACAAACGATTTCTTTGTGGCATGCGTTTGACAGCATTTTACCCAGAATAAAACTTCTTTCAAAATTGGAGTTGTTCCTCCCAAACCCTGCCACTGCTTTATCAACTAAGTTTATGTAATTCTAAATCCTTTGTTATCCTTTCAGTGAATCTTCACATTTCTTGCAAAACGTATTTCTTAAGTAAGAACTTGAAAGTCAGATTTACTCCTTGATCCACGAGCTGCAGAATGGATGCTGGCTTAGCAGCCATGGAAACGTTCATCTCATCATCCTCTTCCACCAAGAACTCTTGAGTTACTAGATGCACTGTCGATATTTTTTTTTTTTTAAGATTTTGTTTATTTGACAGAGAGAAATCACAAGTAGGCAGAGAGAGAGAGAGGGAAGCAGGCTCCCTGATGAGCAGAGAGCCAGATGCGGGACTCCATCCCAGGACCCTTGGATCATGACCTGAGCCGAAGGCAGTGGCTTAACCCACTGAGCCACCCAGGCGCCCCCATTGTCGATATTTTGAAAGCAATCTTCTGAGCAGCAGGTCTCCACAGTGGACTTAAAATATTCAGTAAGCGATACTGTAAACAGAGGTGCTACCATCAGGCTTTGTTGTTCATTTATAAAACATAGAGTAGCCTTCGCACACTTTTTAAGGGCCCCGGGATTTATGAGATGGTAAATCAGCACAGGCTTCGACTTAAGTCCCCATCTGCATCAGCCCCTCACAAGACGGTCAGCCTGTCCTTCAAAGCTTTGAAGCCAGCCACTTCCTAACTATCTTCCTAACTATTAAAGTCCTAGATGGCATCTTCTTCCAATCCAAGGCCGTTTCATCTACGCTGAAAGTCTGTTGTTTAGCGCAGTCGCCGGTCACTTACTCTCTGAGCTTGACCTTCTGTTCACCTTGCTGCAGCTTCAGAAGCCCCTGCCGTTCACCTTGTACTTTCACGTTACGAAGAGGACTTCCTTCCTCGTGAACCAAATTCTGCTAGCTTCCAGCCTTCTTCTGCAGCTTCCTCACCTCTCCCAGCCTCCAGAAAATTAAGAGAGTGCCTTGCTCTGCATTAGGCTTTGGCATACGGGAAATTTATGGCTGGTTTGATCTACCCAGACCACTAGAACGTTCTCCATGTCAGCAGGGAGGCTGTTCTGCTTTCTCAAACCTCATGAGTTCACCAGAGGAGCACTTTTCATTTCCTTCAAGAACTTTTTCTTTGCATTCACAATTTTGCTAAATGTTCAGAGCAAGAGGCCTACCTTTTGGCCTATCTTGGCTTTCGACATGCCTTCCTCACTAAGCTGAATCACGTTTAATTAATTAATTAATTTTTTAAAAGATTTTTATTTATGTATTTGACAGACAGATCACAAGGAGGCAGAGAGAGAAAGGAGGAAGCAGGCTCCCTGCTGAGCAGAGATTCCCAATGCAGGGCTCCATCCCAGGACCCTGAGATCACGGCCCGAGCCAAAGGTGGAGGCTTTAACCCACTGAACCACCCAGGCGCCCTTCTAGCTTTTAATTTAAAGTGAGAGATATGTGACTCTTCCTTTCACTTGAACACTTAGAGGACACTGTAGGGTTATTAATTGGTCTTATTTCAGTATTATTGTGTGTAAGGGTGTAGGGAGGCCTGAGGGGAGGGAGAGAGAGAAAGGAATGCTATGGAACATAGGGGAATGGCTGATGGAACAACCAGAACAGTACTATCATTTATCATTAACTTAGATATCTTAAATGGGTACAGTTTGGTGCCATAAAACAATTATAATAGTACCATCAAAGATCACTGATCAGAGATCACCATAAGCAATACAAGAACAACGAAAAAGTCTGAAATATTGTGAACATTACCAAAATGTGACACGGGGACAGAAAGTGAGCAAATGCTATTGGAAAAATAGCATGGCTAGACTTGCCTGACACAGCGTGGCCACAAACCTTCAGTCTGTAAAAAAGCAGTATGTGGGGAGCCAAATAGGAAAGCGCCAGGAAACAAGGTAGGCCTGTATGCACTTGGGGTCTCCAAGGAGAGGCACACACATGGTATACAACACTTTCCAATCTCATTTGACCACAGAAGTCTTTCCTCAAGAAGCATGGAGTTCACTGATGTTGTAGAAAACACATACTGGGAAATGAGGTACTTTTGCTTCATTGACCTATTTTCCTTTCTGCTGAATCTTTAACTGCAACCTCAGGGAATAGCTCTCCATATGGAAATGGAGAAACATAGGAGAGGCTACACAGAATTATGTGTGAGCGGTCTTCACAGCCCTAGTGTTCTTGGGGTTGGTGGTAGGGCAGCTAGAGGAGCCCAAAGAGACAAGGATACTGGACCAAATGCTTCTGCTTAGGCCAAGCAGCTCTGCCTTGCCTTTTTACCTGAATCTGGATTATGCATAATATTTTTGCAAGGGTTCTGTGGCTTAAAATTGGGGGAAAACACTGGGTTTTTTTGTTTGTTTGTTTTTAAAGATTTTATTTATTTCTTTGACAGAGAGAGAGAGAGATCACAAGTAGGCAGAGAGGTAGGCAGAGAGAGAGGGGGAAGCAGGCTCCCTGCTGAGCAGACAGCCCGATGCAGGGCTCGATCCCAGGACCCTGAGATCATGACCTGAGCCGAAGGCAGAGGCTTAACCCACTGAGCCACCCAGGTGCCCCGGGAAAACACTGTTTTATATAAGATACGATATAGCTTCATGGGGCACATGGATGTTGGTCCTGATCTGACCAAAGTAAGAAGGAAGCCAAGAGCAGTAATACATTGTTCCTTTCTAAACCTTCTCATACTTCTCTTCAATTTCTCTTCATCTTCCAACAGGGAGACATTGGGCAGAAAGGCTTGCCTGGCCCTCCTGGTGCCCCTGGCTATGGATTACAAGGAATTAAAGTAAGTGGATGCGATCGCTTGAGTCACATCTCAGTTCATGAAAATGATGAGATTGTGGATAATATCAAACGTAGCTACTTTGAAATGAATTTAAATTTAATATGAGCGTAGCAGTTAAAATTGCCTCCAGTACTTAGAGACACAATCCAGAAGTGTAAAAATGCTCTAAGTGTATTCGTTTCACGAACAGGAGATATTACCTAAATTGGTTGGTGAGACATTTAATGGGTTACAGTGGGTTTGTCATCCTTGCTGGTCTCTGAGCCGAGTGGAGAACGTATGCCCAGCTGTGTGTTCGCTCCCTGTCTCTGTCTCCATCTCTCTCCTTCCTCACGGGTATCTTCCATTCTTAGCCCAGGGCTTCCTAGTCTTAGCTCACAGTGGAACTGCCTGGGGAGCACTATGAATAATACAGGTGACCTACCCCAGAAAAATGAGATCCGAATCTCCAGCACTAGCGCTTGAACACTGTGGGTGTTCCATACGGGTGAAAGCCCCCAGGTGATTCTCCTGCACATCCAGGGTGAGAACTCTGGCTCTGGGTGCTGAGTCTGTGTCATTGGAATTCACAGCTCCCTGGGTTCCTCACTCTTCCTGTCTCAACAGCCATAAGCGCATCCAGCAGTGAGGGACTGCCGGGGTGGCCCAAACCACTATTGACAAAATATGGCATCTGAAGGCTCCTAGGCAACCTCAAACAATATCCTCTTCTACATCTCTTGTGTTGATTGATTTTTAATTTTTATTTCTTACTTGCTCATTCTCCTTCTATTTTCTCCCAAATAAACTTCTATGGTTTTTTTTACCACATGGAAGCTTCGAAACAGAGTAATTCATTTGCTAGATAATTGATATTGACTCTTAAAAAGTGGAAACATTCACAGTCAATTCTTTTTCAAATAGAATGTCCTAGGAAGTAGGAGACAGTAGGAGCTTGAGATAATAATTGTGAAAAATCCTGTGTTGAAAATAAATCACCTGTTCCTCTTCCTGCGTAGAGAGTGAGCTTAGTCAAGAGCAAAAGTCATATAATTTGTGTTAGAGCTTTCCCTCTACCACACAGTGTCTAGGGCTTCCGCAGCTGGTCTTCTGAACAACAGCTGCCCATCGGTGGGGCTGAAGATCAAGGGAATGCCCGACAGTTAGCATGTTGCTGATGTACCAGCTCTGGAAAATACAGCAAAAAAACCGCTTCCTTATAAACAACATTACTCTCACGCTTAGTCTTAAAATTCTACAGTTAAAAGATGGTAACATTCTATAGATGCCTTTGCATAAATCTGTGAAGGCAATGAACCCGTGCTTGGCCACCGGTCTTTTCACCATTAGCTCAACTCACACGTGCTGGTAGTTCCTTATCATAACTGTTCAATCCAGGGCCAGCGTTGTCCTTTTCATTATCAGGAGAAAATCTTCCTTATTCCACAAGCAGCACCATGGCTGGCACTTAATCCTCACCAACTCTGACTCTGGTGCCCTCCCCTCCTCACCACTTGTCCTTTTTTTATGATCCTCCCCACCCCCAGGGTACGCTATGTTCAATGTCTGTCTTGAGGGAGATTCTGGGGTGAAGCCTACCACGACAGGGAGAGGGCCAAAATTAAAACTGTCACATATCCAGGATAGCAGAAATGAGATCATCTTTTCTTCCACTGAGGGCTGTGACCCAATCCTACTTGGCAGGGAGCCCTGACCAAGGCTGTCTCATAAAACCTCTCTAGACTTATTGGATCACTTGGCATCCTGTCAACAGAGGGCAAACCTATTTTACTCAAGACTGCCACCTCATTTTCTTGACCCTGGGTCATACCACTGCTGTAAAAGGAAGGGAACTGAAAGGTCTAGTTGTTGGTGTTCCTCTGAGTCATTTTAAGTATAAGTGATGAGGGAAATGTCATTTCTTACCTTCATTTGTTGACCTATTTCCCACCTCTTTCTAAACCCATCCGAATTAGTAAAACACATCTGTTGGTATGTCGGTTGCTAAGTCTCTAATTGAAGGCCTTGTTGCTGTTGACCTTTAACCTTGGGGTCTGATCCATGCCCTGTCTCTCATGCTGTCCCAACCCTGGGGAAAATAAGGGCTTGGGCTACAATCACAGAAGTGATATGTTCCAGCATTTGCCTAACTTTGCTGCTCAAATATTGTGTCTTCAGACCGTCACTCATCAACTAACCAACCAATCAACAACCAATACTGGTTGAGCACCGTCTATGTCAGGCAAAAAGACTAAATGCAATATAAAATGGTGAATGAAGAGACGTGAATTTAGTCATGGCATTTATAGACTATAGGATAATTATACTCTGAGCTCTGAGAGTATGGAGGGGAGGCACATAGAATAAACTGGGTTTACAGTAGGCCAAAGTCATAAGTGTAGTCTGAATCCCAAGAGCAACTAAAAGTCAGGGCAGGATGATATGACCAGACAGGTATTAGAAAAGATACTCACTCTGTCTACCATCTGTGGAATGGATGTGCACGACTGCAAGGAATGTGCGTGCTGCTCTTCCCGTGACCCCATGTATTCTTCTGATTCTCCAAGCAGAAGAGGGTGGCCTTCTGGCAACCCTCTCTTCCCTCCTCTCCTGAAACTCTGGGACCATACATGGGAAACATGAGGACATGATGAGCCCACTCTCCTTGGTCACCAGGGCAGTGTCCTGCAGTTTCTCTGCAATCCCCTCTGTGACTCGGCAGGCTCTGCACTACAGAGAAGCTCTGGCTGCTTTAGACTTGTCAGTGCTTTCTTTCAACTACTGATGTCTGTTGATTGAATGGATGACTATAGGATTATGGCTCCTTGGCCTTGGTCTTTCAGGTTCATGGCATAGGCTGGGAGGTGATTTGATGCCACCATCTTCTCCCATTGTGAACACTGACCATTCCTCTAGATATGGACTGTAGATCTGCCGGGAATCCTCCAGGTGAAGTCAGGAGGGAGAAGAAATGGGGTGGGGCCTCAAGGGATTCCTTGTTCTGTCAACTAGCCCTTCTAGGGGCCAGGTAGGATATAATGAGAGGGTGGGCCGGTGTTCCTCTCTCCAGCTTTGTTGAAGTCAGTTCTGGTGTCCTGCTCAGCCCTGACATTGCTGTGGTACTTCTTCTCAGAGGATCAAAAGGTGGTTATACAAATAAGATTCCTGGTGGCGCTCCCTGACTTTAGAAGTTTCTGAGGTAGGTTTGTGGATTGGGCTCTACTATAACTCCTACCCACAAACTGTCTATTTATTTAAAAAACATGCTTCCATGCCTCTGGCTTCCATTCTGCATTTAGGCCTGAACATGACCGATCCAGCCCTGGCTAAAGGAACTGTCCCTGTAGTCAGGCTGGGTGAGCAGATGGGCTAATGTGTGGGTTAATGGTTAGTTAGGCCACACCAGTGTGAGAAGTAGACTCAGTGACATGCTGGGGGAATCTGGTGAATGTTATCTGGCAGAAATCCCAGTATCTCCAAAGTGGATAAATAGTGATGATTAGAGTGGTCACATGGTCACATGGTGTTAGAGTAAAGGATTAACCTCTAAAATGACTGGAACCCAGAAATGGAGGGAAACTCAGTCCAGATGACCTCGCCCCTCTATATGGTGATCTCAAGGCATGATGGAAAGAAAATGAGCTTTAGAGTCTCACAGACCTTGGCCTGAATCTTGCTAGTTGTGTAAGCTTGGTTGAAGCCTGGAACTTCAGCTTTTGCATTTTTAAAATGGAGATAAGACGGACTATTTGACAAGACACTCTGAAGATAGAATTATACAAAGTGCCCAATACATGGTACTGAGTACACAACCAGAGCTGGAGCTATGGAGTCAACAGATTTGAATCATGGCTTCCTGAGAACTATAACCTGGCCTCAGTTTTCATATTTGAGTAATGGGGATAATAATAGTACTATTACTTGAAGTTGTCATGAGAAAGAAATGAAATTAAATGTGACTGTATGTGTAACACCTTAACATGGGGCTTGGCACATGGTTCCATATGCAGTATATGTTTGTATTATTCACATTATTGTTCCTTTCTGCTTCCCTCCATTTCCACTAGGCCCTCTTGTATTTTCCAGGATGAAGGCCCAGCATCCTGGCATACAAATGATTTATGTTCTAAAAACATGAAATACTGGTTGCATAACTTAGTGTAGGCCTGGCTCTAGTACTAAATAAACCCCCAAATGAATAATGGCTCAAAAACAGTAGAGGTTTTTGCTCACTTAATGGGACAATGTAGGTGTTCCTTTTGGTTGGCAATTTTCCTTCATGTAGAATTTCAGAGAATTTCACCCTCCATTTATGCTTCCTCCTTGTGCAGGGCCCCTTTACCACTTAGACCCAGCAGGCAGACAGGGAGAGCGTGAAAGAGGCACACGTGCTTCTCCAAAGTCTTGATCAAGTGTTGACAACATGTCACCTCTGTTCCATCTTACTGGCTGGAACCAGTGTCATGGAGAGGCCGACCAGCTGTGCGCCCAGGAAGAAGAACCAGAGATCTGGTGAAGGGCTGGCATTAATGCCACACATAATTTAATGTTTCTAGGAAGGATGGCAACTTTAAAAAGTATCTGTTGTTCTGAAGCCTATTGCTGCTTCCAGAAGTGAACAGAAGACAAGAGTGGTCTCCATGGCAACTTCCAGAATGCTTCGTCACTGTCCTGAAACTGTGGGGGTGCTGTTACCTGGGCTTCCAAAGACTGGGTTCAGCTTCATCATGCCTTTCATCCTAACTTCAAAAGAAAACCTTAGAGCCTTGATACCGTCTTACTTATTTCATGCAGCCTCAGGAGCGCCAAAGAATGATTTAGAAATTAGTCTTGAGCGGACAGACTGAGTATCAGCCACAGAGCTGGAGGAGGCTGGGGCTTTTTGGGACCAGGAAAGGAACAGAGAAAGCTCATTCCAGTCTGTGACCTGGAAGCTGGTGGCAGAGCCGTGGTTCCAAAGTTGGGAGAAATGGTTCCATCAGAGGAGGGAGGCAGAGGTGGCACAAAGAACTGATGTGAGGAATAAAGAAGAGCCAGCAGTATAAGGGAGGGGTCCGAGCTTTAGATGATTATCCAGGATACAATAGCATCTGAAAATCAGCTTGGGTGTGGTGGTGGCTGAGTTAGCCCAGCTTGCAGGACCCAGCATGGGGACAGCTAGAAAGAAAATGGCTTCTTCCTCCAAAGCTCCCTGATTAGAAATCCAGGGTACAACCCAGAACTTTGTAAGATTCTTCCTTCCATGTTTAGGGTTAATGTCATTTCTTAGGTACGTTTTTGTTTGTTTGGGCTGCATCAAAGTAACTGGTTCTCTAAACTCCCAGAGCCATGTTAACTGCAGCAAGTACTTTTCTCCACCTTCTGAGATCCCTTCACCAGAAAGGCTAAAGCTTGAAAGAATGTGAGTGTACTGTGGTGGAAGTCTCACACAACCTGGCAGCCTTCTGGAGGGCTCCTACCTATACCCGATCACTTTGAAAGTGCTTCCAAAATCTATTTGACTAGACTTTTGGTTAGCGTGGACCTATTATTGCGTGGAAAACTGCCCCCACTCAAAGGCCAAATAGAAATGATTTGTTGAAATGAAATTGACTTAAGGAGAAAAAAATGAGACCTAATAAAAGTCAGGGGTAGATTCAATACAAAGTCGCAAATATCTGCAGAAAGGTTAATAGGTATTGACATTTTGTCTTCCAAACTCATATGTGTGTGATGGTGTTAATACTACAAAAAGAGCAGTAGGCTTGGGTGGCTCAGTCGGTTAGGCGTCTACCTTCAGCTCAGGTCACGATCCTAGGGTCCTTCTCCGCAGAAAGCCTGCCTCTCCCTCTGCCTTCTGCTCCCCCTGCTTGTGTTCTCTTTTTCTCTCTCTCTTTGATAAATAAATAAGCAAGCAAACAAATAAATAAATAAATAAAATCTTTATGAAGAAAGATTATATTCCATGTATTATGCACACAGATGTTAAGTAACGTATTCAACGTCACTCACCCGGGCTCCTCATGTGCCTCCCTGAGGTAACTGCGTGAGGTATAACAATCAAGTCAGAGTCGGTGTCCAAAGGAGGAAAATGACTGGTTTGAGACTTTCAGAAGTGTCATTCAAAATTTTTATTTGCATCCTGAAATTAAAAGTTGGCCCTTCAAAATGGGAGACAGAGGTAGTGAGGTTTCTTGTCCTGATATTCTAAATTTTTTTAAAAGCGAGAAGGATTACAAAGCATTTCTTTCCCCCTGAGAGCAGTTCTGTCAGAAGCCAGGGATTGGATTTAGTGAACTTCTGAGATCAGTGGCCCGGCCTCTGACTAGGAATTCCAGCAGGCTCTGGGCTGGCAGGGTGGCTGCCGGGAAGGCTCTAATGACCCACCCTGCCCTACACACAGGCAGAGGCTGATGGAGTCCCACCCAGCTGGCTCTTTGGGTGGGCGGACCTACTCTTTCCTTCTGCAAATCTCTGTGACAAATCAGTGAGGGCCAACTAGTATGTAATTTAAACTGTCTTTATGGTTTTACAGACTTCACAATTATTGACTTTTTATTATCAGCAACTTTGCTTATCTAGTTGTAAATAGGACTATCTCATTTTAAATATAACATGTAACAGGAAATGAGGCGATTATCTGTTCAATTCCGGAAAAGCTCTAACAAAGCCAAGAGTACAGTTTGTGGCTCAAGCAGATAGGCAATAAAGTCAGCTTCCACATAATCTTTCTTTCATCTGAAGAGCAGTTCTTCCATCAGCGATTCTTCAGAACTGCTTCTCACATCAGAAGGGTGGGAATCTATGTTCCTTTCTAAAAATCTCTTCCCCTTTTTAGGATTTACTCATTTTTAACTACTGTATTTTCCCTTTACTTTTTTGGAATCTACTCATTTTTATCGCTCTTTTTCAGTATTTACTTTTGAAAAATACTCACTTTTACCTTCGAAAATACCCTTATTAACTTTTCTGATTCCTACAATAATTTCAAGCACTGATTCCATCTCCTCTACCCTATCATTATTTCTTCTCAGACTGGAACCACTCTCCTTCTGCCTGATATGGATTCTTCAGAATTTCCTTTGGTTAAGGAGCCCCTAGAGCAACCTATTCATTCTTTTTGCCTGAAACTAACTTTCTTTCCTTATCAATTTCTTTATTTAAAGATTTATTTATTTATTTGAGAGAGAGGGTGTGGTAGGGAGGGGTAAGAGGTAGGGGGAGAGAGAATGTCAAGCGGATTCCAGCTGAGCTCAGGCCCCAAGACAGAGCTCTGATCCCACAACACTGAGATCAGAACCTGAGCCAATATCAAGAGTCAGACGCTTAACCAACTGAGCCACTCAGGTGCCCCAAATCTATAT
Organism: Mustela nivalis; assembly: GCF_964662115.1. NCBI lineage: Eukaryota > Metazoa > Chordata > Mammalia > Carnivora > Mustelidae > Mustela > Mustela nivalis. The sequence continues at coordinate 63,963,849 of NC_139031.1, forward strand.
TTATTTTTCCTTAATCTCTTCTTAAAAGATGCTTTTCTAAGTATAGAATTCTAGGTACACAGCACTTCCTCTCAGTGCTGATGGGAAGATTTTCCCATCAGTTGGTCCCATTGTTGCTCTTGAGAAGTTACCTGTCATTCTAACTATTCCTTTGATGATAATTTGTCCCTGTGTCTGTGACTTTAAGTGCTTTCTCCTTTTATTTGGTGTTATCCAGTTTCACTATGATGTATCTGTTGTAGATTCTTCTTTATGTATCTTGCTTAATCTTAATTTGTTAGAACTTTTAATTTTGAGGACTAGTGTTGTTGTTGTTTTTTTTTAATCATTTCTGGAAGGCTCTCATCATCCCATTCTCAATCATTCTATAACATTATCCCTTTTTATTGTTTTCATAGCACTATCACCATCTGAAAATATTTGTGGTTTTTTTTTTGTTTGTTTTATTATCTGTCTTCTTTTGGTTTAAAAAAATTATTTTTTGAGAGCAGGGACTTTGTTTCTTTCATCCGTGCCTAATTTCCCAGCACCTAGCAGAGTGTCTGGCATATAGGAGGCTCTTAATAAATATTTGTTTAATGAATGAACAAAGCAATAAATAGTTGAATGGATGTATGAAGGTTATATGGTGGATGACGGTAAAGTTCCACCTGTAATCATACTGTTGACCCACAAAATGACTCATTTATATATACTTTAACTCAATAAGCAATGACTAAATTCCATTATTAGGAGAACTCTAAACTTGTGAAATGAGAAATTCTTTTTAAAATCCTAGTGTTTAACAGTGAGAGTACCTTACACTTACAGGCTGGTATACTTGATTGGCCTAACAAATAGAAGAAGTTTACTTGAAATGCTGTATTTGGATTTCTTGAAAATACATCTTTGTGACCAGATTATCTATTACTACAGTGCAACAGGATCAGAGGGAATGCTATCAAAGTAAAAGTCCTCGTTTGATACAAAGGAAACTGAGGTGTTGTATCTGGTGGTTCTTCTGTATGCTCAGTGGCTTCTGCCTAGTGGGTATTCAGAGTATATGTTCAGTAATTCTTGATTGATCTGATCTAGGTTCTACTTTAAAGACCCTGACTAATATATTAAGGAGATAAAGAGGAGGAAATTTAATTCATCATTACCTGTCACCAGACCAGACAATCTTGGCAATATCATTACATTTCCCATGGTCCTCTTTTTTTTTTTTTTAAGATTTTATTTATTTATTTGACAGACAGAGATCACAAGTAGGCAGAGAGGCAGGCAGAGAGAAAGAGGAGGAAGCAGGATCCCCGCTGAGCAGAGAGCCTGATGCAGGGCTCGATCCCAGAACCCTGAAATCATGACCTGAGCCAAAGGCAGAGGCTTTAACTCACTGAGCCACCCAGGCACCCCTCCCATGATCCTCTTAAGATAATAATCAAGTCAGAAATAAACAAAGGACCCAGTGCCATCCAGTTGTTACATTTTCACAACTTTACCAGGAAGTAATTTTTACCAGGAAGTTTTAGCCTTGAAAATGGACAGATTTTCCTATGAGCTCATAGTCATAGCGATGACATTTCAAGAATACTAATACATTCATTATCAATTCCTATTCATCAGTATAAGGACAGTGAGCTTTTTTGGAAAACTATTTATTGGACATATGCAATTATGCCTTTAAATAGTAGCTCTTATATTGCAAAGGAGAAAATAGATTTTTAAGTTATTAGAATACTGGCCTTCTGAAAATTCTCCAGTTGGCGTCTGTCGGTTTTGAAAAGTGAAATCTGATGAGTCAGTAGTTCCCGCTGTGATTATTATGCCAATTTTAGAAAGAAATAAATCTTCCAGAGACCTCAGTCTGTCCTTTCCTCTTAAAACACCTTGCTGAGGTAATTTTGTGAAGTCAACACATTTGCTGTGTTTTCCTGCTACACAGAAAATATATGCTACACATATACTTAAATAATAGTGCACACACACTCTTTGCCAGGATTGTGAGATGAGTAACACTATCATGTCCTTCAAATAGGATCTCTTTTTATTCTGCATCTAAGTTTTAAAATCAGATGTTCTTTCTGCTCAAACTTAAAGATATTAACTCCAATATTTAGTCCTAGCTAGTTATACAAAATTTTATTTTCACAGTTCATTCAATAAAAATCTATTAAGCATGTCTAAATATGCCAGACTCTGTTCTAGGTGGTTGGGGCATATCATAAGCAAAAGAGACAAAGATTCTTGACTCATGGAAATTGCATTCTATTGCCAATTAATACAATAAATAAGTTATATAGTATGTTTGAAGATGAAACTGACATGGCAAAGAAAGGGAGAGCAGGGTAGGTGGGATGTGATGAAGTTTTAAATGGGATGAAGTCATGAGAAGGTGACATTTGGACAAAGATCTGAAGGAGGTAAAGGAGGGGCTCTTGAGGATTTCTGAGGAAAAAGCATCCCAGGAAAAGAGAATAGCTTGTGCAAAGGCCCTGTTCTTGTGGGAAGGTGCCAGGCAGATTCAAAAGAAGAGTGAAAGGACCTGTGTGACTGGAGGTGATGTCAGAAAGGTAACAACAGGAGGGCTGGAGTGGGACCAATTCATATCTAGCCAGGTAGGCCCTTGTAAGGACTTTGACTCTTATTCAGAGTCTTGGGAGTTGTTTCTGGGTTCCAGCCAACACTATGATTTGGTCTGACTTATTTTGTAAAAGAATGACTGTGACTGGTAGGCTGAGAATAGACTGTCTGAGGACCAAGACTGAACTAAGGAGCCTATTTAGGAATCCAGGCAATTACAAATGATATTTGAAAATCTGGGTTTTATAATCTAGTTCACATAAATTTAACTTCCTTGGAAAGGATTTATATCTAGTTGCCTGTATCTGAAAGTAGAAACATGTAACAAGAAACATTCTGGCACAATTGATGCCACACACATAAATCAGGTTGCAGATCTACCAACTGAGTTCAAGCTACTGAACCAAACTGAACTGTATTTTATATCTGGCCTGTGTGCAAATATAAGAAAGCTTAACCCTAGAGACATGTTTTCATTACACTTCTAGAAAAAACAAAGGTGGAATTTTCCTCTTGCTTTTGACTTTCTCCCTTCCCTTTTTTTCTTTCTCCTCAGTCTATGATAACCATCTGCTGAAAACATGAGTGGTGAAATTATGAGGTTTAGGTCTTGGATGTGACAGAAATACCACTTGTTGCCTGACTTCCCTGCCAAATTCCAGTAAAAGAGGCTTCTGTCTCCTATTGGCTATTAGAAATCATTCTAGAATATACTTCTTAATAAACAAAACCCTCATCCATAGTAAAGATCTATAATTTTTTCTATAAAGATTCTATAATTTTACTATATATACACTATTTTACTATATATATATATAATTTTTCTATAAAGAATTTCTATAAACATTCTGTAATTTTACTATTTTAAAAGATTTTATTTATTTGAGGGCAAGAGAGAGAGAGAGAGAGAGAGAGAGCGCGCACAGGCAGGGGAAGGGCAGAGAGAGAGAGAAGCAGACTCTCCACTGAGCAGGGAGCACATGCAGGGCTTCATCCCAGGACCTTGGGATCATGACCTGAACTGAAGGCAGACATTTAACCAACTGAGCCACCCAGGCACCCCTGTTCTTCACATAATTATATATCAAGAAAATAAATCTAAAGAGTTTTTAGTGTATACCTAAAGACATAGCTTCAAAAGTTAGAAAGACTGAATAATATTAATAATAATAATAAGTTAGCAAGACTATATAAACTGGGCATCCAATCTTAAGTCTTCTCAACCCCTCAGTTCTGAAAGTCTTTCAGTTCCTGTGTACCCTGGCCCCAGTGCTTCTGTGTATGCTCTCTCTCTTCCTGGAGAGATCCCTTTCACTCCCTACCTACTTAAAGAAGCTCATGCTTTTTTTTTTTTTTTTTTAATGTTGAAAGTATACAGCATAATGACTTTACCTACATACATGATTACTGCAATTACCGTAGTTAAAACCCATATCTCATATAGATAAAAAAATATAAAGTAAATTAAAAAGACATAAAAGACTATCCCTTTTGATGAGAATGCTAAGGATTTACTCTCTTAACACCTTTCAAATATATCATAAAGCAGTATTAACTGTGATCATGTTGTACATTATATCCCTGATTCTTATCTCTCTTACAGCTGGATCTTTATATCTTTTGACCACATTTATTCACTCTCCCTACCTTTACTCCTTGCCTCTGGTAACCACAAATATGCTTTCTTTTTCCATGAGTTTTTTTTTCTTTTCTTCTTCTATTTTTTTGAAGGTTCCATATAAATGAAAAAAAAAACAGTATTTTTTTTTCTCTTTCTGAATTATTTCACTTAGCACAGTGCCCTCCAAATCCATCACTGTTGTCACAAATGGCAGGATTTCCTTTTTTATGGATGATTAATATTCCCATGTACCCATGTATATAACACAACTTCCTTATTCATTTATCAGTTGGTAGGCGTTCAAGTTTTCTGTCTTGCCTGTTAAAAATAATGCCTCCATGAACATGGAGTGCACATATCTCTTTGACATTTTGTTTTCTATGGATATGTTCCTAGAAGTAGAATTTCTGCAACATGTAATTGTATTTTTTAATTTTTAAAGGAAACTCCATACTGCTTTTCATAGTGACTATACCAATCTGCAGTCCAACGACAATGGTTGAGGTGTCCCTTTGCTCTAGCTCCTTGCCAGGATTTGTTATCTCTTGTCTTTTTGATGATAGCTTTCTAACCAAGGTGAGGTGATATCTTATTGTGGTTTTTATTTGCATTTCCCCGATAAACACTGAGTAATGTGTAGAATTGCTGAATCATTTTATTGTATACCTGAAACTAATAGAACACTGTAGGTTAACTATACTGGAATTAAAATTAAGAACTGAGTAAAAAAATTACCATTGACTAAACAATAATAAATAAATCTGAAAATGTATTGATTTTCAGAGGTAAAGAAATTATCAACATGATGCAAGGACATCCTACAGAACTAAAAAAAAAATGCAAACCATACATTTGATAAGTGGTTAATATCATAAATATAAAAAGAACTTATACAGGGGCGCCTGGGTGGCTCAGTGGGTTAAGCCGCTGCCTTCGGCTCAGGTCATGATCTCAGGGTCCTAGGATCGAGTCCCGCATCGGGCTCTCTGCTCAGCAGGGAGCCTGCTTCCCTCTCTCTCTCTCTGCCTGCCTCTCCATCTACTTGTGATTTCTCTCTGTCAAATAAATAAAATCTTAAAAAAAAAAAAAAGAACTTATACAATTCAATAGCAAAGAAAAAAACAAATAATGGAATTAAACAATAAACGAAAGTCCTGAATGGACATTTTCCCAAAGAACATATATGAACAGCTAGCAGGTAGAGGAAAAGGTGCTGGACATTACTAACCATCAGAGAAGGAGGCTCACTCTTATTCCCATTTCAAGGTTCACATTAGGTAGCACTTCTCCCAGAAGCCTTCCCTTACACACCAAAATGAGCTCATTCCTTCTGAGCCATAGAATAAATATATTTATAATTTACCACTTCTTATTGTATGAGATAATGGCATTGCAACCACACTTGACAAGAAGCAGCAAAATACCTCAGGGTTAACTCTATTTACTTTGTTGATGATATCATACACTGGAAGTAAATCTTTTTTTTTTTAGATTTTATTTATTTTATTTGTCAGAGAGAGAGAGCACAAGCAGGCAGAGTGGCAGGCAGAGGTAGAGGGAGAAGCGGGCTCCCCACTGAGCAAGGAGCCCAATGGGGATTCGATCCCAGGACCCTGGGATCCTGACCTGAGCCAAAGGCAGTCTCTTAACTGACTGAGCCATCCAGGCCCCAGGAATCCCTGGAAATAAATCTTAATAATGTCTGCCAATGTGGAAAACAAACAGTTCTCCAGATTATCCAGCTGTATTGATAGTAGATTCTCAAGTATGAATGAAAGGAACAGAGGGCTCAGGGCAATATGTCTCCCACTGGGAGAATCTCTTTACCACCCGTTTTTGCTTATTTTGTCAAAAACACTTTTTTGGGGCCATGTCCTTTGTCCTTCTTCACTCTGCATTCCTAGCCCATGACATTTAGTTCTCCATGTTAAAAAGTGGGGTAGGATGCACCTGGGTGGCTCAGTCAGTTAAATGACCAACTCTTGATTTTGGCTTGGGTCATGATCTTGGTTCCTGGATCAAGCCCCCCTTTGGGTACCATGCTCAGTGGGACATCTACTTGATGATTCTCTCCCACTCTCCCTCCTCCTGCTTACACGCTCTCTCTCTAAAATAAATAAATAAGTGTTAAAAAAATAAGTGGGATAGAAGCTTAGGCAGTGGGTAGGAGGAATTGGGCACTTAATTAGGGATTTGTAATAAGAATCCAGGCCTGACACACTCAAGGAGCATCAGTGACAGAATGACCAGACTAGAGTGGGTCATGAACGAGATTATATTTGCATAGTGGAGCAACCTGATATAAGTCATGTTTTAAAAGGACATTTTCAGCAGCATATAGACTGTGGGGGTATAACGACAAAGAGTTGAGATAGGAAGATATCGCCAAAGTGCACATGAGGGCTAGTGGTGGTTCAGTTGAACATGGTAATGGTAGAAATGGGAAGGGGTGGTTGGATTCTTGCATAGATGTAGGGTATAAGATAAAGGAGTCAAGGATGACTAAGATTTTTGACCTGAGCCACCGAAAGGATAGGCTTGCCATTTTCTTTTCTTTTTTTTTTTTTAATTTATTTATTTATTTGACAGAGAACACAAGTAGACAGAAGCAGGCAGAGAGAGAGGAAGGGAAGCAGGCCCCCTGCTGAGCAGAGAGCCTGATGAGGGACTCGATCCCAGGACCCTGAGATCATGACCTGAGCCAAAGGCAGCGGCTTAACCCACTGAGCCACCCAGGCGCCCCAGGCTTGCCATTTTCTGAGCTGGGAGAGACCATAAGAAAATGGGGATGACTAAGTGTGGAGGAAATCAATTCACATAATCTGAAATTGAGATTTGAACATGTGAAGCTAAATCGTTAGTGGAGCTGTTAGATAGTTATCTGGGAATAGAAATCTAGAGTTCAGAGGAGAGATCATCAACACAGGAGATATAAATTTGGTTTATCAGTCTATTGATAGTGAAGTCTTGAGCATGAATGGGAACATGTGGGGAGTGAATATAGAGAGATAGAGAAGAAAAGAGATCCACGGAGTGCGCATGGGCCCTCGAGCCCTTGGTGGTTTGTATGATGAAGAGAACACAGCAAAGGAGACTGCGAAGTGGTAGGCAGAGAACCAAAAGGAAGTGGGTCCTGGAAGCCAAGTGAGGAAATATCTCAAGGAGCACATGGTCATCTAGTTTCAACGCTGCTGATTATTTGAGAGGTGAAAAGTAAGTGGTCATTAGATTTGACAACACAGAAGTCATTAGTAAGCTTGACAAGAGTCATGTGTACACACACGCACACACACACACACACACCCCATACTCATAGAGTAAAACATGGAAAAAATCTTAACAATTGATGAGTTGGGGTGAAGGGAATATGGGATATCTTTGTATTATTATTGTAATTTTTCTGTAGTTTGAATTAAAATTAAAAAGCATAAAAATGAGACAATGGTAAGAAAGTAAAGGAAGATAGAGCACATCAGCAAGACTTTGAAAATAATGTCCCTCGAGATGGAGTAGGAGAGTGATATGTGTGATTAAGGAAGTTTCTAAAGAATTATTTATTTATTTGAGAGAAAAGGGGCAGTGGCTCAGTCTGTAAAGCATCTGCCTTCAGCTCAGTTGATGATCTCCGGGTCCTGGGACTGAGTCCTGGCATCAGGTTCCCTGCTCAGTGGGGTGTCTGCTTCTCTCTCTCCCTCTGCCTGCCACACCTCCTGTTTGTGTACTTTCTCTCTCTGACAAATAAATAAATAAATATTTATTTGAGGGGGGAGGAGAAGAGGAAGAGAGAGAGAAAAATTTAAGCAGACTCTGCTCACACAGGGCTAGATCTCATGACCCTGAGGTGACGACCTGAGCTGAAACCAGGAGTTGGACACTTAACAACTGTGCCACTCAGGTGTCCTAAGGAAGTTTTTCTTAAAGATGGGAGAAATTGTATGTATGTATATATGTATGTATGTATGTATGTATGTATATACACTGTATGCTGATGGAAAAGATGTAGTGAATAGGGTAATATTCATGATGTCAAAGAGAAAGCAGGTGCTAGAGACATGCCTGTGATTTTTTTAAACTAGAAGAGGCTTCTACTAATTCCTTCCCCATCTCAAACAAGAATCTATTCTACAACATTCTAAAGGGCATCTGGCCATTCACACCCTGCTTGGACACTCCAAGGATGGAAGCTTTGTACCTCTCTTATATGTTTCCCAATGGCTCTGTAGCAAATTCAAGAAACTTTGTTACTTTTTAAAAAAGAAAAGAATTCAGACTTTATCTCTTTTAAATTAATGTAATTTTCTTTATTTTACTTAAAAATATACTTGGGGGACTCCTGGGTGGCTCAGTTGGTTGGACGACTGCCTTCGGCTCAGGTCATGATCCTGGAGTCCCGGGATCGAGTCCCGCATCGGACTCCCAGCTTCATGGGGAGTCTGCTTCTCTCTCTGACCTTTTCCTCGTTCATGCTCTTTCTCACTGTCTCTCTCTCAAGTAAATAAATAAAATCTTTAAAAAAATATATATATATATACTTGGATATCTTTGTCCTTCCCATTTTTTGAAAAAAAAATTCATTATTTTCAGCTATTGTTTTAATTTTGATTGTGGTAAGAATACTTAGCATGAGATCTGCCTACTTAACAAATTTCTGCCTGCACGGTACAGTATTGTTAACTGTTGGCATTACGTTGTGCAGTCCATCTTTAGAACCTACTCATCTTGCATAACTGAAACTTTTACGTCCATGAAACGACAGCCCTGACAGCCCGTTCTCACCCTCGTCCTTGCCCCTGGCAACTACTATTCTACTCTCCGCGACTTGGACCATTGGGTCAGCTTATGTTGTGCAATCATGCAGTGTTTGTCCTTGCAGGTTTCAAACCATTTTTAGGAACAGACTCAAAATCCGTCCCTGCATCTGTAAAAAGTAAACCATTTCTCCACCTCTCACTGGGCACAATGGGACTAGATCACCATGGGAATGAAAATCAAGTATAATGAAGCCACCTTGTTCCACTTAAGCCCATTAGGCCCATATCCTGGCCAGGTACCAAGTGAGCCTGGGCTGCACTCCAGTGGAAGGCTCGCCTGCTAACACATACCTTACACATTGATTCTACTCCCAGCCGAATGGGCTGCTTTACTGAAAGAGCATTAATTATGCGGCCCTAGCCATGTTAGAGAAGGCTAACATGTCAGAATGGGACATTAAATTAGAGGAATTCAATTCCACAAAGGAAAGGATTTTAAGAAACTGGAGGCTCCTGATTTTCAGGCTAGAGATGGAGAAACCGCCTGGCTTCTACTCTGTGCCAAGAACAGAACTGAGGACAGAATCAGCAGAGCCTTCGAGATCAAGAGAGTCCATACTCTTTCTTTGGAGAGAATTATTGTTGAAATTATTGTTGAAAGCAAGAGAGTCTATACTCTCTCTTTGGAGAGAATTATTGGGTGTGAAATCAAATATAATCTGAGGAGTTGGGGAAGGTTTGCAAAAGCCTGGATTTTGTCATTTATATACTTGCCCCCAGGTTATTCTAGCAATTTCCTTAAAGTATGTCTAGCTCTCTCATTACCTGGCTCAGTCCTTCACACAAGGGCACACCATCAAAGACAGTTGCTAGTTATAACAGGAGAATGTGACGAAAGGGATTCAGGAGGAAGGGGCTAGGTGCCAATGCCAGACCATTGCGTTGTTCTAGGGGTCTCTGGGTAAGCACCTTCCATCTGCATGGACAATTATATGCACTCCATAGGCCACGAGCAAAATGCCATTTTCCTTCCAAAGTGAATTAGCTGTGTCCGTGAAGCCTAAGAAAAGAATTCCTTTCAATACAGGTTGGTTCCTGGATTTGAAGTCAAATACTTAGGTAACTATTCAGGCAGGTCACCGTGTCTTGCTGACTCTGCCATTTACCCATTAACTCAACATCTTAATATAGCACCAGCTTCTTCCTTTGAGTTGCTTTTCATTTGAAGGCCTGCTTCAGTAATCCTGTACTCCCCACTTTCAAAATTTATCAACATTTGTATTCTCTTACATGATACCATAAAATTATCAGCATCAGAAAATTATCATTGCTATACTACTGTTTACTCTACAGACCCTATTCATTTTGCCATTCTATTTATTTGTTGTGTTTTCTAAAATACTTATTTTATTCTTTAGTCAAAGATTATTTATATACAGCAAAATTCACCCTTTTAAATGTACAGTGTTACGAGTTCCAGCAAACAAATAGGAGGCCTCTACTGGTCTGGGCTAAGGAAGTTTTCCTGACCCTTCCCCAGGAGTGAACATCTCGTTTCCCGAGTAGTGGGACATCTCTAACGGTTTGGGATCCATGCCTGCAAGTTTATTCTGTTTTCTTTCCCCAGCTCCCATGGGTCATCTTTGCCCTAAAGGTAACAGTGCTAGCTATACCTCTCTGGCAGCTTAAGACTTTTGTCATATAGGAGGCTTTGTGCCTTTCGCTGGGGTCCACCGCGTCCCTCCCCGGGGCCTGAACTGTTAGGGAAGCTTTGGGACTCACCTTGTCCCCAGCCTTTCTTATAAGCATTGGTGAGGTCCCCAAAGAGTCTGTGAGTGAGTATAAATTCCTCTGTGTCTGAAGCTTCCAGGGGTCCTGTCCTCTCCCAAGAGCATACACTCAGCCTTTAGCAACTGATCAAGAATTTTAGCTGAATTCTTCCAGCTTGTATGACATTGGTGTTTCCAGCATATACGTGCCAATGTCCTGTCTCTCCTTAGAGGATCCTCTGTTTCCTTAGATTTTGAATCACAGGGTTGCCCCACAGCCACAGTCTATGATGCACTCAAAAAAAAAAAAAAAAAAAAAAAAAAAAAAAAGCTGGACTTCCCTTGATTTACCATTTTTTTGTTGTGGATTTAAGAGCAAAAGCAGCCTTTTCTAGTTTCTACACCCTAAAGGGAATAGAGAAGTTCACTTTATAGTTTGGGATCATCATGAATCATGAATTTGATTTCTTTCTTTACTGTACCAGAATTATCTGGAAAATGAAAATGATCACATCTGCAGCAGGAGGGATCTAAGGGGGAGATAGAGTGGTGGAGAAGCTGGGCTTGAAATGTGGATTTAATTATACCTTCAGATAGACACGTTCTTTCCTGTAGCAGCTTCTGATCCAGGTTGAAATAATTGCATCTCATCTTCCTGAGACTTGTAAGGAAGAGTATGATGGGCTAGCACTCGGCTCTGCCAAATTAAGGGGTTTGCTTGCTATTAGCCTGGTAGCGCACTCTGAAAGTTAGAGGAAGACTTCCAAGTATTTTGAAGGGAAGCTGACAATTAAAGAGGAAAGAAAAAAAGGGCTTTTGTATAGGGAAACACAGCTGCCTAGAATAGCTACATGTGGTACAATTATATAGAAAATGTCTATAATGTGAAGTGGTGCCAAATAAATTCCTGACCCTGGAGATGATCCTAACCTGCCGAGTGGCTACTTGGAGGTTTTCCCCTCAGGACATAGCATTGAAGCCGCAGTAGCTTTTAAGTTTGCTAGGAAATTGTGTAATTTCTTAAAGGAAGCTAGTTAGTCACAAACATTTATTGGACATCTATATTAGCCGTTGCAGGGCATGTAAAAGAGATAATTATTCTGGGTAATTGTCAGAAAGGTATCAAGTTCTTTCTGGACCCACTTTGTCTGAGGGTATGGCTCTCAGGGACCATTCCCCATCACACCCCAGGTCCTGCAGGCGGGGACAAAGCCAGTTATACAGCCGCTCCTAGTGCTCCCTCCTGAACCTTTAATCCCCTTCCACTTGGCTTCGAAACATCCTGACAGCACCCCTACCCCCCAAACTCAGGTCCCAGGCATCTCAAGGATCTCCCTGACAACCTCGCACCACCTTTCAACCAGGTACCTGGTCCAATAAAGATGTCCTACTGCGCCTCTGTAAACAAAACAAAACAAAAACCTCAGAAAACGAATTTATGCCAAGAAGTCATTTACGGACACATCTTTCTTAAGAGATATCTTTCTTATAGTTTTTGGGTTTTATTTTCTTTTTAATTAGAATAGAGAACGGCTGATTCTCAGGCAGGTTTCTCGCCACCATCCTCCATACAACTCTGGGAGCTGACCACCCAGTCTGTATGTAGACAGACCCCTCTAGCCTTTATTTTCTCGATGAGGCCGCATATCCACTCTCAGAACACAGTGTTCAGCAACTGTAATGGGATTGATCTGTGTTTCACGTATTCTTGTCTGTTTCTCTTCACACCCATGTTAGCTGGGCCATCTTTGGAAATAGAACAGGTTTTTGTCTCCTCCCCGTTCTCCTGCTTGAATATCTAGCTTGCACAAGCTGCACGTTGATGTACCATCTCTGGCATGTTCCACAGGCACCAATCCCTATCCAGGGCTCTGGGCTCTCTGTACCACCATGTTTCCTGGTGGGAAAAAACTATTCTCTCTTGACTGTGAACTGAATAGGGAAGACCACTGATCCCTGCCTATCTCCCATTATCATTGAGGCAAATAACAGAGGGGGTACTTTTACGGCAGTGAGCCTCCTCAGATGGGCCTGAGACATCCATGCACAATGCTGCAGAAACCCTCACCGTGGGACCACTATGCCATGGCACTGTGCCTGCCTCAAGAGTCATCAAGGTGAAAAAGACTGTCTACAAATGAGTTCTCAGCAATCTGATCTTTGTAAGAAACTTGGTCTGAGCCGAATTGAGGAGGCAAAACTGTAACCCCATACCTGCCTTCCATTTAGAAGTACAACATGGCAGAGATGATTAAGTACCTAAAAGTTCAGCCGAGTCAGCGTACTGAGAGGAGCTAGTGATGGGTCCAGCAAGAGCTGAACACTTCATTTCAACAAGAGTCTCCAATTATATTCATCCTATGTTGTACCCATCTGTGTAAGATTTGTTTTAAGGAAATGTTCCCCCCTAGGGAGGTATGCAAGTGTGCAAAGATATGTAACAGTCTTCACTGAAGCATTATTTGTAATTGGGAAATACTAAATGTCCATCACTAGGATAATGAATAAATTGTCTAGTTATTTAATAGCATACTGTACAGCAGAGAAAATTAACAAACTAAAACTATGTATAGGTACCCAGATCTACTTCAAATAGATAATGATGAGATTTCAAATACAAGTTGGATGCAGAGATATATCACTTACTTGAGGTTTAAACTATTAAATATTGTCCATGATCTTAGATTATATATATGTAGTTAAAACATAAAAACATAGATATGGGATGTGATGCATGTCAATTTCAGAAAGAGATTTCCCCTTCTTAGGTGAAGGGGATTGGGTACATCAGGGGTTTCAGGGGTATCTGCACCCCTGAATTTCATTTTTAAATATAGGTGAGTGTTTGCCTTTTATAGTATACATTTTATGTGTCTGAAGTATTTTATTATAATACTTTGAAAAAGAAAGCGTTTTGTTGATTTTTTTAAAGTTTGAAAGCCAGTGAGCTAGGAAGGGGGGGGGTCAAGGAATGCTGATACTCAAAGTTACAGTGACAGTGGTCTCCAAGCAAGCCTCTGTGACACCCTCAAGACTCCCTTCTAAAGCCCATCCTCCCTTCTGGAATAGTGGTTCTCAAGCCCTAGCAGGCCTATGGCAAAAGGAATATTTTACGCCAACCCCCATCCTGGATTCTCATTTCAGTGTCTGAGGTTTTCATTAAGCATACCAGTGCATCTAGTAGGTGTGGTCAGGGTCCCTTTGAGAAAGATGTTCAAGGTAAACAAATGAAGTCTCAGCAGCTCATGGTCCCACAAACCTTTGTCATAGACTTATTGCTAACAATGACTTAGAGTTAAGTAGCATCAGAACGATGACTTTGCATACCCAACAGGGATTATTTCTGTTTCAAGCTATTTCGTTTTTGGGGGTTGGGGAGCAGGAGAAAAAGTTAAGGTAAGGGAGGGAGCAGTTAAAAACAATACAATGAAAAACATTTTTATTTTCTGAATTAGGGAATTACTAAATCAATAGATTCATGGTACTAATTATCAGGGCTGGAACTAACAGTATATGATAATTATATAAACAGCTCCTTGGCATTCATTGGGGAGAGATGCTGTTATATCCTCTTTTCCTCCATTATTAAGACAACACATGCTTTTAATATATCAAAAAAATATAGAAAAATGTAGAGGAGATTATAAAAATCACCATTAATATCAGAACTGAAATAACAGCTAGTTGTCATTTGTGAACCAGTTGACATAATGTTCATAGTTTGAAAATTGGCCAAGGTGGGAGTAATTATACCATAGAAATAGGCAAATGCTTAAACCAGCTCCTTCACTTCTACCCCAGACTCAGAAGTTCAACTTTTACTAGCAAAGCATCTAGCCCATCTGACATATACATTTCCCCCCAAATTTAGATAATGCTACAGTGCAGTTTTGGAACCACAAGTATATATCTGATCAAAGAATTTTCTGAGTTATCTTGGGAAATTAATGGGCTAATCCCTTTTTTGTATTGTATAGGGGGAGCAAGGACCTCAAGGCTTTCCAGGGCCAAAGGGCATGACAGGCCGTGGCCTCCCTGGACAGAAGGTAAGTTATTTTAAGACCTTAGAAAAATGCTTGGGTTTAGGTTTTCAATAGCTTTTTGTGAGCTTTGGAAGAGCTCTCATACTGGTCATTCATCCTTATAGCTTTCGGAGGAAAAAATCCATTTAGAAGCAAATCCTTATGGATTTCCTTTCCTAACTAGAAACATGCTTACTTTATAAATCTTGTTTTCTTCATCCTTGAAAGCCAGCTGCTAAAGGAATGAGTCCTTACAACATACCATGTAGAAGACACCTGAGAACTCTGCTATAAAATGTTATAATAGTGGCACTTCCTGAAAGCAGTGAGCGGTTCTTATCATATCTCAAGGTCTCCTCATCTGGAGATCTCTGGTTCGTCATGAATTAGATTATGGTAACTACGAGGGGAAGGTAAATATGATGATAAATATAATATAGTGGCACTTCCTGAAAGCAGTGAGCGGTTCTTATCATATCTCAAGGTCTCCTCATCTGGAGATCTCTGATTCGTCATGAATTAGATTATGGTAACTACGGGGGGAAGGTAAATATGATGATAAATATAATATAGTGGCACTTCCTGAAAGCAGTGAGCGGTTCTTATCATATCTCAAGGTCTCCTCATCTGGAGATCTCTGGTTCGTCATGAATTAGATTATGGTAACTACGGGGGGAAGGTAAATATAATGATAAATATAATATAGTGGCACTTCCTGAAAGCAGTGAACTGTTCTTATCATATCTCAAGGTCTCCTCATCTGGAGATCTCTGGTTCGCCATGAATTAGATTATGGTAACTGCGGGGGGAAGGTAAATATAATGATTTTTTTCCCTGTAGTATATTTTTATCAACCAGAACCACAGGTCTTCAAAAGAAACCACTGGCAAATGAACTAAATTTTAGAGGTTTTTCTTCTTTGGCCTCAATATTTACATTCTAAACTTCTCTTTTCACTGTATTCTAAAGGGAGAACATGGAGAACAGGGCGCTATGGGAAAGAAAGGTGATAAAGGGGAAATTGGGGAGCCTGGATCTCCAGGAAGACAGGCAAGGAGTGATTTTTTATCTTACGTAATTTTTATACATTAACTAGCTCCAACCTATATTGACTGTTCTTCTTCTTCCATTAAGTAGGGGTTACAAGGACCAAAGGGAGACGTAGGACTTACGGTGAGTAGCCATCCTAGAGGGTAATTGAGGGTCGGTGCTTGCAAAATTACTGCATTCGTGTTTTAGCTTCAGAAATATGAATTCTTTGACACAGTTCCAGGTGCTATATAATGAAAGCACAGCTATAAGCCCAGTGTTGACTTAGATGCATGAGGTAATTGATCTGAACCTGAGGCAAGAGGAACGCCAGGCAGCCTTCACCCAGCCCAGGGGTGGGGTGTGACTACTCCCCTCTGACCCCTGGTAGACAGGGTAACAAGGAGGTGAACTGTTTAAAAAATGACTTCTAATTTACATGATCTTCCACATTTTCAAATGGGGAGAGGGTTCTGTTTCCTGGAACTAGCTCCTTTAGGAAGTGACTCAGAGAACAGCCATCACAAAATGGAGATTAATGTACTAATTCACTTACTCAACAAAACTTGCAAGGCATCGGCAAACTTTTCCCTATGTTCCCTATACCGCTGCAAATAAAGAGCTGACTCTACAAAGCCTTACAGGGTGGGAAAGTTCTAGAATTTCTATAGCAAAGTTTTATTTCTTCCTTTCTTGCTGGAGGGCACTACATCTCCTGGAGTGGAGAAGCAATAGGAACCTTCTCGTTTTCCCCCTTTTGATTTTTCAGTGGGTCATGGTCTGGGGATGCTGATCCTATGTGCTGTGCTAAGCAAATCCAGGCATCAGGGGTGGGAGTTCAGGTAGTTTAGGTAAGACATAAGAGCTGGGCATATAACAAACAGAACACACACTTTTTTTTTTTTTTTTATGTCCTGTTTGCCTTTTCGTCTTTGTTCTTCCTCACCACAAGTCAAATACCTCCAGATGCCTGTGGCATATGAAATAGCTGCATACACATTAATTCCTCCTCCAAAGGTAGCAGGGAGAGTGTCTGTAAAATGCTCAGAGAAGCAATCCCATAGGTTTATACCCTCCCTCTTACCCCAGCATGTGGAGAGGGCCTGGCTTCTTCCATCCATTAATTTGTTCACCCAGTTTGCCAACATTTTTTGGGTGCATATTCTGGGTCAGGCTCTGAGACAGACAGGGGAGCAGTAGAGATTAAGAGACTGTGTCTGTGGACTCAAGGAGCTCACAGACCATTAGAAAGAAAGACAAACTAAGGATCTTCACCTGTCATTTGATAAATGCCATGATAGGAGTCAGATATGTGGACCCAGAACAGACAAAAGGATGTATGATGATGTTTGGGGCCAAGTTAGGCTTTAATTGCTTGAGCAGAAGATTTTTAATGCAGAGGCAGAGATCTTAGAAATGAGGATGTCATTCTGCTGACCTAGGCTTTCTAGATTCTAGAAGAGGGACTAGCAGGGAAGGACAAGTGAAGGAAGAGCGAATTTGCCTTCAATGAGAATCTAGTCTGTGACGGGTTCTGTGTTAGGCTTCTTCACCTCATAGCACCCTTGCTTAGTACTGCTGGGTGCCCGAGGGCTCAAGGTTTAGAGCGCCCACACGGGACCCTTAGTGCTTCTTCTGCCTCACTCCTTCCCCTGGGTGAGGAGTCCTCAGGGCCAAAGAGACTGAGCATCCTGAGCACATGCCTGCTATATTCTACACGCTACATACACAGGATCCCCAGCTTGCCTGCCTAAATGACAGCACTGGCCTGCGTGCTTGGGCCCCCCCAGAAGGTGGGCAAGGGGCAGCTGTTTTCAGGGAATCTGGACAGAGCTCAGAGGTGAGGACTGTTCACCCCACGAATGATGGCCCAGTCCCTGTGCAGTGTAGCAATGGTAGAGACAGGGTGCAATGAGAAGAGGACAGGCTGGAGGCCATAGCCCTCTCTTGCCCAAGACTCCATGCTAATATATGGGATAGCTCCATGAATCGGTACTATTATCTCTGCTTCCATGAAAGACATGCTAAATCAGAAAAGTTTTGAGCCATACGTCTGAAGTCACCTTGTTAGCAAGTAGCAGAGACCTTGTAGCCAGAGTTGGCTTGTCTGGGACCAAATCCTAGCTACTCCCCCATGAATGCTGTTCTTAGAAGGCCTCTTTCCTCTCCCCACCCACGTTCTCTCCCTGGTCAAATATATCCCCAAACGGCTGTCAGTTATAGATTCATTCCAGACTAGCAAACTACTCTTTTAGAAAATACCATCGACAGAGTTCAGTGTCACAATAATTCACGCCAAACTGCTTCCAAAAGGCTGCTCCTCCACCTGTCCCTTCCATGTTGGCATTTCTCAGCGTCTGCCCTCAGTCTTCTTTCTCCTGGTCTTCCAACTCTAAGGCAGGGACAGCTATGAAAGGGAGGATGTATAGTTTGAAAAGGCTAATTTAATATCATAGCAAAGCTTATGGAGAATGAAAACATAACATCTTTGTCATAAACACGGACAGGAATATGTTTAACCAGTGGAGGTGCAGGGACACACAGGTTTCAAAAGACGGAGACGCTCTGCTCTATTTAGAAACCTCGAACCCCTCCATTGGCAGCCATGATCACCTTTTTAAAATAGAAGTGTGATCAGATCTCTTCTCGGCCTAGGGACTATGCCTCTTCTCACCACCCAGGATAAAGTTCACACTTTTCACCACGACACAAAAACCTTCTAGAGTTCATCTGTCTTCCACATTCCCTGTCATTCTTTCTGCCACGTCCGTGTCCTGAGTTCATTCAAGTACTGTAAGACACTGTGTTTGTGTGATTCGTGCCCTGCCTGGAATGCTCCTCCCATTCCCCTTCTGTCCTCCCCCAGCTGCTCATGATCTACCTTCCCGGACGGCGGCCCCACCCTCAGGTTCCCGCACCTGGAATTCCCAGCAGACCAGCGTGGTTCCTTGGCGCGGATCTAATAGTATAGCCCTGACTAAAGTATTTATTGGTCTATTGCTTACTAGACTATGAATCTTTTGATAGGTATAAATTTGATGCCTTCATCATTGGCAAAAATAGCCAAAGTAGTCATTGAACAATTTGAGAGGGAAAAATAAAACTATTTTAGTCAAGTAAAAGCAAAGAAGAGGAGGAAAAGATTGATATATGTGAGTACTAAAAGCATTTTAGACCTGGTTAGGCCATACAAGCACATTAAAAAGAATTTAAATGCAACTTTGATATATAAATTATTCTTAACAAGTCAATGAAAGATAAACATCTTAATAGAAAGAAATGGACAAAGGACATACAAAGAATTTGCACAAGAGGATACAACTTGGAAACGTGCATGTGAAATAGAATTTAGCCTCACCAAGAATTACATAAGTATAATTTAAATCAATGTGATATCAAATGGCAAAGATCATATAATAATAATAACCAGCATTGTGTGTCTAAAATAAAAGCGGTTTTCTTATACACTGCTGTTAGAGGTGTCAGTTACAATCTTTCTGAAGGTCACTTTGGCAATAATGCATCGAGAACCTTAAAACAGCCATGCATCCGACTTCAGTAATCAAGTTTTTCAGAATACTGAATCATACGGGAAATTCAGAATGATACAGGGTTAAGTGAAAAACTATAACCATAAACTTGGTGTCTAGTATTTTCTCCTTTCTAAAAACATAATGTAAATATATAAATATATACATTTTCCCTTTCTAGACACATTCTAGTTTCCGATTTATTAAATGCCTCTCTAAATGGGGAAAAACATGACAAGGTGCTCCCCCAAAAGATGACTGTTGACTTCCTCCTTTTATATAATTGTATTGTTTTGAGAGTTCTTTTTATTTTTATTTAATTTTTTTAAAGATTTTATTTCTTTATTAGGGAGAGAGAGAGGATGCCTGAGAGAGAGAGAGAGAGGAGAGGCAAAGGGAGAGGAAGAAGGAAACTCCTGACTGAGCAAGGAGCCCAATGCGGGACTTGATCCCAGGACCCGAGCTGAAGGCAGACGCTTAACCAATTAAGCCAGGCACCCCGAGAGAGTCCTTTTTAAGTAGCCACTTGGAATCAATGGCTTTTTCTCGGTTTACAAAAAATACGATTTAATTAAAATGCCCTGAGTATTTTCTGTATATGCTTCTGTGAAGGCACATCACCAGCAATGTCACCTTTACCCCAATTCTATCATTATGGATATTTTTTTCTTTAAAACTTTACTTTTGCAACTGCTAACTTTTATCTTCTTGGATCTTCTTTAGTTTTGCCTCCTTCCCGTTGAGATTTTCTGGGCTTCTCCTACGTTCATCATTCCGGTCAGCTTTTTGTCTTCGGCAAATACAGAATTCTGTTTTCCAGCGCCCCATCTCAGTTATTTGTGAACGGGCTGCTCAGGACAGGGTCGTCGGCACATCGACTTCCCCTGCCCGCCTCATCCCAGGTCTCTGCTGGAGCTGATGACAGCAGGACCAGGGAGGAGCATTCAGGAGCACCAGGGCATTTCCCGGAAGTGCTGAAGTGAAATGAGAGTATGAGGAACCTGGGGAGGGGACTTGCAGAACTAGACCTCGGTAGAGAAAAGGAGGGAATACAGCACGGAATGAAATCTCTTTTGGCCCTGGTACCTGTCTTGGTTGCTCAGTGCATGTGGGTTAAATTGAGTTAATGTGGGTTAAGCTGATGGCGTGCCTTGCCCACACCTCTGTACATGGTACTTTATGGAGTTGGACCCTATCCTAAGAGTTTTGTGTGCGTAGCCTCATTTGGCCTGCACCCCTGCCCCAAGACACAGATACTATTAGGTCATCTCATGCCAAGGTCACACAGCTGATAGATGCTGGAGCCGCAGTGTGAACCCTGGAAGTCCGAGCTCTGACATTACACAACTCACACACACTCCGGTTATGATACATTCTAGCCACCTTTTCACCTCCGTGCCTTTTATTTTCCTCAGCCAAAGAATAAAAGCAAATGGCTCCACCCTGATTGTAATAAGACATAGCTTTTGTGATGATAGGAAAAAATATCACGGTCATATAAATAATAACATTTTCCTTTTGTCCTCCAGAGAGAAGAAATTATCAAAATTATTTTTGAAATATGTGGTAAGCTTTGACCATCAAGAAAAGAACCATCGCTTCAAAATACCACAGCCACTGTGTTCTGTGTTGGTTGAGATAAATGCAGTCACCCAGAGATACATGAGAGAGCGCTCTGGAGAAAGTCTGAAGCTCATTTGGAAAGTCAATGGGAAACTGAAAGATGTGGAGAGAGGGGCTGTGGGAATCCTGATTTTAAGAAAAAGAAGTCCTCTTCCCAGGGTGGTTAAGAGGAGTGAAGACACAGGCCCTGGAGTCAGCGGGCAGCCAGGCCTTTTGTGAGCACAGAGCTCATTTGTATTCAGTGACATTTACCTGAGCTTGGGAAGGAAAAAAACAACAAAGGAAATATGACCACAGGGGCCTAACTAGCATTTGAGTCCAGCCTGGCTGGTGATTATAATGTCTGTGTTTCTCCTGAAGGAAGAAGTCTTTCTGAATTGAGTTTTGAGCACAATTGCTAGAGTGCATTTCAAAGAAAGGAAGACACAGTCAGGAGGTCATTGTGCTTCATAGTTCTATCTAAATGCTTCTGTAGCTAAATCTGCTAGACTTAAAATAGAGCTAGCAGAAAGAGGGGGAAAACAAGAGATTGGCCTAAAGGCAAGAGATTAATAGAATAATGGTGATAAGAGAACCGTGGCAGAAATGTCACTGTTCTTCCATACAGGGAACCCCTGAACTGGCTTGTCCCCCAAAAGACCTCAAGACTTTAAGAACCCATCTGGGACTCTGCACAGTGACAGGCCAGTTTAGAAGTGGCTTCTGAGTTCTGGAAGCCTGGTAAAAATAGCACAAAGTTTCCTCATGATTTTTTCAGAGAGGGCTGTTGGGCAACACGAAGGTAAGAATAAACCGATGGAGCCCGGATAAGTCTTATTTCCTGGTAGCTTGAATGATTGCATTGAATGGTAAACCTTACACAGAAGTTGTTTATTAACCAGCATTCTGAGCTCATTCTCCTGAATGTCATAGTATGGAGGGACTGCTGGCCTCACTGAGCCACCTTCGTCATTGTTGTGAGCAACTGGGCACACAAACTAGAGTTTGGGGCAGATGTATAGTATATTCTTCTGTATAGTTATGGGCCCTCATCCTTTCCCCACAATTAACCATTTCCAATTTCATTCCATTTCCAATCCATCAATTTACCCCATGGTCATTCTAATGAGCAAATATCAATTTTCATATAAGGATATGGTAGAAGACTAGAAGGTTAGATTTCGGATTCAGATTCAGTACAAATGCTGGAAGGACAAAGAGCACATTGAGGCTAGGGTTATCTTTTAGGGACAGGGAGAGCCATGGAATCAGGAAGGCACACATTGGGATGCTGACCCTTCTAAAAATATATTTTTCCTAATCTGAGAAATTGGCACATAGGTGTTTGTTATTTTATCCTCTACAGTGTTTTGGTGGGTTTGTGTGTGTGTGTGGGGGGGGTATTTTTATAATATATTGCTTCTTAAAAAGTCAAATATAGAAACCAGAAGGGGGATAGCTGTTAGCTATTAACTCTCCCAGAAAGGGAAGGTTACAGTTCAGGTCTCTAATGGTTTGCTGCCCCTCTCACACCAATCCGACACCAATCAGTGATGTTCTGATTTTCATTCATTCATGCAATGTTTCTATCTCAACATTCATCTTTCAGGGTGTGGGCCCAAATGCAAAGAGACTCCTCTAGAACTACTGTTTGTGATTGACAGCTCCGAAAGTGTGGGGCCAGAGAACTTTGAGATCATCAAAAGTCTTGTGAAGACTCTGTCTGACCAGGTTGCTCTGGACCTCGCGACGGCCCGCATCGGCATAATCAATTACAGCCATAAGGTGGAGAAGGTGGCTCATCTGACTCAGTTCTCCAACAAGGATGACTTCAAGCTGGCTGTGGACAACATGCAGTACCTGGGGGAAGGCACCTACACTGCCTTAGCTCTCCATGAGGCCAACCACATGTTTGAAGCCGCAAGGCCAGGTGTGAAGAAGGTGGCCTTGGTCATCACTGATGGGCAGACTGATACCCGAGATGAAAAGAATCTGACTGAAGTGGTGAAGAAAGCCAGTGACATCAGTGTGGAAATATTTGTGATTGGGGTAGTGAAGAGAAACGATCCCAACTTCGAAATGTTCCACAAAGAAATGAATCTCATTGCTACCGACCCAGATAGTGAGCACGTTTATCTGTTTGATGACTTCATTACCCTGCAAGGTAAGACTCAGGGCCAGGAGAAAAGAATTTATGTTATTCTTCCAAGAACTGCCTCACTGGATTATTTGGCCAAAAATAGAAATCGGGAAGAGGCTAATGAGGCTTATGCCAACACTAAATTAAACATATAAACTCCAGAAGGCAAAACATGTTCAGCATGTGTCCAGTTTAGAGAGTACACTCTCTTATCTTTATTCACTTGCAATAAGTGCTGAGTTGGCCTTGGAGCTGATTAACTGGGCCATCTATGGTCGAGGACATAGTTAAAAAGAAAGTGTAGGATCTGGGGTATTGCTAAGCCTAGTTAAAGTTCAAAAAGTGACCTAACCTGCATAAGAGGTGCAGGAAGCCAGCAGCAAGGCAGAAAATAATCATGGAATCGAAGTGCATTAAGAAGTACATAATGAATGAAGAAAAGTTATGGTAATCTAAAGAGAGGAGAAACACAGGTAATGGGGATTATTCTGTTCCCATCTCTGTTCTAGTCTCCATTAGCTGCTCTTACAAAATATGAGGCTAATGAAGAATAGACAGGTTGACATTAGGAGTTTATCTTATAGTTCCACATTGTGAATATTCATCTACAGTCAGTGCTAACCTTCCCTTTGCTACTTTGCCCTGTCACATGAGCTGATGCTTCCCAGGGAGGCATTCTAAGACACTGACTCCTCTGTAAGTGTGGTCAATATCGCTTCCCAGTGAAACACATTCCAATCCTTTGGCAACTGAGAACTCATTCTGGCAGGGGCCACATCCCGCGAGCTTGGGAAGTAGGTGAAATGTATGCTTCACGTGTTTGCAGGCTTCCATTTGGCTCCATCATTCCTTGTCCATCCCTCCGGGAGTGGGGCTGACATGGCTTAGCGTAGCCCCTCCTGGCCCTCATGCTGCTCCCCGCCTACTCAGACTGGCAGCCAGCCCCTCTGGCCTGAAGAGTAGCATGCCCCGCCCACAACCTTCTCACTTGTCATTTCCCCTTTCTCCAGGCCTTTCTAATCTGGGGTTTTGTTTGCTGAACACCCTGCAGGAGGACTGGTAGACTTACCAAACAAACCCTATTCACTGGGCTGTTACTGTGTTACAATGTCCAGAAATATTACACATTTCAGAGACATTATACTTTAATAATTAAAGAGCTTTATCTCATCTTAACCAAAGGAGTTAGTGATTCATCCCAGCTAATGAGGGATATATTTTTGAACTGGTTGGCCTTTGGCTCCCTCTGGAACCAGAGGTAAAGACCCATTATACTCCTCTTGGGTGGGACCTGCCCCTTCCACAGAGTAGTTCAGTTAATGGACACTCTGGATAATAAGGATTTAAGTAGTTCTTTTGCCTCCATAGGCTGTTGTACATGATTAAATTCAATTGAATTATTTTAGATGGCCTCTTCTAGATGATCCCCAAAATGCTTTAAAACTTAGTTCACCGAGCGGTTGACCTTAAGTGATGGGAAAATGCTTAAGAAGAGCACGGAAGAGCTCTTTAAACAGGTTTTGCCCCTACTATTCTCCTTTTCTATTTTTCTTTTAAAAGACACCCTGAAGAAAAAATTGTTTAAAAAAACATGTGAGGATTTTGATTCCTACCTCATTCAAGTTTTGGGTTCACCGGCACTTCAACCTGGATTTGGGATATCAGGGGGAAAAGTTGATGAATCCACTCCAGAGCCTCAGAAAGAGATTTCGGAGTCTGTAAGTCACTCTCTTGTTTAATTTGTGAGCTTAAAATTATGTATTCTGTCTAACGTCAAAGACCATCTTGGCCTGCCCTGTCAAGAACCAACTGAGAGGAGTGTATTTTCAAGTCCTTGACTATAAATAGTGGTGTTTTTGTCTTCAGATTTCTAGTTCTGAAATAGTACTAGGGCTAGTGAGCACACATATGAGATTTTTCAATATTTCCATATTTTATAAGTAATTATTTATTGAACATTGCAAATAATATTTTTTATAGTATGCCCCAGCTACCACGGAACAAATCACGTACACTAAAATGGATTAACACGACACTATTTGAGTCACTCCCTTGCCATGCTCCACAGATCCTTTCATACTAGGTCACAACTCCCCCTCATCCATCTGGGTCGATGCTCCCTACTTTGCACCCTCTCAAGTTTCTTCAAAGTGTACACATGCTCAACCTGCCATTTTCCATGTTCCAAGCCATGGTCTTGCTCATTTAGCTTCCACCTCCTGTGCTCAGAGTGGAGACTGGGTGGGAGGCTATGCATATGCATATGGTACAAGGTAGATTGCTCGGTTTCAAAGCTCCTCAAGTACAAGTGCATGAGGAAACTACCTCCCAAAGGCATCTAGACAAATGTGACTGTACCCATAGCAAGCTTCTGGGCAACGACCTCAGGTCAAGGGCAACAAGTATTGGGTTCTTTTAGGTGAAAATTGGAAAGCCTCCCATAATTCCTGGTAAGGGAGTGCTGTGGTCTCTTCCCCACCAAGTTACAACCTGAGTAGGTCTAGACTGATCTCTACCACGTATATGGAAATCCTTTGGCAAGCAGGCACACAAGAGTGATGGCCTTATTCTGTAAGCTCAGTGAAGTCCCTGTGCTGTCCTTTTATGAAAAAACATGAAAGATTCCTTATAAGCAAGAGCAATAATATTCTAGCATCAGGATTCAGTTACCTGTCTATCTGGACTAAGGCCCTGAGAAACCTCCAGCTGGGTAGTTGGACGCAGGGCCACTCAGGCATCGGGCCTAGGTTGCCATTCCTAAGGGAATAAACTGTAGGACTCACTGGATTTTGATATTCTGTCCAAAAGAGGATAATAAAGTATTATTTTTATTTGATTAAATACTGACTAATTCCAGTTAGAGGAACAGAGTTCCCCTGGATTATAGATTGAAATTCACATATACATTCATACCACATGGTCTATATCATGGGTCAGCCAACTCTTTCTGGAAAGGGTCATGTAGTACCTTTTTGTGTGTGTGTGGGGGGGTGGGGTTCAGGTCATTTCATCTCTGTTGCAATTACTCAGCTCTGCCTTTGAAGGACAAAAGCAGCCACAGCCAACACTTACCTGAACAAACATGGCTACATTCAGATACAACTTGTTTCTAAAAACAGATGAAAGCTTGGATTTGGCCCATGGGGTTTGCTGATCCTGGTCCTCACTGAGCATTTAAAAGTAATTACAGACAATGAAGTACACAGTTTATTTCCTCCAGAGTATGGAGTGCTCCTAGGTCCTTGCCTGCTTGTGTGGCCTATCCCTCTGTCCTCTCCTACTCGACCTGTCACTTCCTGAAGATGTCTTAGATGAGAGCAGACTCAGGTTCCATCCAACAAGTGGCACTTCTACTCTGAACTCTCCCTATAATCAGTGCATTCTATACTGTGTACTGACAAATGACTGGTATACTAGCAGGTGGTTCTTAGGACACAGTCCCTGTCCAGGAGAAGTTCATGGCCTCTCAGGAAGACGGATGCACACAAGAATTATTAAGAACTTTAACAGAGCTGTGAACAAAGCATGAGAGATGTTGCAATTAATTTCAGAGTCAAGGAAGGCTTTCCAGAATAGGTAGCATTGAGCTGAGTTTTAAGAGTAAGTAGGAGTTTCTCATGACAAAAATAAAGAGAGGGGTATTTCCAGCAGAGGGAACATGTAGGCAAAGGGGGATTCCAAAAGGGATGGCATTTCAAGATATTAGGAAAAGTTCAGTCTCCCTAGAGCCTAAGGTGTGTGCAGCAGGATGGTGAGGGTTACAGCTGGACGGACAGTCTGCAAACTAACTATACATGCTTCCCAGGCTGAAGGGGCTTGAACTTCATGTGTAAGCCAGGCAGCCTGGAGGAAGCAGAGGAGTTTCTAAAGCGAGGGTCCGATGGTCATATTTGGTTTGTGGGTGGAATAACCCTGTAGTAGGGCAAAGTATAAATAGGAGAACGACAGGTGACTGGGGCTGAGCTGTGAGGTGTTGCAGTAGTCTGGGTAGTCAAAATGAAAGCAGGTGTGGACTGGAAGCCACTTCCAGAGTAGAATGAACAGGATTTCATGATGGGATGGGTTGGAGGTCAGGGAGAGGTTAGCTAGCTGGGTTTCTAACTCAGATTTGGAGTGAACTGAAACACCATCTGCTGAGATGGAGATTAGAGGCAGGGAGGCATTATTTTGAAGGAAAATAATGAGTTTGGTTTACACCAGGTAAAGTGAAGGTGCCAGGGACCTCCGTGGCGCTCATGACACAGCATGAGGAGAAGCCTTGCTTCTGGTATCATGACACATGAAGTTAGCGCCGGGAGACAAGCGATATTAACAGATTATGAGAGATGGAGCATTCTAGGAGCTTTGGAGGGGAGGGCATAAGAAAAGTACATCCAAAATAGTTTGGATTTAGAACACCAAGAGCCACATAGAGGGATACTGAGCCCCCGCTAGGTCTCCTCGGGTGCCTCTGAGATAGCAAAGCTTACAATGGACTTGAGCTTCCTGGATAACCCTCATCTCCAGAACTTCTCACCCCGACTCTCTCTGCAGAAGTGCCAAGGCAAGACTGAATTTTAAACAGCGAGTGTTCCTGACAGATTTTAGTCTGAACAAACATATATGCACGGATAGTCACAGTTATCTCTGCCATATGTATATACAGTGTAGACACACAAATACAAAAACATACTTACATACACACCTTTATCTAGAAGTATGATTACAGTCTCCAAACACATTAATTGTCTCTCCAAACTTTTCAATTCTCAGCTTTTCCCCAAGCCCACCCTAGGCAGTACTGGAAAACAAATCATCTCAAAAGTCCTTGGAGTCCTATTTCTCTTATTGTGTCTCCCTTTCCTTTCTCTGTTGCCTCTGTCACTCCTTATGGCATCTAGTGCTGGCCTTCCTCCTTCGTCATCTCTCTATGAAATCTGTTCTTAGAGAAAAATCTAGTTATTTATACTTTTGTGTGAAATCTAAATCAATGGGTTTCCACCTCCAAGGACTTACATATTAAGCATTTTAGCTTATCGTGGAATGAACTTGAGGTTCACTAAACATCTATGCATGGGTATGTTGGGAAATACAGAGAGCAGAGGAAATTTCCCAGCTTCTACTAAATTCATAACTCCTTGGTAACCCCTTCCTCTATTACTCTTTCAGGCCAGTCTTAGGAAGCTAAACATGCACATCCATTCTGTTCTTCTCCTGAAATCTCAGGACCAGCAGTACTTGCTTTGGGATTTGTAACATTCTACATTGTTACTAATTTATGTACATACCTCAACTCTCCTAATGGATTTTATTTCCTTGAGAACATGATCTGTGTCTAATTAAACTGGTGTCCCACTCATGACTTAAAATGTATTTCATCTTTTACACAGTAGATGCTCAGTAAATACTTAGTGACCCAGAGAGTCCTATACCAAATAATAGGCTAAAAGAATGTTCCTCAGTGAAAGTCATCAATTATACTGTTTTTAAAAAATCCTTCTCTTTCTGGGTTTAGCCAGTTAGGTTAAGATTTCTAAGATATAAATGGGAGTGGGGCAATAAAATCAAGTAAACACCATTTAGTCAGACTAATTGGTTATATCCATTAATGGTCCATTAAGCAAATAAACATATCAATTTCCTACTTGAAATAACTTTTTGTCATTCTAAATACATTAATAAAATCATGGCAGCACACAGCTGGTTTGTTCACTGGAACTTGTTTCTTATGACAATATTTTAGATTTCTTTTTCCAGTTGAAAGAATAAGAAAGAAAGAGGCCTGTTTACCTTTTCCATAAAGCTTCTTTTTGTATTATGAAAATTTGTTCCCTGATTGCAAGTAATTTAGATAATTGGCCTCAGAGACACATTCCTCTTGGTGGAAAGAAGGCTGTGGGGTTTCTGTGCAGTGATTCCACAACAAGCCAGTGAAGGGGAGAGTAAAGCAAGTATGGGCAGAGTCCCTGTGGGTAGCTCTGCATCAAGTGGAGAAGGTGGTGGAGGAAGTGGGAAGTTGTGAGTCTTCTCCTTGCCTGTTATTATCAGGACACGTAGGCCAGTGCTCTCTTCCATGGAGGAAGTGTACACCTTATTGATGTAAATGACAGGAAACGAACACAGCGGGCTGACTGCTGGCGTCCCACGCTCTCTATGTACCCCTTCTCATTTAGTAAGACCCTATCCCTGGTCCCCATGCCACCTGCCTCATATCTCCCCTCCTGTCATTATCACATAGCTGCTGCAAGGTCTTCATCTCATTCTCACTCTTGCTAGCTCTCCCAGGTCTCACCCTCCTTTCCCTGCAATATTTACTCATTCTTACTTCACCCCGAGATCGGTCTAGAGAAGGCCACTTCTGAAATGGGTTCCCCTGGCAAGGTTTTAAAAAACGAGAGCCCTGGACAAGTTCTGACTTGATACTGGAACTGGATGTGTCTTGTGTCCCCCTTCATCCTAAAATATGACCATAGGCTCTATCCTCAGTTCTGTTGTGGTAACTTTTAGTCTCCTGCCTGTGCTCTGAGGCCCATTCTCTTCTGCCTCTTCTGAAACTCAGACCTTGCTTCATTGTCGTGCCAATATTTCCTTTCCTGCCAATATTTCTGACTCCTTCCCTATAGCTAGTAAATAAGCTTCAGATTCTCCCATCTGAAAAGATCCTTTAACCCTCTCTTAGTTCATGTCCTTCTTGCTACTATCCTTTCTCTATCTTTTTATAATAAAATTATTCCATAGGCCAGTCTCTGCGGTCTCTGCCTCTTTGTCACACACACACACACACACACACACACACACACACATTTTCCTTTCTTCCCTCTCAACTTCCTCAGTTCCCTTTACTTGGGAAAACCTCTGACGTCAGGCTACTGCCTCTGATATGCCACTGAACCTCTGCTGGAAGAAGGACCAACAATACCTTAATTGCCACATCCTTATTGCTGTCCTCTTATTTTCTCTTTTGCATCAAACTTGCCACTCCTTTCTTTGGTTTTGAGAGTCCTCTTTCTCCTTGTTCCCCTCCCAATCACCTTAGCATTCTTTCTCATTTGCTTCTGGGGTTTCACTTTCTCTGTTGACTCCTTAAATATTTTTTTTTTAATTTTTAATTTTTTATAAACATATATTTTTATCCCCAGGGGTACAGGTCTGTGAATCACCAGGTTTACACACTTCACAGCACTCACCAAAGCACATACCCTCCCCAATGTCCATAATCCCACCCCCTTCTCCCAAACCCTCTCCCCCCAGCAACCCTCGGTTTGTTTTGTGAGATTAAGAGTCACTTATGGTTTGTCTCCCTCCCAATCCCATCTTGTTTCATTGATTCTTCTCCTACCCACTTAAGCCCCCATGTTGCATCACCACTTCCTCATATCAGGGAGATCATATGATAGTTGTCTTTCTCTGCTTGACTTATTTCACTAAGCATGATACGCTCTAGTTCCATCCATGTTGTCGCAAATGGCAAGATTTCATTTCTTTTGATGGCTGCATAGTATTCCATTGTGTATATATACCACATCTTCTTGATATTGATGGACATCTAGGTTCTTTCCATAGTTTGACTATTGTGGACATTGCTGCTATAAACATTCGGGTGCACGTGCCCCTTTGGATCACTACACTTGTATCTTTAGGGTAAATACCCAATAGTGCAATTGCTGGGTCATAGGGCAGTTCTATTTTCAACATTTTGAGGAACCTCCATGCTGTTTTCCAGAGTGGCTGCACCAGCTTGCATTCCCACCAACAGTGTAGGAGGGTTCCCCTTTCTCTGCATCCTCGCCAGCATCTGTCATTTCCTGACTTATTGATTTTAGCCATTCTGACTGGTGTGAGGTGATATCTCATTGTGGTTTTGATTTGTATTTCCCTGATGCCGAGTGATATGGAGCACTTTTTCATGTGTCTGTTGGCCATCTGGATGTCTTCTTTGCAGAAATGTCTGTTCATGTCCTCTGCCCATTTCTTGATTGGATTATTTGTTCTTTGGGTGTTGAGTTTGCTAAGTTCTTTATAGATTCTGGACACTAGTCCTTTATCTGATATGTCGTTTGCAAATATCTTCTCCCATTCTGTCAGTTGTCTTTTGATTTTGTTAACTGTTTCCTTTGCTGTGCAAAAGCTTTTGATCTTGATGAAATCCCAATAGTTCATTTTTGCCCTTGCTTCCCTTGCCTTTGGCATTGTTCCTAGGAAGATGTTGCTGGGGCTGAGGTTGAAGAGGTTGCTGCCTCTGTTCTCCTCAAGGATTTTGATCGATTCCTTTCGCACATTGAGGTCCTTCATCCATTTTGAGTCTATTTTTGTGTGTGGTGTAAGGAAATGGTCCAATTTCATTTTTCTGCATGTGGCTGTCCCAATTTTCCCAGCACCATTTATTGAAGAGGCTGTCTTTTTTCCATTGGACATTCTTTCCTGCTTTGTCGAAGATTAGTTGACTGTAGAGTTGAGGGTCTATTTCTGGGCTCTCTATTCTGTTCCATTGATCTATGTGTCTGTTTTTGTGCCAGTACCATACTGTCTTCATGATGACAGCTCTGTAATAGAGCTTGAAGTCCGGAATTGTGATGCCACCAACGTTGGCTTTCTTTTTCAATATCCCTTTGGCTATTCGAGGTCTTTTCTGGTTCCATATAAATTTTAGAATTATTTGTTCCATTTCTTTGAAAAAGATGGATGGTACTTTGATAGGAATTGCATTAAATGTGTAGATTGCTTTAGGTAGCATAGACATTTTCACAATATTTATTCTTCCAATCCAGGAGCATGGAACATTTTTCCATTTCTTTGTGTCTTCCTCAATTTCTTTCATGAGTACTTTATAGTTTTCTGAGTATAGATTCTGTGCCTCTTTGGTTAGGTTTATTCCTAGGTATCTTATGGTTTAGGACTCCTTAAATATTAAACTCTTTACTTAGTTCTAAGATTGGCCCTTAACCTTCTTGTCTTCCTGATGTTAACAACTCTCCAGTCTGTCTCCCCAGTCCAGACTTTTCTCCTGGACTTCAGATTCACATTTTTGATCATGCAGATCTTATTCTGGGTGTTTCGCAGGCATTCTACATGAAATATGTTCACAAAGCAACTTTGATTGCCGTCCGCAGGGGCAGAGTCCCACCAGGCACCTGGCAAGAAACCTGGAACACGTCTGTAGTTCTAGTGTTACATTATCTTCCACACTTGTTGGTAATGTCGTCTTTGGTCTGTTTTTATCATCTCTCTATCCATGCCATCAACTCTTTTCTCCTCATCCATCCTCTACTATCTGAGACTGAGGTCTGATCATTTCTTGTCTATGTGAATAATATGGTCTCAAAACTCTTGTCTTATTTTACTTTTCTACAAGCTTTCCTGTTTATTCATTTCTTGTTGATAGCATCATTTCATTTCATTTATTTTTTACTCTTAAAAATAACATCATTGAATTATTCCTCCTATATATAATTCCATTTTGGCCGAATTACCTTTAAAAAACCTGTGTGTAATACAATGGCATATATTTTAACTAGGTATTAAGCCTCCATGACAGTACATTAGGAAAAATAACAAAAACGTTTGAGTACATCTGTATTTTCTCCTAATATCTTGTTCGAGTAAAATTCTATGAGTTGTCCAGTCATACTATACTCATTCTTAAAGGAAATATCCTATTCGCATTTGTTCATGTACTCTTGCGGGGATAAATTTCAAGTCTGTGTTTGTGTGTCTTCAGTCTGATCCTCCTCCCCCTTCTCTTCTCTCCAGAGGCAGTGACTGTGGTGTGTGTTCTGCCATTCAGGTTTGGGGCTGCTTAGATCCCACCTTTAGAGATAGAAGTCATGTTAGGGTCTAGTTTATTTTAAAACCTAAAGGAATAGAATAATTAATCCAAATTCCCCTCTTACAAGCCAATCTCAGGAAATAAACTGAGGGTTGCTGGAGGGGAGGTTGGGAAAGGTATGGGGTGGCTGGGGGATGGACATTGGGAAGGGTATATGCTACGGTGAGTGCTGTGAAGTGTGTAAGACTGATGAATCACAGGGGCATCTGGGTGGCTCAGTGGTTAAGCCTCTGCCTTCAGCTCAGGTCATGATCTCAGGGTCCTGGGATCGCGCCCCGCATCAGGCTCTCTGCTCAGCGGAGAACCTGCTTCCTCCTTTCTCTCTCTCTCTCTCTGCCTACTTGTGATCTTTCTCAAATAAATAAACAAAATCTTCTTAAAGAGAAAAAAAAAAGACTGATGAATCACAGACCTGTACCCCTGAAACAAATAATACATTATATGTTAATAAAAATTATTTAAAAAGTAATAATAAGTAAATGACACAAACATACTGTGTAACTACTAAAAAAAACAAAACAAAACAAAATTGAAAAGACAAAGTCCCCTCTTTCCTTCTCTCTCCCTCTAGCCCTTTCTGAATTTATCGAGTGGCTACTACTTGCTGGTCTATGCTATAAAGATTTTTAGAAAGAAGACAGAAAGGATGGAAAAAGGGGTAGAAAAAAAGGAAAGAGATGAAAATGGAAAATGTGACACGGTTTAACTTTGTTTATCAGGGAGGTGATAGTTAACATGTGTGAAACTGGAAATGATAGACAAATAGTGTCAGAGTAAAGGCTAACTTCTCTATGATTGGGGGCCAAACAGAGCCTTAGGACGTGCTGTGCACTAACTGGAAGAAGAACGTAAGTACTGACTGGTTACAGGGCAAAGTCTTGCCCTGGGGGGATGGTTGACTTTGAGGGCCTGAGGCAGAATAAAGAGGAAGGAATGAAAGGTCATCACCTGGGATGCCGGGAAGTTGTTCATGTGTGTAGGAGACAGATTGTGGATGGCCTTTGTACCACCATTGAAGAACTTCTCACCTATCAAACTAGTAACTATCTCTCTTTGCATTCAAAATAGCTAATAAATGGTGGTCCTTTAAGAAAAGTCACTTAACTGGTGAGAGTGGAAATTGTAAGAGTTTTCTGGAGAAGACCATGTCTTCAGAAGCCTCGAATATGTGTGTCCCTTAATCCAACCATCAGCCCAGTAGATTCCAACAGGAAAAAAAGAGCAAAGAAATTGAATGTTTAAAAAGAGTGTTGTTGTTATATATTTAAATATAGTTATGTAATTACATGGTACTTTATGGTCACAGCAGAATATATGGAACCATAATGTAGTAAATTAAAAAAAAAAATTAAAAACCTGAACACTACAGGGTATTTTTCATTTAAAAAAATGCACATAGGAAACAAATTGAGGTAAAATGGATAAAGTTGAAAATCAACAATGATTATTTCTGGGAGATGGGATCCCTTGTGATTTTTATTTTCTTCTTGTTGCTTGTCCAAATTTTCTAAATTCCCTTCAATGAATGTTTTTGTAATAAGAAAATTATAAAAATGGCAAATCATGGTAATTATACCTTTGTTTAAATAATCTGAGATCTCATGTAACCAAAAGATAAAACTGTTCTCCTTTATGAAAAAAAAAAATATTTTTACTTTTGCTAAAACCTGAGGTAGCAGTAGTAGTCAAAATTCTCAAATGCCGTGATCTCCGAAAGCAAACACACACTCCTAAACTCACAAGAAGTCAAGAATAGCTTATGAGGCCTTAAGGCTTGAACAAGGCAATTTTTTTTTTAAGATTTTATTTATTTATTTGACAGAGATCACAAGTGAGCAGAGAGGCAGGCAGAGACTGGACGGGGGGGTAGGAGGTGGTGGGGGGTGGGCAGCAGGCTCCCTTCTGAGCAGGGAGCCAATGAGGGGCTTAATCCCAGGACCCTGGGATCATGACCTGAGCCGAAGGCAGAGGCTTTAACCCACTGAACCACTCAGGGGCCCCAAGGTAGTGGTTTTAAGGCCAAGGTAATTCCTTAAAGGAACCAGCTGTCTGGTACACTTCCTCAAAGGAATCTTCTCACCTGACAGGGTACCTAAATTGGAGCCTCATTGTTGGCTTTTTTATGTTTGATAAACTATTCCTTAGTCAAGCTTTTAACTTATTTTTTTTTTAACAAAATATGTGCAAGCAAATGAAACACCACCACCACCACCAACAACAACAACAAAACCACCTGTATTTCTTTCTTGAAACAGGCGTTTCTCAAATTTCACTGATAGCTTACCAATGATTTGGGGCAAGTTCTTCAATCATTTGGAGCTTTAGATTTCCCTATAGGAAATGAAGTACTCACAAAACTTTCCTTTAGCCTTCAACTTCTTTTGTTTAGTGATGATTACAAAAGCTCACAATCAAAATGATATACATACACACAAGGCCATTCTCAAAGAAAGAAGAATGCCAAGTGGTCCACAGTTTTACCTCCATTTGTCCCAAAAGTTGAGTTTTGGGGCTAGTGAAAAGTCACGACTATATTTGAACTGAGTGCCTTTTCTATCAGGCTGATGACCAGACTAGTACCAACAGAAATGCTTACTCTTATTTACCTGGTAGTACTTTAATCATTGTAAAAATCGGCACACATGAGTGACAGAATTAATTAGCTCTTCCTCACGCATGCATGCATGTGTGCATGTGTGTGTGTGTGTGTGTAGAGAATCAAAAGCACAGTAGCTTAGCAGATCCCAGAAATAATCATTGTTGATATTCAAGGTAGTTTTACCTCAATTTGTTTCCTATGTTGGGTCCCCCAAAATTGGGTACCCCAATAATGGATCCGTGATTAAAGGAGCAAGACTCATACAAAGCGAAGGTCAAGCAAAGCTTTATTTCGCACCAAGCATCAGGAATCAGACCAACCGTCAAACAGACCTGTCAGGGCTGCCCCTCCAGAGAGGACAACCCCTCCCCTGCTTTCCAGACTAACTTTTGTAGAGCAAAGGCCATGTGGTTGGGCCTGGCCATACACAGGTGGCCAATGAGATTGTAACACACACAGGAAGCTCCACAGTGATGCTAGGTGACCAACTGAATTACAATTTACCCTAGTAGACATTTGAACCAGCCTATCACACCTTGGTTAAGATTGGCGCCAAAAGAGTCCCAAAGGGCAGGGGCCCATACTCCTTGGTAGCTAGGAGACAGTATGTGCCCCCACTGATTGAATACCTCCACCTGGCCCGACCCACCCTTGTACTTGGACTTTGTTACCTGGGACTGGTTTCCTGGACTTGCTTTAAGTTCCCCTGGGGGGTGGGGGGTGGGCAAGGTCAATTTAAGCTTTACAGCAAAATGGCAGTTCAACCGGGGTGGGGCTGCTCTGGCTGAATAGACCCTTACATTTTCCCCCTTTTCTTTGAAGATTAGTCAAATCTTTGACTTTTCAGCCAGTTCTACGTCCCTTTTTTAACAGCTGCCAGACTGTTTTAATGATTCCAGAGTGGTTTACCCAGAAACAGCATTTCTCTCCTAGGGCTACACAGAGCACTCCCTTTTTAGAAATAGTATGTCAAGCCCTAATTGTCTATATTTCCCACCGATACTTTAACAATAGAAGCAACAATGAACTCAATGAACTCATTGTTTCCGAGTCTTAGCTTTAGTCCATGATCGGCGGGGTCCATCAGCAGCGGCATCAACCTCTGGGGGGCGTCCTCATCTTTGGCTCGTTTGACGTGACCCTCGTGAATCCAGGCCCCAATGCCTTCTACTTTCATCGTCATGGGGGTGGTCGGGATGACAGCAAACAGTCCCTTCCAACGAGGCTCCAAGTTTCCCACTTGGCAGCAGCGCATCCAAACCAAGTCCCTGGGTTGGCAAGGATATGGCTCCTTCCAAGACAGACTGCAACGCCTTGTTTAAGCAGGGTGTACATCGCGCCCCTTGGCCATCTGTAGTAGCGCCTTAGTGAATGCAGTCAGCTTTGTTTTTCCGCAGAGGTCCTGTGTGGCAGGGCTGTCATCCAGAGTCCCTGCTCAGGAGAAACCACGGCAGCCCCCGCATACCTCTTTCCATCGACCATGTAGCTACTCCCATCTCTGAACAGAGTCATTTCCGCATCCGGGAGGGGAGTGTCTCTGAGATCCGGCCTTATTCCTGTGACTTGGGTTAGGGCCTTCCTGCAGTCGCGTGGGTGATCAGCCAGCACCTCTGGTAGCAACGTGGCTGGATTTAGCACCGCTGGGGGCCAGAAGATCACTTTTGGTTCGTTGAGGAGGAGGGCCTGATGCCCTGTCACTCGGGCATTTGTTATCCACTAGTCTGGTGGAGTCCGGAGAAGGCCCTCAATAGCATGGGTGGTGGTCGAGGTGAGATTTTGACCCAGAATCAATTTGTTGCATCCTTGACCAGGAGGGCCATGGCAGCAATTATGCGGAGGCAAGGGGGGAACCCAGCTGCTACTGGATCTAGTTCTTGCTAAGATAGGCTACTGGCCTTTGCCAAGGCCCCAGAGTCTGAGTCAAAACTCCTTCAGTCAGCCCTGCCTTTCCATCCACATACAAGTGGAAGGGCTTGGTAACATTTGGGATGGCCAATGCTGGGGCATGCAGTAAAGCTGTTTGTAATTCCCGAAATGCTCCTTCTGCCTCAGCTGTCCACACTCTACCATAGTGAGTCCTCCCTTAGCCAGTTCGTAGAGAGGTTACAGTAGCTTACCGTCCCAAGAAACTCCCTCTTGGAGATCAAAGCCTAAGTAAGTGGCGTGGCTCTGACAAAGCTGTGCTTTCATTGCTGACACCTGATACCCTTTTCCTGCAGTCTGTAAGAGAGCTTTCGTCCCCTGCAAGCATGACCCATAGTCCTCAGCGGCTCTTTCCACTATTCCCACTAACTCAGTCAGATTTTTCCTTTCAAATCCTTCAGTTCATCTAGTCCCATGTTACTAATTTTGGTTTAGTCTGAATGCAGCTTTTACTTCTGGAAATTCTTACCCATTTCAGTTCCCAGGATTTTAACATATCAAAAACCTGTATTTGTCCCCAACGTCTCTCACCCATTTGACTTTCCTTTGGGGCGGTTACCCAAAGGTAACACAAGGTTTATCCTCGGTTTAACAGTACTGAATAACTTAGTATATGAAGGAAAAGCCTTGAGTCAAAGAGACCTCATTTACAATTCTGGGCAGGCAAAGAGAAAACCATTTACAGATCAACTAACCTAAGAAAACTTTGCCCCTTTAAACAGAGAGAAAGCCAGCCTTTCTATACCAGTGTCTTTCCTCTTTTTTCTTCCTAAGACAGTGAGTTTTCTGGGTTTCCCTCCCATCGTAAATGAATGTAACAGACAAAGGGAGCAGGATCTTTCAGATGCTGTCCTGCTCACGTCCCTCACGGGAACTTAGGAGCGTCTTAGCTAAGGTCTGTCCGTATAAACCCCGGACCAGGCTACTCCGTGGAGTAGATGACCGTTATGCCATATGACGCCCTGTGAGACTCAGGATACAGCCCACTCAGAGTCCGTAGCTGAAGGGGTGGAGCCACACAGACACATTCACACAGCCAGGCACTCTTCAGATTCAAACAGGTTGGACACCCTCCCCTCTGGGTATCCCTGGCTAATGGGAGGTGATCAGTCTTCCCTTCCATTCTTTACGAATGGATCTAGCTCAAACAGTGGCCCTGGGGCTGTTACAACAGAATTCGGTTAAGCACAAAAGAGGTTTACCTACAGATTTCAAAAGCACAAACCTAGTTCCAGCGGCTGAGCTTGAGCATTTTATCCCATTTGATTTTAAGTTTCGGGTTAGCAAAGACTTTGAAAGCTACTTTAACAATTACCCATTAAAACTTTGAGACAGACAATTAACCATCAGTTTAGTCATCTCTTTGCTAACAGATTTCAACAAATAACATGAGCTTATTTGACGTAAGAAAAACTCTGAAGTTTTACATTTACTACTATTAACTCAAAAGACATGTTTATCCTAGTTAACCCAACAAACTTAACTTAGTTCACATACTGATTTATGTTCCACCTGGGCCCACTCCATTTCGAATGTTTACCTGAGACCCAGGTGGAAAGATCCAGAGTGGGGGGGGTGTTAGGTCCAGGGGATGCTCTTCTTGTTTCCCGACAGTGAAGATCAGAACAAAGTGCCACCAGGAGGCAGAGAAAAGGTGCCCAAGAGAGGAGCAGATGCCATGTTTTCCCTCCAGCAAGAGGGAGGGGCTAGGCAGTCCACTTCAGGCCAGAGAGGACAAGGAATGTCCTCAAAACAAAGGTAGTTTCGGCAGCTGCTTGGGAATATTCCTTAAAGTCTCTGTCTCGAGTTAAACTAACCCCAGTTGGCTCCAGTTATAGCCCTTAACACATGAAATGAGTGAGGGAGAAGCCCCACATCTATTAGGAGGAACAGAGAGACAAAGCCAGAGCTCCCTTACTCTGCTTGCCCCATTCCTTCAAAAACAACAAACAGCACAGCAGACAACGAAGAGACAAGACAAAGACAACCGCAGGCCCAGCATTTCTTACCCAGAACCTGCCACCTGTGGGGACTTTTTGATCTTCTGGCCATCCAGGGAGACTCGAACCCCTGGTGACTGTTAGGGGGGACGTGAACCCCCTGACTGCCTAGGTGACCGCCTAGGGGGACTCGAATACCCTGACTGTCTAGGGGGACTTGAACCCCCTGGCAATCTACCAGTGGAGGGAAAGGGCCCTTACTCTCTATTTGCCCCATTCCTTCAAATACAACAAACAACAGACAACAAAAAGACAAGACAAAGACAACCGCAAACCCAGCAGCCCCCATCCAGAGCCTGCCGCGGGTGGGGGTTTTTCTGGCCCCTACAGGGGTTATCCGGCCCCCTACAGACGCTCGCCAGGATGAGCCACAGGTGCTCGCTGAGATGAGCCACAGACCAGAACCAGACCCAGTGGCTCTCACCCGCTGGTGGGGGTTTCCCGGCCCTCTACAGATGGGGGTTATCCGCCCCCTACAGACCCAGATGACCACCTATGGGGGACTTGGACCCCTAGATTATCTACCAGAAGAGTGATGGGGTGTCCCTTCATCCACTCCAGCCCTGGGGAGCATGGCTGCGTCCAGCTTCTCCCCGGTGAGCCCTACCTGGAGCTCTGCAACCAGACAAACAGATTCAGAACCAGAAATTCTGATGCTGGCTCAGTTCTCGTCGTTTAATCCCGGACGAGCCCCCAATGTTGGGTCCCCCAAAATTGGGTACCCCAATAATGGGTCCATGATTAAAGGAGCAAGACTCATACAAAGCGAAGGTCAAGCAAAGCTTTATTTCACGCCAAGGATCAGGAATCAGACCGACCGTCAAACAGACCTGTCGGGGCTGCCCCTCCAGAGAGGATGACCCCTCCCTGCTTTCCAGACTAAATTTTGTAGAACAAAGGCCATGTGGTTGGGCCTGGCCATACACAGGTGGCCAATGAGATTGTAACACACGCAGGAAGCTCCACAGTGATGCTAGGTGACCAACTGAATTACAATTTACCCTAGTAGACATTTGAACCAGCCTATCACACCTTGGTTAAGATTGGCGCCAAAAGACTCCCAAAGGGCAGGGGCCCATACTCCTTGGTAGCTAGGAGACAGTATGTGCCCCCACTGATTGAATACCTCCACCTGGCCCAACCCATCCTTATATTTGGACTTTGTTACGTGGGCCTGGTTTCCAGAACTTGCTTTTAAATAAGTTTCCCTGGGGGGGCGGGAGCCAGGAGTGGGCAAGGTCAATTTAAGCTTTACAGCAAAATGGCAGTTCAACCGGGGTGGCGCTGCTCTGGCTGAATAGGACCTTGCACCTATGTGCATTTTTTTAGATGAAAAATATGCTGTAGTGTTGGGGTTTTTATTTTTTTAATTTAATATATTATGGTTCCATATATTTTACTGTGACCATAAAATACCATGGTGACAGCTGGCTCTGGTCACAGGATAGGATGATAGGAACTACAGGCAAGAAGGCATCAAAAATGACTTTAAATAGTTCACAGATTTGCCTATTTAAATAATTAAACAAAAAGGAAAAAAAAAAGGGTCTTGAAAGGATAAATGACCATCCTGTGCCAAGAACAAGATAAACGATTGATTCCATTCCCTGTTGCTGGAGGCCAAGGGAAAAAAGTAAAAGAACTTAATTGGTCCCATAAAAGATTGACCTTGCCCCTGGCAATGGTAGATAAGAATAACTGACATGACTTTTTCTTTTTTTTGAAGCAAAATACCGTTTTTTCCTTGTCTCATTACATATCATAAATTTTGATAAAACATGGGAACTTGAGTCCAGAAAACTTGTTTTTGAAATTATATCCCTTTGTTCCTTAGCTAACACACATTTCTAGAACTTCTTAGTAGCCAAGCATCCTGCACCATTGACATTTGCTGGAGTCCAGATAGTAAAATGAGATGAAAAGTGATTGCTACTGTTTTTATTTCAGCTGTCTCTGCCGCCCCCATTCCCAGTCTCAAAATCAACTGAGAGTTGATTTTGTAGATATTTTGGAATATATTGTTAATTTCTCTAGTGTTAATAAATGGAGAAGGAAAGGCTATTTTTTAAAAAAGGTCAAAAATCTAGTGGCTATTTCCCCTTCCTCATGCCAGTAACTATGAAAAAAATGAAGATTAACTACTCCTGAGCTCATACCTTTCATACCCTGCATGCGGATCTCTCTGGAAGGCCCAGCACAAAAGCATCAGTGCCTGGCAGTAGGAGGGTCCATAACTTAGGTACTCGGCATTGCATGACATAGAAGAGGAGCGTTATTTCCTGAGCTTTGATTGAAATAATATTGCAGATTTTGGGAGAAGAAGCAATGCTGAATTTTTCCTTAAATGTTCCCCAAAGCAAACTAGCTTTCCTGACTTGATATCACCAGAAACAAAAATGTGATTTTTTTTTTTCCCACTTAGGTCAGTGTCTCTGGAGCCCAGGACAAAGAGAATGAGTCTCCAGAGCCTATCTGGGCTGACAGCCAGACCACCAGTCCTTCACCTGAGGCCACTACCACCGAGGGGCCATTGCTTGGTCTCCCTGAGAATAGGGCAGAGGGTCTGGAAACCAGAATTCCAAGCCCCATCTTGGACTTCCAGCCAGAAAAGCTGGTGCACAAAGGTAAGAGACACCTGCCAATCAGCTGCTGTGTCTACGATGTCAAGGCCCAGAAAGGGCAGGCTTTTAAATCTCGTTCAGAAAGAACATGTTTGACTCTAAAGAGGGAGGACAAAAGACACTTTTCATTTTATTGTATGTCAAATTATAACACTGGTTATAGGACAAATTTGGTCAGTAAACAATTTTAAAGTTCTTATAATGTTTATTGTTTTTTAAAATGTAAATGCCTTTATGGAGCACCTGGGGGGCTCAGTGGGTTAGGCTGCTGCCTTCAGCTCAGGTCATGATCTCAGGGTCCTGGGATTGAGCCCTGCATTGGGCTCTCTGCTCAGCAGGGAGACTGCTTCCCCCTCTCTCTCTCTGCCTGCCTCTCTGCCTGCTTGTGATCTCTCTCTGTCAAATAAATAAATAAAATCTTTTAAAAAAATGTAAATTCCTTTAGAGAGGCTTGTATTCTCATTTTCCCACAGTCTACCACTCCCTGTTGTCTTACATGTAGCCTTGACACATGCAAACATTTGAATTTTTTGACCCCTAGATTGTAGAAGAGAAAAAAGCTAGACTCTAGATTTCCCCTCCTCAACATATCTTCTATAAAGTTACTATCTATATAAATTAATCATTATATACAGAGTTTCTGAAGGACATGCCAGAGAGACAAGGTCCTTGCCCAAAAGAAGCTCAGAGATTAGCTTGACAAGTTATACAATATACATTATTTAGTTATTATTTTTAAGAGTGGAGATAGTGAAAGTCTACTGCTTTCCATTTGGTCTAAGGAGTCTTCAGAGGAGAAGTGGACTTAAAGGTTAGTTTTAGAAAATAAAGGACTTGAGATATGCTCCCCGTCTGGGGAAGTGATTCTGGGAGATGGAGAGAGGACTTGTTTTGTTTGAGAAATGAAGCTTGCAGCACATAAACTGTCTCACAGAACACAAGTCTCAGGCAGCAAATTACTATTTGGTTTTTGTGGCTTTTTTCACCTTGGAATCACTTCTTTAGGTAAGAAGAATACTAAAGCACAAGGAGTACCACGAAATAAAAATGGATTTAATGAATGGCTTCATTATTGTAGTTCTCCATTTTGTTATTTTTCTTTACAGTGGAAGTATTTCTTAGATTTATTCATAAATAGACATTAAAAGCTCATGTTTTTATTGTCTTGTAGGAACAGCTCTTTTTAAAGAATTTTTTTTTTTTTTAAATTTAGAGAGAGTGGGGAGAGTGACAGAGGAAAAGGGAGAGAGAGAATCTGAAGCAGGTTCCCTGCTGAGCATAGAGCCCAACACGGGGCTTCATCCACACCCTGAGAACATGACCTGAGCTGAAATCAAGAGTTGGACCCTTAACTGAATGAGTCACTCAGGCACCCCAAGAACTCCTCTTTTAAAAAGAGGATTGCAATATAAAGAGAGCCTTTCGTTTTATTTATTTATATTTTGGTAACATAAAAGGGTTTTCCTTTTTTAGTAGGTACAATTACATGTGATCACAGTGGCACTTCCTATGTACATACTGGGAATGAATGTGTACTGAAGGCTAGGATCATCTTTATTCCAAATGTTTATCTGGTTTGAAATCAAGTCCAAAGTAAATGAAGAAATTCTATTTTTCTCTTGTCGACCAATTCCTGCAAGAGTATTAGCTAATGAAGGCTCACCATGCTATGCTTCCAGGGAGATAAACACTTTTAATAAGGTTTCATGAAGATCAAAAACCTTTATGTTTTCAAAGGAGCACTTAATGGTGACGTGGCAGGTAGTAGAGGAAGTATTTTAGGTAGCAGGGAATCTGTTTTAACTTGGAACCACATTTTCT
This sequence comes from Mustela nivalis, assembly GCF_964662115.1. Lineage (NCBI taxonomy): Eukaryota > Metazoa > Chordata > Mammalia > Carnivora > Mustelidae > Mustela > Mustela nivalis. The sequence continues at coordinate 64,007,644 of NC_139031.1, forward strand.
TAGTTGGCGCATTAGGGTACATGGGGAATAAACTTCATGAAACTCTCACTTTTCATCTTTTCAGGGAAAGAGAAACCTATAATAACACACTATCATTTTCTCACTCTAGATCCTAGATGCTTGGAAGCCCTGAAGCCAGGAAACTGTGGCGAATACGTGGTTCGGTGGTATTATGACAAACAGGTCAACTCCTGTGCCCGCTTTTGGTTCAGTGGCTGTAATGGCTCAGGAAACAGATTCAACAGTGAACACGAATGTCAAGAAATCTGCGTTCAAGGATGAGTAAGTGAACCAACCCCTAATGAGTCAGGGTTGCATCTCCATCAGCAAACCTAGAAAGAACCTCTATAATTTCAACATATTCACCCAATACAAATAAAATACCACATTTGAGGGCGCCTGAGCAGCTCAGTGAGTTAAGCCGCTGTCTTCGGCTCAGGTCATGATCTCAGGGTCCTGGGATTGAGTCCCACATTGGGCTCTCTGCTCAGCAGGGAGCCTGCTTTCCTCTCTCTCTCTCTCTCTCTGACTGCCTCTCTACCTACTTGTGATCTCTCTTTGTCAAATAAACAAATAAACAAACAAACAAACACCACATTTGAGTCTATACTGTGTACTTATAACTTATAAGCATAGTTGCATCCTTATAAATACCCTAGGATATAGGTAGTAATTACTGTTATCGGCAAAGAAACTGAGGCTCTGAGAAGTTCAGGGACTCCTAAACAGTTACCTGCCTAACAAGGGACATAACAGGGGGATTTGAATCAGGGATGTGTAACCTTAATGCACGAGGTCTAGCTACAACACAGCCTGTGATGTGATTCTGACAGCCATTAATTCTTATTCAATACATTATGTTGGATTAAATTCTTGTCCTGTCCCAACCTCCTCATCCCTGCCAACCTCCCTGAGGCCCACCCCCTTAGAGCCATGCCTATAGCAAAGCAGATGGTAGGGAAGCATTTGAGTTTGGGAATTAGAAGGGATGGGAACATGTCTGTGCATAGCAGGTGGTGAGATAAGACAGACATCCTACTTGGAGGAATCCCAGCAAGATGGTGACTCTGGGAGATGAGAGGCACTGGAATAGGAGTGAGGTGCTGAGGGTAGTTAGATTTTTGCCCTGCTATCTGTGAAAGGCTTAGAGAAACCAATCTGAACGAAAATTACTTAACTCAAATTTATTAACAATTATTACTCCCCATTCCTCCAACATGTTTGGTAACAAAGGCTTTGTTGTGTGTTTAAACTCCCTATGTAAAACAAAACTTGTAATTTAAATATAGGAATTCTTTCCACAAGGCACTTGATAGCCAGGCACTTCTTGAAGCCTACATCCACTCTTAAACAGGGTATTTTTTTTTTAATATTTTATTTATTTATTTGACAGAGAGAGAGAGATCACAAGTAGGCAGAGAGGGAGGCAGAGAGAAAGGGGGGAGCAGGCTCCCTGCAGAGCAGTGAGCCCGATGTGGAGCTCAATCCCAGGACCCTGAGATCATGGCCTGAGCTGAAGGCAGAGTCTTAACCCACTGAGCCACCCAGGTGCCCTAAACAGGGTATTTTAAAGACAAGACTTCCACTGGAAAATGAGCCACCATATTGAAATACAATCCAACAGAGTAACAGAGAATTGGCTCTGTCACTTTATAACAATTTGGGGACATCCAGCCAGGAAAGATCATTAGCTCTGAGCTGTGCTGAGATAGCATTTGTGTATATGTCATCTTCAACACACTTTTTTCTTCTTTCAGGCCTATGACCCTCATTCAAGTTTGACAGTACAAAACAGGGCACTCAAGGAAGAGGGAGCTGGAAGAACAGACATCTGAACAAACCAATTTTGTGTGGCTTAATTAAGATTTTATTAGATAATATTTGGTACCACAAAAGAATATATGCAATATACTTGTAAGTTACCAAAATGATAATAAAATTAAACATCAGTGAACATACCGCAGCGACAGTGAACCAAACACAATCAATTCTGTTGAAGTTTCCTGTGTGGACCTTTCCAATCCCAACCCCCCTGTTTACTGCCAGGGATAACCCTTCTTGAATTTTGTGTTTACCATTTCACTTTGCTATTGGGTTTTTGTATGTAATTTTACATGGGAAATCACATATATCTCTATGTTTCTCTCCATAATACATAATCTTGTTTATTTTAGACCTTTATAAAAATGGGGTCATATTCTAGTCTTCTGCAACTTGCTATTATCATTCAGTGTTATCATTAATCCATGTGTTCTACCATATCTAATGTATTCCTAGATAACTTACATCATTTAGCTTTTTTTGAACTTTAGAAAATTTGTTTCATGAAATTCTTTGCAATTTGGTGTGTTATTACATTATAATTCACACATGTCCATTTATTTTCAAAGTTGTATCATATTCATGTAACTATATCACAACATATTTAGCCATTGCCTTGTCTATGATTAAATTGTTTCTATTTAATTTTCTCCCCCTGGTCCATCAGTGTTTCTATGAATGCTCTTAGATAGTTTTGGGTGCATGTGTACTAGTGTTTGTCCAGAATATATACCCTAAGGTGGAATTGTTGGGTTGCAGGACATATAAACATTTAAAACTAGTATATTATACCAATTTTTTTTCCCAGACTGTTTAAACCAGTTCATTACAAAGTCCTAACAGTTGTATATAAGAGTTTCCGTTATTTGATATTCTTGTTAACACTTAGTATTGTCAGACTTCTTCATTTTGCTAATAGTGGGTATAAAATGGTATTTTATTTTAAACTGACTTTCTCTGGAGGCATCTTAGCATATTTGTTTACTATCTATACTAAGCCTTCTGTGAAGTATCTATTAGTATTTAGAGATTTTTCTTTTCTTTTTTTTTTTTAAGATTTTATTTATTTATTTATTTAGTAAAGATTTTATTTATTTATTTGACAGACAGAGACCACAAGTAAGCAGAGAGGCAGGCAGAGAGAGAGGAGGAAGCAGGCTCCCTGCTGAGCAGAGAGCCCGATGTGGGGCTCGATCCCAGGACGCTGGGACCATGACCGGAGCCGAAGGCAGAGGCTTTAACCCACTGAGCCACCCATGCGCCCCTAAGATTTTATTTATTTATTTCACAGAGAGATCACATGTAGGTAGAGAGGCAGGCAGAGAAAGAGGGGGAAGTAGGCTCCTTGCTGAGCAGAGAGCCCAATGTGGGGCTCGATCCCAGGATCCTGAGATCATGACCTGAGCCGAAGGCAGAGGCTTAACACACTAAGTCACCCAGGCACCCCTGGAGAAGATTTTTCTATTGGATTGTTTGTATTTTTCTTTTTGAATTTCTAGCATTCCTTATAGATTTCTGAAATTGAATTCCTTGTTCATTATTTGTGTCCTCCTATCTTTGGGGTTGGTCTTTTAATCTTACCTTTCTTTTTCTTAAATGAGCAGAAGTTCTCAATTTTAATGCAGTCAAATTTACTCATCTTTTCTCTTGGGGTTAGCACACTTTTTTTTTCTTATTTATGCTGCTCAGCCTCTTAAGCCCCTTTCTTGGGTAGGAAACTCCTCTAGGACAGAAGAAACCCTTCTGTGTACTGGGTTTATGTCTCTGGATTTCCATCTGCATGCATGATAATTCCTTATGATCCTATTAGCACTGTGGTTATTTTAGGTGGTGGTTTTTCCTTCATCTTTTTTAAGTTATCCTCAGCATGAAAGTGGCTCTGAGCCATCCTGAGCTACATGGATGGCCATTAACATATTTATTTGTTGTAGGATGGAGGGTTTCGGGTATATTCTTATTTCCTAGAAGCTCAGCAGTGCATTAAAAGGCATGTATTAGGGCGCCTGGGTGGCTCAGTGGGTTAAGCCTCTGCCTTCAGCTCAGGTCATGATCTCAGGGTCCTAGGATCGAGCCCCACATGGGGCTCTCTGCTCAGCGGGGAGCCTACTTACCCCTCTTAATCTCTGCCTGCCTCTCTGCCTACTTGTGATTTCTCTCTGTCAAATAAATAGATAAAATAAAATAAAAGGCAGGTATTAGTCACTATATGGGTATTGTAAAGTAGAAAGACCCTTTAGAATGTCCAGCCTGCTCTTTTGTCAGAAGCAGAAGTATTTACATTCCTTCTCCAAGTGCTTCACAACTTCGCCCAGTTAGAAAATTGATACGCAAACATGTTATAATGTTGACTCGGGTGTTTATCCCATTGTCTGAAATGTCTTTCTCCCCTTTCATGACTGACTGACTCCTATCACTACAAGGACAATTGGCAGGTCTCCTTTGCACTCCTTGCTCATCTTTATCAGTTGGGCTATGCGCAGCACTGAGTGCCCAAAGCCCTTGACTTACACCTCCATTCTGACCTTCCTCCTGATTGCAGTCTGATCTGCCTTGCACTTAGAGCACCTGCATTAATTTTCTTTTGCTGCTCTTACAGATTACCACAAATGGGGTCACATAATCACAAATGTATTATCCTATAGTTCTACAGGTTAGAAGCCCAATGGGCTAAAATCATGGTATCAGTGAGTTTCTTCTGGAGGATCTAGGGAAGAATCTGTTTCCTTATTTTTTCCAGTTTCTAGAGGCTACCCAGAATCCTTGGCTGGTGGCCCCTTCCTCTGTTTTCAAAGCCAACAACAGCAGGTTGAATTCTTCTCATGCTGCTATCTCTCTGGATCTCTGAGTACAGCTGGGAAAGTTCTCTGCTTTAAGGACTCATGTGATTAGAATGGGTCCACCTGGATGTCCCAAATACTTTCCCCTTCTCAAGGTCCTTAACCTTAACCACATTTACAAAGTCCCTTTCATCATGTAAAGCAATAGTCACAGGTTCTGGGGATCAGGGAAAAGACATGGTTGGGGTCATTATTCCATGGACCATAACACCTATATCCTTTACTGATTTTCTGAGCTTAAGAGCAATGCAGGCTTTGTTTATCTCTGTGTCCCTAGTTCCTGGTACATAGGAAGAACTCAATACATTTGAAAAAATATTAGAATTCACTTTATAAAAGTCATTACAGAAATAATTAACTGCTAGGGAGAAAAGGGATCAAAAAATACCAAAGGAGAATTAGACGGGTGTCTGGGTGTCTCAGTTGGGTAAATGTCCCGACTCTTGATTTCAGCTCAGGTCAGGATCTCAGGGTCATCAGATCAAACTCTGAGTCAGGTTCCATACCTTAAGATTCTCTCTCCCTCTCCCTCTGCCCCCGAACCACTGGGCACATGCTCTCTCTCTCTCTTAAAAAAAAAAAAAAAAAAGAATAGGGACGTGCTAGTTTGCCAGTTTTCACCTCTCTCCATCATCCCAGGCTCAAGGACATGCTCAAAATTAGAGGACAGAATGATGAAAGAGCCATGGAAATAGGCAAACTACTAAAAACAGCTAGAATGAAAAAGGACATATTGACTATTTTAAAATAATAACACAACCATTCTGAAAGGCTCCACAAGGTCAGAGTAAGAGTTACTAGGACAGAAGCCACAGAAGACACCCAGGTCAAGTTGCATCATTGGGAGTCAGAGTTATCTAAAGAATGGGCTGCCTTGGAAGGAAATAATTGTCCTATGTTCAGCCACTACTGCTCAGGCACTTAGGGTAATTGTCTAAAGTATATAAGCAATTGAGGAGACACAGAACTAGAAGACTCTAAGGATCCTTGACAATTTTAAGAGCCTGATTAAAGCAGGATTTCAATTTTCCTAAATTTCAGAGTCTGATGAGACTTTAGTTTAAATGAATTTTTCAAAGATATTAATTTATATAAAATGAGAAAAAATAATGAATGCTTCTAGAAATCAAATCAGTCCCACATTAAAAAAAAACACACAAATGCCATAAATATGTGAGTGAAATGATCTGGGACTATTCTTATTTTGATGATCACATATACACACAATATTCTGAAACATCTTATTTTAGTGGCATTTTGCAAAAAGGTACAGGAGGGGGGAAAATCTTGCACACCAAGAGCATTAATCCACCTTTTCATTACTATTCCCAACAAGACATTGAATTATAGTTTTGCAGAGAAAAGAGGCATAAATAGTTTAACATCTAAAAATCCCAAGTCAGATAGTAGACTTTCTCCTAAAATTGGCATAATCTAGATGTCCCCTCACTTCTCAGCTAGAACTGCTGAGCAGAATCACCTGTGGGTGCCCAGCCTCCTCCTCAATATAGCCAAGCATCTTGGGGTACCTGGGTGGCTCAGTCATTAAGCACTCCACTCGCAGTTTCAGCTTGGGTCATGATCTCAGGGTCCTGAGATCCAGCCCCTCTCTGAGCCTCCCATTTGCTCCTTTTCTTCTGCCCCTCTTCTCATCTCTCAATAAATAAATAAAATCTTTAAATAAAGCTGGGCATCTCTTCATGTTTCTTGGCCATCTTCTTTGAATTACCAATCTCTATCATTTTCCTATTTTTATTCTTTTTGACTTATTACAGCTGTGAAAATTCTCTTACAGGCTGCATATAGGCTACATACACAGGTGAATCTTTTTCTCTCATTGTATTATTGACTTTTTGTTTAGGATAAACACTGAGACTAAAATTGCCAGTCATCAAAAACATGATTAGGACATTTCTTGCAGTTAACAAAGCTAAGGTTTCAGATGAATGAGAATGACAGAAATGATCTAACATATTTCAACATTTTGGTAGGGTTTTTTTTAATTGTTAAAATTCTTGAACAGCATAGTTCTTAATAAAATACTAAAAATTTCTTAATGTCTTAATTTAAAATGAAGGCTTTTTAAGATACACATATATAGCCTCTGAACTTTTCATTTGAGAATGGAGAAACAGAATGTCCTATATTATCTCCATCCCTACTGGCTTCCTAACTAGCTTAAAATGAGAACGTGAATCATCATTTTTTCCCCAGAATTCTCAGATCCTTAAATTCAGCCTCTTAGATCCTTTGCTAGACAACACTCTCTCTGTCTTTACCCTTTGTTTTTCTAATCATGGGAGGAGGTCCTGAATCTCAAAGTGGATGAGAGAGTGATACTTTTCTCTCATTGACATATCATGTTTCTCTAATTCTCATTTTTATTTATTTGGGAGGGAGCAGAGAGAGAGAGAGCATCCTAAGCCACCCAGGCACCCCTAGCACATCCCCATTCTAAATATTCTATCGCTGTGGAATATGACAAACCTAAGATGACTATCATGTCAAGAGGAAACATGGGAAAATGTCCTTCTACCTTGGAAGCAAAAAGAAGCAAGAATTACCTTGTAGGAATTTTAAATAGCAAATAGGACTTTAGATTGGAAAGAGAAAAATTAAAGACTTTTCCCCCTTTTTCTCTCTGCAATAGACCAAACAGAGGCTATTATTTTCACCATCCTTCAGATTTGCCCTTAAACTCCATACTCACAGTTTCTTGACATCATTTTTAAGAACTGAAAGAATTTTCCAGTTATTTGCTCCTTAGCATATTAGTTGGTGCTACCTTAAATTTATCATTCGGCTGTTTTTCCTCTCCTGCATTTTAATGAAGAATGCTATGGTTTTATCAGTATCTGCAGCTTGGTTGGAATTTTTCTCAAATTGATTCTACTCTGAATAATTTGTTGCTCAAAGTTATTTTCAGTTGTTTAAAACACATCTCTGATGGGGGAAAAAAAATAAAACCCAACAACCACTGCCTTTATGTGATTGTCTCATCTCTAGTCTTCCAAGAAATAAGTATTGGAATTTGTATAGATTTTTTCTGTGGTATATGACATACTTGACTATTAAAAAAATAGTGACAAATGCAGCAAAATGAACTACAATTGTGCCTATTCCAATGTTAGAATGATACTCAAATTGGTTCCCATATAGAAAGTTAGAAGCCAAGTCTATTAAATTTCCTTCTGGGGACCCTCCACCTTCACCACAAACCAGGAGTCCCTCTACTCCGTGTCTCTGTGAATGTTGCAATCACATTGCCAGTGACCTTGTCTGGCCTCTGAGAAACATCCCAGATCTTTCCTCTCCCTTATCCCCAGATCCAGTTGGCCGTGCATGTAGCGCCATCTTCCTCCTTGCTCTCTCCACCATGAGTCTGTCGTTGCTTCCACGCTGGCCAACCTCCTATCCCTCATCTCCGGTCTTTGCCCACCCAGTGCTGTGGAGTCCCAGGGAGTCTGACCCACTCATTCTCCTCCTTCAAATGCCTTAGCGGCTCTCCATCTTTCTTCAAGACACACAGCAAACATCTCAGCCTAGTATTCGAGGGCCCTCCAGACATTTCTGTTGTTTACATTTCTAGCTTATTTCCCTCTAGGTCCTTATACATGTTCTTCAGTTCAGCTACACTCAAACATAGGCTTCACTTTGAGAACACCATCTATTTCCCTATGGAGTTTCCCCTTCTTCACTGCCTCCCTGACTGCCTCCCTCTCCAGCTTCTTCACGTAGCATTATGGAATTCATCCCATATCAGTAGATAAAGAGCTAATTTATTTTCAAGAACTTCACAGCTTCTCATTTTATTTAATCAATCCATCTTTGCTGAGCCTTTAAACATTCCCAATCTCTTATTATTATGACCCAAACCTCATTGAATATCCTTGTATACAGTAGTAGTTTTTGTGTAAATATATCTATAGAATAGATTGACAGAGCAAAATTGTAAGGAAAATTATAAGGACAAAGAGAATGTACTTTTGGGAAGTATGTCAAAGTGCCCTCCTTCAAGACTGTGCCAATTTATATTCCTCTGACATTTGAGTGTGCCTGCTTTTTCATCTCCTTGCCATCATCAAGTGCTAGCCATTATTTGATTTTTACTCATCTGATGGCTAAAACTGGAACCTCACTTTTGTTTTATTTATTTGACAGGCAGAGATCACAAGTAGGCAGAGAGGCAGGCAGAGAGAGAGAGGAGGAAGCAGGCTCCCTGCTGAGCTGAGAGCCCAATGCAGAGCTTGATCCCAGGACCCTGAGATCATGACCTGAGCGGAAGGCACAGGCTTTAACCCACTGAGCCACCCGCACGCCACACCTCACTTTTGTTTTAATCTGTATTTCTCTTTCATTTTGCGGGGAATGTTGCTCCCAAGTGCAGCATCCCATACCCACAAGAATATGTATAGAGAACAATAGCAAAGAAAAGCAAAATTCAACATCACTTTCTATACTTTGAGACAAGTGCTAGGGCTGAGTTCTCTGCCAAGAATGGCTGGACCATGAGGTATCAATTGGTCCTAGGTTAGTTTGTCCTAAACAGTTTGTAACCAAATGCCATCTAGCATCTAGCATATGTTTTTTTTAATGCTTTGGGGAAGAAAGCAGAGAAAGACATTCATTCATTCATTCATTCACCTCAACAGCTACTTACTATGTACCAGGAACCATCTCTCCATTTATGAAGCTTATTTTCCAGGGGAAGAGAGAGAAAAGAGTCACATAAATACTAAATTGAACCTAATATGTGAAATACTATGATGTGCTCAGTACAAGTGCTATGACACTTGGTAATTACAGTAAGAGAGAGTAAGTCTTCAATGCTATGGAAGATTATAATTGTTCACAACTATTTGTTCTTTCTTTATCAATGCCATGCTTCCTGTGGGTAGGTCTACTTTCCCATACATTTAACTTTGGGCTTCAGTATTGACTTGCTTTGGTCTACAGAATGTGTACAGATGTGAGGTAGGCCAGGACTGAGCAAAAGTTTTAAATGTGTTGCATGCTTTGGCCTTGGATCTCTTGCTCTGGACATTCACCAAGGAAATATCATGCCTTCACCTTGGGTTCTGGAATAACAAGTTGCATAGAGCTGAAATGAGACCAGACAACCCAACTGGACCAAGCAAAGCTAGCTGAGCCCAGCAGAGCTGGAGTCAACTGCAGCCCTCGTGTCATGTAAGCAAAAAAGAAATGTTTGCTGTCATCAGCTATTTAGATTTTGGACTGTTACAACTGTAACAGTGGACAAATACAAATTCTTATTCCCAGGCTTGTCCTCGTGTGTATGTGTATGGAAGGCTGTAGCTTCTGACCTGGCTGACCTGAGTGAGAAGAGTGAATCTATAGGAGATGTCAGGGTCTCTTTCCTTGTAGGAAGAGGTTCTGACATCTCTAGGATTGCAGCTTCTTGGAAGAAGAAAGAAAAAGAGAGGGACAATTTTGCTTCCAACCAAGACGAAGTAACAGTTTTATCCTTATTTACAGATTTATTCGTATTCCTCCCACAACAACCAAACCAGACAATATATAGGAAATAAGAGTTTGCAGAACACTGTAAATCAGTCAAGGAAGAGCAGTGGTCCCCATAGGCAGGAAGGAAAAATGAAGTGAGCCATGCGACTGCCACAGCCTACTGCTCTGAGATCATTTCCAAGCCACAGTGCAAAGAAGATGAACAAAAGTGAAACTGGCAGACTCCCTGGTTGAGCGAATGAGCTGAGTCCAGGTAGGTCAAGGTGACTAGAATTCTGAGGAGAAGTTCTCACTCTGTGAACTTCTCTCTTTTCCAGCCTTCTGTCAAGGGAAGGAAAAGAGAGAAGTTCACAGAGTGAGAACTTGGAAAATATATGGATGGTTCCACTTGAGTATTCACTAATGACTGCATAGGAAGAAGCTACCTAAAGCTGGAAACAAAACCAACTGAAAGATCTGAGGTAGAAGTGCTAGGTGCTAATGTTTGGCCAGGAACAGTGCCTGTCACTCACACCAGCCACACTGGAAAACCTCAAGGTTCACAAAATATTGGGCAGAGTACATGTTCTGAGCCATAAAATAAGTGCCATTAAACTGAAAAGAACCCAGATCATATAAAGTACATTCTTTTATCACAATGAATTATAATGATTATAAATTATAATCCAGTGACAAAAATATATTTTGAAAAATCTCAAATTTGAAATATCTCAAAATATTTCCAAACCATATAAAACACATCTAGATCCATAGGTCAAAAAAGAAAGGAAAGAGGAAATTAGAAAGTGTTTTGAATTGAATGAAAAAAAATATACAATGTATCATAATTTGTGGGATGCTACTAAAGCAGTGCTTAAGGGGGAATTCATAGCACTAAATGACCACCACAAAAAAATCTCAAATGAATGACTTAAATATCCACCTTAAGAAAATAGAAAGGAAGAATAAATTAAACCTAAAATAAGTAGAAAAAAGGAAATAATAAAGACCAGAATGGAAACTAATGAAAGAGAAAGTATAAAATAAATGGGTATGTAATATTATAAAATTTATCAAATTCTTTAATTTAAATAGATGCAATTTACTATATGTCAATTACACCTCAATAAAGCTGTTAAGTATTTTTACAGTGTCTTGTAGGGAGAAAGAGAGAATAAAGGAGATGACCCTTCTGCAGCTTAAGAGTGAGAGAGAAAACTCTCCAGAGTCTAGAAATTCCTAGGTACCTGGAATTTTAATATTTTAATAAACATTGCCCTTGTCTAGAGTTAAATGTAGCTACTTTGGTGACCTGTGATCAATCAAGTTTACATCCCCTATTCTGTTTTTATTTGAGAGAGAGAGAAAGAGAACATGTGAGTGCAAGTGAGAGGGGAAGAGGGAGAGGGAGAATTCCAAGCAGGCTCCACACTCAGTGTGAGCCTGACGCCACACTCCAGTTCAAAACCTTGAGTTCATGATTTGAGCCAAAATCAAGAGTCAGGATGCTTAACTGACTGAGGCACCCAGGCAACCTGCACATTCCTGTATATTTTTAAGGGAAGAAGCCAAGGGTATGAGAGGAGGGTAGAGATCTTGACCTCCATGTATACTACTTAATACATAAATGACCTGGCATAGTTCCCATGACAACTCAAGTCCTTCTGAACCCCAGCTTTACTTCTGTTGTCCCCATCTCTGTTAATAGCATCACCATGTCACCAATCTTGCACATTTATTTTCAATTCTTACATTCCTTTCACATTCCATAAATCATTGAGTTCTCCCAATCAGACCTCAGAAATTTCTCTCAAATCTACCTCCTTTTCTTTCATTTATTTATTTAACATATAATGTATTTTTATCTCCAGGGGTACAGGTCTGTGAATCGCTTCACAGCACTCACCACAGCACATACCCTCCCCAACGTCCATAACCCCACCCCCCTCTCCCAAACACCCTCCCTCCATCAACCCTCAGTTTGTTTTGTGAGATTAAGAGTCACTTATGGTTTGTCTCCCTTCCAATCCCATCTTCTTTCATTCATTCCTCTTCTACACCCTTAACCCCCATGTTGCATCTCCACTTCCACATATCAGGGAGATCATATGATAGTTGTCTTTCTCCGCTTGACTTATTTCGCTAAGCATGATACCGTTAGTTCCATCCACGTCATCGCAAATGGCAAGATTTCACTTCTTTTGATGGCTACATAGTATTCCATTGTGTATATATACCACATCTTCTTTATCCATTCATCTGTTGATGGACATCTAGGTTCTTTCCATAGTTTGGCTATTGTAGACATTGCTGCCATAAACATTCAGGTGCACGTGCCCCTTTAGATCACTACATTTGTATCTTTAGGGTAAATACCCAGTAGTGTAATTGCTGGGTCATAGGGTAGCTCTATTTTCAACTTTTTGCGGAACCTCCAAGCTGTTTTCCAGAGTGGTTGCACCAGCTTGCATTGCCACCAACAGTGTCGGAGGGCTCCCCTTTCTCCACATCCTCGCCAGCATCTGTCATTCCTGACTTGTTAATTTTAGCCATTCTGACTGGTGTGAGGTGATATCTCATTGTGGTTTTGATTTGTATTTCCCTGATGCTGAGTGATGTGGAGCACTTTTTCATGTGTCTGTTGGCCATCTGGATGTCTTCTTTGCAGAAATGTCTGTTCATGTCTTCTGCCCATTTCTTGATTGGACTGTTTGTTCTTTGGGTGTTGAGTTTGCTAAGTTCTTTATAGATTTTGGACACTAGTCCTTTATCTGATATGTCGTTTGCAAATATCTTCTCCCATTCTGTCAGTTGTCTTTTGGTTTTGTTAACTGTTTCCTTTACTGTGCAAAAGCTTTTGATCTTGATGAAATCCCAATAGTTCATTTTTGCCCTTGCTTCCCTTGCCTTTGGCGATGTTCCTAGGAAGATGTTGCTGCGGCTGAGGTTGAAGAGTCCTGTGTTCTCCTCAAGGATTTTGATGGATTCCTTTCGCACATTGAGGTCCTTCATCCATTTTGAGTCTATTTTCATGTGTGGTATAAGGAAATGGTCCAATTTCATTTTTCTGCATGTGGCTGTCCCAATTTTCCCAACACCATTTATTGAAGAGGCTGTCTTTTTTCTATTGGACATTCTTTCCTGCTTTGTCAAAGATTAGTTGACCATAGAGTTGAGGGTCTATTTCTGGGCTCTCTATTCTGTTCCATTGATCTATGTGTCTGTTTTTGTGCCAGTACTATGCTGTCTTGATGATGACAGCTTTGTAATAGAGCTTGAAGTCCGGAATTGTGATGCCACCAACTTTGGCTTTCTTTTTCAATAGTCCTTTGGCTATTCGAAGTCTTTTCTGGTTCCATATAAATTTTAGGATGATTTGTTCCATTTCTTTGAAAAAAAAAATGGATGGTATTTTGATAGGAATTGCATTAAATATGTAGATTGCTTTAGGTGGCATAGACATTTTCACAATATTTGTTCTTCCAATCCAGGAGCATGGAACATATTTCCATTTCTTTGTGTCTTCCTCAATTTCTGTCATGAGTATTTTATAGTTTTCTGAGAACAGATTCTTAGCCTCTTTGGTTAGGTTTATTCTTAGGTATCTTACAGTTTTGGGTGCAATTGTAAATGGGATTGACTCCTTAATTTCTCTTTCTTCTGTCTTGTTGTTGGTGTAGAGAAATGCAACTGAATTCTGTGCATTGATTTTATATCCTGACACTTTACTGAATTCTTATATAAGTTCTAGCAGTTTTGGAGTGGAGTCTTTTGGGTTTTCCTACCTCCTTTTCTAAGTGCTAACTTCTATTATCTTTGAGTGTTCTCCTTACTGTTTTTAGTTGCCATGTCAATTAATACTTCATAGAATCATCAGAAATATTCTAAGATACAAATCAGATTATTTTCAACGTACTACTCCCCATTATCTACATAATGAGGTCCAACCATATAAACCTTAAACTCCATTCACAATCCATCCTGCATGCTCTTCCACCATTCCCTCCCACCTTCTGCCCCAGCCATTCTGCTTAATATTCTCAAGCATACTAGATAGGATTTGTTTTCAGTATTTTTGACTTTGTGCCTTCATACCTACTGATTCCTCTATCTCTTATCTGCTTGGCACACTCCTACATATCCTATAAGTCTTAGTTTAAACATTATATCTGATGAAGTCTTCCTCAACTTCTCATAAAAATGGTCCCCTTTTATTGACCTCCAAATAAAATGATTACTAACTGTAACCTGGGGACTTGGATTTCCACAGTGGTTTGGGCTGGGAGCTATCACAGAAATGCTAGCATAAGAAGGAACTAAAAGGAAAAAAGAAGGACTAAAGAGGTCAGAGGTTGCAGTACTGCCTTTCTTGTAATCAGTTAGAGACAAAGATTATTTTTAGAAATACAGCAATAAAAAATGAAGAACTTTTTTTTCTTAGAATAGACATTAGAAGAGGAAAGATCTATGTTATGGGCATTTAGAAACTTGCACTTACTAACTCCACCCACCTGAAAAAGAAATAATTTACTTTCTGACAGAGGGACATGTGTAATTCCAATGGAGACTATAAAGAGGGATTTTATATGGGACTGACCCACCAGGAACAAGGAGGAGAGTGGCCATTTCTTTCCACTGGCCAGTGTGGCCAAATTCTAATTCAAAGCCCATGTATATGCTTGTCTGTTAGTGTGAATATTAGAATTGATTTTAATAAATATCCATCACGGTAAGAAAAGCAACATGGTGTAAGAAGTAGAAGTCAGGAGACAAGTATCTTAATTCATCTCTGTGCCTGATTTATCTATTTGATAAAGGAGAAAACTTTATATATTTTAAGATAATGAAGCTTTGAAATTCAACTCTATAGATAATATTTATATTTCCAGTATCAAAAGACTCTGGCAAATGATTTTTAAGTAGAGTTTTGGCACAAAGAGGTGGAAAGTTTTTCAGTGATATGTTCGTTATCTGCACTTTCCTAGAACTGTTAGTTCCCAATGAATGACAATCCCTCACCAAACTCCTTTCCAGTACAAATCCTACCCTTCCTCGGGTCCTTCTGTTTTACATAAAGCTTAAGTGAGTTTCCAAAGTAAATGCATTTTCCATTATTTTATTTTGAGAAAAGCCTCCCAAATTAATTACTACAGGATATTGAATGATGCAGTTTGATTTCCTGAGGCATAAAATATAACATAGTCATGAGCACATTAAAAGCCTTGAGTAGGTTTCCGGTACTTTCTGTACCCTTTCTTTAGTTTCTACTTCCTATAATGGGAAATCTTTGTTTGTTTGTTTGTTTTTTTTTTTCCAATTCAAACAACATTGTACAGCCTTTGATAGGAAGAGCTTTTTTATTCTCTAGATTCTCATCGTTTTAGAAAGAATCCATGTCTTTCCAGGAGAGTTTCTTAGTAAATATATGTTCTTTTTTTAAGAATCAAAAAATATTTGAACCTTTCTAAAATTAGAGAATTTTATTCCTGGTAACAGTAAGGGCTATTTTGGTTGGACAAATCTGCTTGCTGGAAATAATGAAATTGTTTAAAAGAGTAGAAGAAATTTCTTGAAGGCATTAAACTGCTAATGAGATATTGAGTGATACCAAAGCTAAAATCTAAGCAGAGATGAGAAATGTTCATAAAACACTGGAGGTGGTTTTGCCATACAACACTTATTTCAGAATATCATAATGGCAGATTCTGAGAATGAAAGGGACAATACTTTTAGATCTGGAACACATGAGATAGAGAATTTAATAGAAAGGGGATAATTACTATAAAGGGATATGAAGATTTGAGGTTGATGAAACTATTCTATATTTGAAGATAAAGTGGTAATCTCAAATTAGGCCAAAAAACCCTCAAAAGACAAAAACACACACTCAGTAACTTAGATAGCCAATAAGCCAATCCTTAGTGGAATAAATACAAAGAAAAACACACTCAGCCACAAGAGAGTCAAATTGATGAAAGGCAAAAATGGAAGGAAAATCTTAAAAGCAATAGGAGAAAAATGTCACATTACATACAGAACAACAATATGATTAATAACTAACTTCTCCACAAAAATAATGGAGGTCGGAAGACATTGTCACAACATTTTCAAAATGCTAAAATATCTGTCCATATAGATATGATAGAAACAATCTATAAGATTAAAGATGTACCTAATTTCAACAAGCCAAGAAAAAATTCAGTTTTCTTCTATTAAATATGCCACTTCTTAACCACCTATAATGTAGTTAAATTTGGTGAGCAAAATAGCAGGGTGATTCTCATGTGGTTTTTAAATAATGTACTTAAATTTTTTTATTAAAAATAAAATTATAAAAGTAACAGTTCTATGAAAGTAAATGAGTGCATGAGATCTTCAGGCAGGATTATAAGGTAGGAAGTGTAGAACCCTAAGACACACTTCTCAAGTAACAGGAATGTTTGAGAGCTGGAAATCAAAGAGAATCCTGCTGAGGATAACTAGAAGGAGAGACCTGAGAGTCACAAATGAGATGTCTAAGCAGAATAGACAAAGCAGGAGAGACACCGATAATAACTGCCTTTAAAAAGTTTGGTAAGATTTACACCAAGTGTTCACTATATTTAGCAATAAGACAGTCATGGACATCTTGGCAAAAATATCCACAGGAGAGTGAACGTTAGGGTTGAAGTAAGACTGGGGTTCCTAAAGGAGAGAATGGGAAGGAAGCAAGACAGGAAATGTAGTTAGGTGGGAATTCAGAGGAAAAAGACTAGATGGCAGTTGAAAGGGGACACAGGCTCTATCAGTTAGCTACGGCTTTGTAACAAATAGCCCTAAAACTCAGTATCTTAAAATAAGGATTTATTATCACCTCTAGGTCTATAAGTGAATTGGATGGTTCTTCTGGCTGGGCCTGGCTAGACCCACTCATGCATCTGGGGCCAGCTAAGGGCTGACAGATCTAGAATGGTCTTACTCACAGTTTAGAAAGTTGGTTTTCTGTTATCTGGGGCAGAGGAGGAGGTTTTCTATTATCCAGGAGGTGTGCCTGGACCACGTTTCAGAACTCAGCATGCTAGCTCACATGGTAATGGCAGAATTCTAAGACAGAGCATGAGCCTGCAAGATCTCTTGAGGTCTAGTCATGAATTGGCACTCCATTCTGCACATTGGACTATCCAAAGTGAGTCACAAAATCAACCAAGATTCAAGATACAGGGAAAGAGATCTACTTCTTGATAAGAGGATTTGCAAAGTTCCATTACAAAGCTCACTGGTAGAGGTAAAGAATTGGGGCCATTTTTGGAAATCAGAACCAGTGAAGGTTGGTTCACAGGATGAAGGTTTTGTTTTTAACAGAACAGACTTGATTACATTTAAATGATGTTGGGAAAGAGCTATATAGAGGGAGAAGTCGAATATATGAAAGCAAAGATATAATTAAAAGAAGGAAGTTTTTGAGGTTACATGGAGACCACATGATCTACAGTAAAGTAGAAGGATTAGTCAGAGACACCAGTTCCATTGCAACATGTAGGAAAGTGGAAAAGATGTTAGCAGATAGATTGATTTGATGATAGAAAGTTGAGTAAATTACTGTCTGATGGCTCCTTTCAAATGAAAAGAAGGATGCAAAATAATTTATCAAGAGTGAGAAGAGAAGTGGAAAGCTTTCATGTCTATAGATATAAAAGGGAAACTAGGGTAACAGTACCTCTGGTTGAGACTGAGACCATGGCTTTGAAGTTTTACCAGTTCACATGGTGTTGTGATTCTCTCCAATCACATTAAGGTGCCTAGGTTCAGGCATTCATGGGGCAGACTATTACATTCATCCAGGGTTGACATTCTGCTAGGCCAAAGAACTGGAAGGACTATGGAGCAAGGATGTAGAAAGAGAGTGGGGGATGGCTCATGAGATCAAATAAGACTGAGAGAAAAGCAAATATGGTAGGTGATTATACTGGTTTGCTAGGGCTACCATGACAATACTATAACCTGGGTGTCTTAAACAAGGAAATTAATTTTCTCCTAGTACTGGAGATTTGAAGTCCAGGATCAAGGTGTCAGGATATTTGGTTTCTTCTGAGGCTTCCCTCATTGGCTTGCAAGCGGCCACCTTCTCACTGTTTCTCACATGGCCTTTTCTCTGTGCATACACATGTCTGTGTCCCAGTCTCTTCTTCTGATAAATACTTCAGTTATTTGGGATTAGGGCCCATCTATAGGACCTCAGTTTACCTCTTTGAAAGCCCTATCTCCAAACAGAGCTGCATGTTGAGCTATTGAGGGCAGCACCTCAACACACGAATTTGGAGGAAAAGAATTCACTTGGGAACAGTGGTAATAGCTGGAAAATGAAGAGATTCAATGGCTGGTGCCCTTGTTGAAGTCAAAGAGCTAGTGTCATTGGGATGGATAAGAAAGAACTGGAAGAACACAGTTTTGTGTTTAAAGAGTAGCATGCCTGAATTTATAACTTCATGTTATATGGTCATGAACTCAAGAGGCCAGGATTCTGAAGAGATTTTCCACATGAAAATGGAAGTCACTTAGGTCAACTTGAGGTGGAGGGTAGGTACCAATAACAGGGGTACAGCTTATGGTGATGGCAAGACTGTGAGAGAATGAGTCCTCAAAGCCCTTTGGTAGATGTGGGGACAGAGTCCCACCTTCTAGAAGGCCTTAAGAGAGATCAGATACAAAGTAATGGGGAGCCTCTGGTCCCTTTAGAGGTTCAGACTGCCTTGAGTATGAGGACTCAGGAGAGAGACCCTGAACTCAGGATTTTTAGATGGGAGGCTTTGTGAGGCTTAGAGGTACTCCAGGAACGACAGGTCTATGAGGTGGTTGTGATGTCCATGGAAGAGGTGGGGGAGGGGGAGCATGCTTTACTCCTTGAGCTAAATTAGATTATAACATTACTGCTCACTTTACATCTTTCCCATTGGCACACGGCAATAGAAAGCAGTGAGTAAATACTGAAACACCGGGAAAATAAATATTCCTCTCCATGGTTGTCGAATCATATATTTTGAATCCTAGTCTATAGATTTACTTTTCTAGTGCCTTATTGCTATGGTTACCATGTTTGTCAAACCAAAACCTGAGATCCTCAGGCTGGCAACAGACAGAAATGCAAAACAGGAGAGTCCTGAACCTTTGTTCAGATTCATAATAAAAACAATAGCATATAGGAAGTGAATGTATATTATGAGCCAAATTCTTCTTTAAACCTGTATTAATATATTTAATTTTCATAACAATCTGTTTTTTCAAATTGACTTTTAGGTGCTCTGTAATTTGATTGGAGTCATCCTTATGTTTTGCACAAATCTTTTTCTTCTCTACTGTGGGTTACCTATTCTCTCTCTTAATAGTGTCTTATATCCTGTTTGTAACACTTTTCTTGTTGTGCTTAAGAAATCTTTGCTTAAAAAAAAATGTTCTCCTATTATTATAAAAATTTTAACCACTTGAAATTGACTTTGAGACATAGTATGAAGTAGAAACCAAGCTCCCCACCCCCAATATTTCTACCCAGTTAACTGAGCCTCATTTAATGAAGGATGATCTCTTCTGCAGTGCCCCCTTTGTCATCTGGTGAGCAGACCTGGGTGAAAGGATTGTTTATTCTGTTTCATTGCTTTATTTGTTGTTGTAAGGTTACATTAGCCTAATTTTACAGATGAGGAAATGTATGCACAGGAAGGTGAAGTAACATTAGGCCCTAGGTCACATTACTCAATAAGGCCACCCCGTGAATCATATTATACGTGCACTGTATGTCCCTCAATTGATTCTTGAAGGACTACTCGCCCACCTTGGTAACTGGTATTAGGAATTAATGGAAGGTTCAAGTCAGAGACATGGGTTTGCAAAACCATTCCAACGTTCACTACAGTTGAACTCTGAAATGTTTCTACATCTGTAAAATGAGAATATGATACCTACTGAGCAAGTTTGGACAAAACCCAAATCAGACCATGGATAATCTAGCATGCAGTTACTTGTTTCCTACTTGACAATAATGCCTAAACTTATAGAAATTTATAGATGAGTTTTCTGGCATTCTATGTTCCCAGCAATTTTGGTGTTTCATTGGTTAGTGTTTTGTTTGCTTTGGAGGTTGTCTCTACAACTAAATAGGGGGGTGCCAATACTTCAAGGCAAAGAAAGACAGAGAAGATGGACACAGCTGAGAAAGGCAACCAGCAATTTGGCCAGACACCATCATGGCCAGTCATGTCTCTACTTTCATTTCACTTCCCAAGTGTTAGTTATCTTGAGATTACATTGAAATATACATAGAAAAGTAGCAACTAGCCTAATGCATTCATGTTAGATCAACCTGGGATTAGGATGGTGGTTTGTTCTTCAGCTCATACTGATGGAGCCTGAGCTGCTGGGAGGAAATCGTAATTCCTGGAGCAGTTTTTAAAGGACATTTCTATCTCCTGTGAAAACAGGTCCTCCTACAAAATATTTCTTCTCCCCTTTCCCACTTCTCACCTTCTTACCTTTTCTCATTCTACTTTCTCCCATCTCAGTATTTCCCACTTCATCTTTGTCTCCTGTCACGGATGGCGCAACAAATCAACCAAAAAACTTGAGGGTAAGAGGATGGTGAAAATAAATTAAGAGACAAAGAGATGGGGGCAGGAGGAGCACTGAGGAGGATGTCCAACAAGGCCGATTTTATTCCACATCTTACAAGCATTTATAAGGCAGATCACAATAGAAGGAGTAACCGCAAGTTCCTATAACAGATTTTACATTAACTACAAGCAAACCTCGTGATGCCAGGTAGTCTTGGCTAAAGCCATTAACAAGACAATCAACCAGGGAGTAGGTTATGGGGGGTATAGAACAACAAGGACCAACTAAGAATTCATGACCCTGACCACATTGTTCTCTTCTGTAGGGAGAGTGTGTGGAAAGTCATGTAGGCGAGCGCACGACACATAGCACAGACCCTTTCTCAGTGCTACTCAACCTTTCCTGTCCGTAACCCTTTATTAAGGTATTTGGACTTAAAGGGAGACACAAGTCAGGGCCTGGTTTGGTCCTCGTCTCAAGCCTTATCTTGGCCTCCAACAGTCTCCTTCATACAGTTTAGACCTACCTGATAGGGTAACCCTGTGCCATTTCCCTGAAGCCTAATGAGATGCTGCTCCCTCTTGCACCAGCATCAAGAGCATTTGGGATGAATTAATCACTGACCAGAGAGAGGTACTCACATAGCAGCCTTTAGTCCTGTTGGGTGCAGCTGCTGAAGAATATCGATGCACAAGATTGTTCACAATGCTTTAGATATTTGCAGAATGAATGTATTTTAAATTTACCTTGAAACTGCACATGGTGGTGCCCAGCCTGCCCCGCTAGACGAGGTGAGGATATGCCTGCTCCAGGTCCTATCTGGGGCCCACACTCACCCCTGTCCCCTGTGAACAGGTGCCTCAAGCTGCCACACACTAGCATTAGCAGACATCTGCATCCCACTAAGTCTCCTTGTTCTGATTCAAAGCTCCTAAAGCATCTTCCTAATTATGACTCCCCCTGAGACGGGCCCATGGGGAGAAATGGAACTGAACGTGCATTTATTTGCCCAGTGTAGAATATGACATGTCTTAATTTCAGTAATTTTTTTAAATGATGTGAGCTAATGCAATTCCTCTGAAGAGCTAGGATAACAAAATATAGACAAAAAACAAAAATACAACAACAGAAATAGCACAATGGATTGGCCCTGAAGTCATATGTCAAATGGATGGTTAATGTGCATGTCATCTAAATGGAATAATCAACATTTATTTCCAGAATGTGTAAAGAATGTGTGAAGATCATTTAGGAAAAAACCAGAGCATAAGTCTTATACTAACCATTTTCCCACTTCCCAGAATCTGAGGTTGTTCTGTAGCTTTATTAAATGGTATATGCCTCAGGCTCTGCTTTTAATAATTCCATTTTCCCTGGAATTTTCACACAGAGCCATTCTAGGATCTAATAGTACACTGGCATTTTAAGCACATGACGAGGAGGACTGAGAAGCTTTGGCTCTGTTTGCTTCCCCCGAAAACCTCAGAAAGCATTTATAGAACTGTCTGGCACCATCTAAAACCCAGAACCTTCCACACTTTGAGCAGAATGCAGGATTTCTTAACCTTTGTGTTGTGGCCACAGACCATAAATAGGATGTATACCTTGGAGCAAAGAAAAATACGAAAAGAGAAATGGAAGGGATGATAGCGTTCTTCAATCTCTTGGAGGGGTCTGGAACACAGAGCTAGGGAAACAAAGGTGCTATCTGTGGTCTAGAACTGGACGTCTCTGAAAGGTTCCATCCATGGGCCTATATGCCCCTTCAGCCTCTCTGTCCCTGCCCTCCCAGTGATGTCAATGAGGCCAAGGGAAGTCTGCCCAAACCACTCTCAGGTGCTCAGAGTTCCAGGATGTGTGTTTGCTATCATGCCAGTCTCTAGAACACTTCCTGTTGGCAGTGGCTCTGGGCAGAGCCTGGAGGATAAAGGCTCATTCAAAGTCTGGGCTTATTTAACTCCCTGCTGGCTCTGAGCTGCATCATCAAAATCCTAGTGGCCCTGTGGGGAAAGGAAATTTGCCTCGGACTCAGTGACCTAGGCCTGCACATCATCCCCTCTATCACCAGACGTGGCCTCATTGACTCCATATGTTGTTCTACAGCGTATTTCAAGATTTGGAGTTTAATCACAGTCACAAAAAGAGAAATACTATTTTATTCCGCTTAGATGATGGAGTGGTCAAAGTCTTAAAGACAGAAGGGAGCTGGGACTGAGAGAAGGGAGGAGCCTGGGGAGGGAAGGGGACTGGGGGAAAGGAGACTGGGAAGTTGTTTCTTGAGACAGTTTCAGATTTCCAAGATGAAAAGAGTCCCCGGCATGATTGCGAAATATGAGTGAACCATACAGTTTGAAAAGGTGTTCCGTGTATTTTAACACAATGAAAAAAAAATCTGGAGCTTAATTAACATAAAGTTGGGAGTGAAAATTAAAGTTGCAATCGGAAGTGAAGAGAAACTGCCAACAAGGTAATGTCCTTTCTTCACACAACAAGTTCTACTGAGAGAATAAATTTATTTAGTTGAATGTGTCCTAGAGAAATGAGAAATGAATGAGTTTACAAAACTTTCTGGGTCACATGCCCTCAGACTCAGCTCCAGGGGAAATCCAATTTTGAACCATTATACAGGAAGGAAGCACGTAGCACATGAGAGAAAACCAACAGGACTTAGATATGCGAGCACCACCAACATGTGAATGTACTTAAACTTGTCCTTCCTCTCCTGCCCTTGGGTAACTCAGAGCAGCAAGTAGATAGCTGGCAATAGTCTGTACACTCTTCTCTTCTCAGACTGTAACTCCATGAGAGTTGGAAATCATGCTCTTTCTTCCATGTATCCTGAGCACTCATGTATGATAATTATGGAGGCTAAGAACACAATTTGAAGTAGGATTCAGTAGAAAGAAGCAACAAAAGACCTGAAAACAATTTTCCCTTCTAAAATTAAAAAAAAAAAAAAAAAAAAGGCACCAACATGAGAACTATTCATTATTTGTGAACTATTTTAAATAATGAAAGAAATTAGTGAACTTTTAAAAGATAACTGCAAGGGGCCCAAATCCTTTCTTCTGCTTTCATGTGTGTGATGGTTAATTTTGTGTGTCAGTTTAGCTTGGCTTTGGAGCTCAGATGTTTTGTCAAACACCAATCTAGGTGTTGTTGCAAAAGGTTGTTTTTTTTTTTTTTTTTTTTAAGATGTGATTAATATTTAATTAAATCAGTAGACTTTAAGGGAAACATTACTCTCTATAATGTGGGTGAGCCTCATCTAATCAGTTGAAGACCTTAAGAGAAAAGACTGAGGTCGCTTGAGGAAGAAAGAATTTACCTCCAGACTTGAGCTGCAATGTCTCCCTGGTCCACCTTGCAAATTTTGGATTTACCAGCCCCCACAATTAGTGAGCCAATTCTTGAAAATAAATCTCTCTATGTGTAACACATCCTATTGGTTCTGTTTCTCTGAAGGACCCTAATACAAGATGAACCTTTTGCAAACATCATTGGGAAGTGACAATGAATGTGTTGGTGTTACTCTTGAAAGGCTGAGACTGTAAGAACAAGTTCTAAGGGGAATCATGGGAGGCACCTGGACATTTAACTTCCTTAATGGAGTACACATAAAAATCCTTCTAATATGATGGTGCTGGATCTCATTTTCAGCCACTGACCTTCTCTAAGGGAGAAGGTCAAATGTGCACCACACTTAGTTAACTGACTGATTATCTAGAAAGGCAAAATTGGCATTTAATCAGAGAGGCATGTCCAAACAAGGAGCAATGTCCTTTTCCCCCAGACAGCCTAGATTCAGTCAATAATTAAATTCTTATTGAATGTGGACTATATTTAGAGTAATGAATTTGGTGTTGCAGGGTCTGAAAAAGAAGAAAAAGATGTTGCACTCTCCTTGAGCCTATGTACTAAAGGAGAAAGTTTAAGCCCACGTGTAGACAGTAAGTCAATTACAATAATATTTCAGAAAACTGTCATTATTAGGGAATGTCAGGTGCTACCCTAAATAAATTTTTGTATAATGTAAACTTTTTCATCCAATACCAAATTTTATTCTAACTTTTAAAAAAATGGAGGTTTTTGTTAAGTGTGTACATGACCCATTATTAAGGAAATCTGAAAAGGCTTCTCTATCAGTTAAACGCCTCTATTTTTAACTCTAAGACTGATTTAATTTTATCATTTGAGAAATATGAGTTCCAGACGAACCAGGTCTAGACTTTTCTTCTTAAGACTTATATCTTAGCTTATATAAAATTCATGTTTCTTATCATAATAGAAGTTTACCATCTACTGGATAGTGAGCCTTCATTTTATAAATGCCAGACTCAGTTCCTGGAGGTGAAATGTTTTGCTCACAGTCACTCAGCTAGTTACTTTAGCCAGTTACACAGTTCACTTACTACTACCCAATTCCTCTAACTCCAAGAAATGTGTTCTGTTGTTGGAACTGCCACAGGTTGCCTCTCAGGGCGCCTAGAAATGGGGTGAGTTGCCTGGGAGTCATCCTTCACACAGCCCATTCCCGAAAGCTGGCCCAGCTCAGGGTGCAGGCCATTGTGGGGTTCAGTAAGGCCGCTGAGTCTGATAGTGAAGAACCAGTCATTTCCAGATTCTCTGGCTCTGGGTCTTCTTAGGTTACAGATATTCAAAAGGGCAGGATCAGCTACAAGTCAGACCTGTGGGGTTAATTGACTTTGGGCAACCCAATTACCATAACAGAAACTCAGCCTCTTTTCTGCACAGGGCAAATAGGAAATGCGTGTGAGAAATATGAGTCAGACAGCAGTAGCTGCTTGAAAAACTGCCTGTGGGCTGATAATAGAGTGTCACTTAAAGCTCAGTCAAAATTAAAGAGCGTTGAGAGGAACTCTCAAACCAAGTATCTCTAAATTTTAAATCCACACTTGATCAAACTTTTATCTGTTTTCCCCACAATTTCAGTTGAGATCCACAGAGGCCCTTTTCCACTCCTCTGTGCTCTGGAAGCAGACTGTAAACTTCAGAGGAGTCTGGGGCAAGTTTCATTAGGCTTTATACCCATTTCCATGCACAATGCTGTAAATATTGTTAACAATTACCACTGGCTATTATCTATAAAGTATTAAATTCTCCTGTAAGTTGCAAAATACAATTTCTTCTAATTCAGCAGTAACTCCAGACCCCTGAGAATTAGCCTAGAGGCACACCCTGCTGTGTCAGGGAGCGACCCTGATACATCTCAGCAGGGAACTCAAAGGCCTTGGTGGGCATTAACATAGTCTGTGAGCACAGGCAAGGGTGGCCCTTGAAGCATTTCCCATCACCCCTCCCCAACACCCAGGATATAGAATGAAGGGCCAAAACCCTGCTGTGTGGACATAGGTTGGATATTCCCTGAGAAAGCATATCCTAGAAGAAACAAGGGGTTCCATGGAACAGACCAGACTGAGTCCCATCTCTCACACTTGTTAGCAGTGTTTCTGTCTGAATGGGACTGATCTTTTTAAAAAAATTTTTTTTTAAGATTTCACATATTCATTTGACACAGAGGGAGAAAGAGCACAGGCAGGGGGAGGAGCAGAGGGAGAGGGAGAAGCAAGCTCCCCGCTGAGCAGAAAGCCTGATGTGGGGCTCCATCCCAGGACCCCAGGACCATGACGCAAGTTGAAGGAAGATGGTTAATCGACTAAGCCACCCAGGGGCCCCTGAATGGCGCTAATCTTCAAGTGAGTGCAGCACTGCTGGCCCTGATCAGCTCATTGCTCTGGGCACTACCTGGCCCCTGGGGCTCAGTCTAACTCCAGGGCAGCCCCTCCTATGGAGGTCCATGCTGCCTTCTGTCCTCACGAGACAGAACCCAGGTGTCCTTGACCTCAGCCCAGTGTTCTTTCTACACTGCCTCAATGCACCGTGCTGACAGTCACCATTCCCTCAGTGACCCAAACGAGAAGAGAATGCCACGACTCCTAGCATACAAATGCATCTGTTGAACAACACACTTGTATCATCATGTTCTTCTGGCAAAAGACACTGGGGTTTCTTCAATGAATCTGGATCTTTTAAAATGTTATTTATTTCCCATGCCATTCTAGTCCTATTTCCCTCAGGTCCCCTCCAATGATAAAGGCATGAACTTACGTGTTCCTCAACACTTCTGAGAAAAACAAAGAACAAACCCCCCAAATGACCCCCTTGGAATTGCTGCTTCCTCTTGCATCCCAATGGAAAGAGCAGAGTCATAACTTCCCTTCTGACCCCACATACAGGGAGGAGATTGGTCATGTGATGCCTCATAAAGAGCAGGAGAGTCATGTCTGTTTTGGCTAAATGTTTCTTTTTCATCACAGACTTGGACTCTTTCAAGTCTCAAGGAGGAAGCCAGCTGGTATAATTTAGGTGACGATATCCACAGGGAGGGGAGGGCAGGTATGCAGGAAGCCCAGCATGTGCTCCCATCCCAGCACATGGCCAGATGGCCAGAAAGCCAGAGGGAGAACAGCAACTTCACCATTTACGATACAGTGCATGGGCAAGTGATTCCAAGGTGGTACTCTCTGCTCACCTATTTCAATAGCTGTCTGAATAACGTTTTGTGTTGAAGTTCAAAGTATAAGGCAATTAGTGGTATTTGAAAAATGATGGTGAAGACATTAGGCTGCTTTCACAAGCCATGGGTTCTCACACATTCTTTTTACACGTGTGAGATGAAGGTCATAGCTTAGATCAATTTAGGATGCCTGCCATGGGAATTTTAGAACAGCAGGGCCAGCTGTGAGTATAATTTGTCAGAAGACATACATGGGCTCCTGTGAGAAAATTCCCAGGGGGTGGAGGGTTTCAGTGGGACAGAGGATTCAACCAGGTAGCCCCCAGGCCTCTCTCATGCAGAACCGGGGGGAGGGGAGGTCAGGTAAACAGCTGGGGCTACCTGGAGTTTCCAGAATGGCAAAGAAGTGGAAGAACAAACCAGGTCAGGAGGGAAAGCCAGGGGTGAAAAGCTGAGAACACCATCCACCAATGGTGCTTATCAAGGACAACAGGTACACAGAGTCTAGGGTTAGAATTCTGCTAGATAAGATTGAGAGCAGGATGGGACCAGGCAAAAAGATCACAATGGCCGTCCATGTAACTCTGGAGTATTGGTTGTTAGCAGGAAGGTAGAAAGTGGCTTGGTTGGAACCACTCAAAGAACCAGATACAGGGCAGCTCAACAGCAGAACACTGAAAGGTCTGTTCTATGTGGCAGCTGGTAATGAGCTTCAAATGCCCTCTGACCTGATTTTTTTTTTTCCCCTGCACATTCCAGCCAAGTGGAACTTCTTTAATCCTGAAACAATGTTTCCAGCACTCCCTGTCCATGAATAGTTTCTGCCCCAGCAGGGCAGCAAGTGGTAGCAAAACTAGAAGGGAAAATACAGGTGTACAGATGGCTGCAGAAGTTGATAGGTGATCAGGAAACAATGATGAGGATGTGGCACAATCCCCCAGCCTCAAAGACACAGTAGCTACTAAGAAAAACCAAACAAACCGGAAAAGAACCAGGGACTGCGTTCAGATGGGAATGAAAAATATGCATGTGGGCCCGAGCACAGACATTCAGGTACCACAGCCCTGTGAAGGCCCAGAGGGACCTCCTTGCACTCCCACAACCTGGGACACCCCTTCCCCTCCAGCTCCAGCACACAATACAGTTGACCCTTGAGCCCTGTGGAGGTTAGGGGCACTGACCCTTGGCACCATCAAAAAAAAACTATATATGCCTTTTGGTTCCCTTGAAACTTTATTATCAGTTTACTATCAACCAGATGCCATAATGAGAACATAAACAGTCCATTAAGTCCATATTTTATGTGTCACATGTATTGTATACAATATTTCTTATGATAAAGTAAGGTAGAGAAAAGAGCTATTTAAAAAATCGGAAGGCACAGGCTTTGGGAAGATGGCAGAGGAGTAGCAGACTGAAATGACATCAAATCCCAGAAGTTCAGCTAGATAGTTGTCAAACCATTCCAAACACCTACAAACTCAACAGGAGATAGAAGAGAAGAAGAGCAGCAATTCTAGGAGCAGAAAATCGACCACTTTCTTAAAGGTAGGAAGAGAAGTGAATCCAAAGCAACAGGAAGATAGACTGTGGGGAGAGGGGCCAGCTCCTGTCAAGTGGTAGAGCAGTAGAGCACAAAATCAGAAATTTTAGAAGTCTGCTTCACTGAGGAACATCACTCCAGAGGCTAAGTGGGAGTGGAACCCTCGTGGGGACAGTGTGGTCTTGGGTCCCTCAGGGTCACAGAATGATTGGGGGTGTCTGAGTGTGGCAGAGCTGCCAGGTATCAGAGCAGGGAAGCCGACAACAGAGACAGAGCTGAGGAGTGAGCTTTCAGATTGAGGTTACATTAAACTGTGATCCAAGGCACAGTCTGACCACTGCTCTTTGAGCAGGGACTCCACAAGTGGCAGATCCAGGGAGACTCACCTTCCTCCTCTGGAAGGAGCAGTGCAGCAGGAATCTGCTGGGTTTCGAGACTCCAAATGGGGCTGTGCACCAGAGATAGAAACACTCGGTCACAGGCTGGGTGAGCTCGGAGTGTAGCTGGACACCAGGGAGATGGGGAGGGATTGACTGCTTATGTCTGAGGGTGCACTGAGGAGTAAGGCCTCAAGTTCTCAACTCCTCCAGGCCAGAGATAGGGAGGCCACCATTTTCATTCCCATCCTCCAAAGCAGTACAGAAAGCGTCCAGGGAACAAAAACTCTGAGAGTGAAAGCAGATTACTTAGCCTGGCCTCTGGCAAGGGCGATGCAATTCCACCTGGGGCAAAGACATTTGAGAATCACCACAACAGGCCCCTTCTGCAGAAGATCAGCAAGAACATCCAGCCAGGACCAAGCTAACCCATCAAGGAGAACAGCAGAACTCCAAAGCTAGGAGAAAGCAACACATAAAATTCATGGCTTTTCTCCCATGAACATTTAGTCTTGCAAAGTTAAATTTTTTTTAATATTATTTTTTTCTCCTTCTATTTTTTTTTAACTTTTCCTCTTTCCTCTTTTAATGCTTTTTAACTAGGTTACCTTAATACCTTTCTAAGAAAAAATCTTTTTAAACCTTCATTGTTATAGTCCTATTTTATCCCTTCATTGTATTTAACCTTATTTTTTGTATACATACAGTGTGTTTTTTTTTTCCCTAAAAAATTTTGGGATAAAATTTCTACTAATAGATCAAAATATACCCTAATTTAGCA
The DNA here is from genome assembly GCF_964662115.1 of Mustela nivalis. Classification (NCBI taxonomy): domain Eukaryota; kingdom Metazoa; phylum Chordata; class Mammalia; order Carnivora; family Mustelidae; genus Mustela; species Mustela nivalis. The sequence goes on from NC_139031.1 coordinate 64,037,585, forward strand.
CATGGCTTTGTTCTAGTCTCCAGTCTGAGCACATTCCCGCCTCCTTTTTATTTTTTTTTCTTTTTCCAACCAATTTATCAATTCTTTTTTTAGAATTTCTTTTTACTTTTCATCTTTACAGTAATATTCCATCCCTGCATCTTGTTTACCCTTATTTTTGTATATATATGTTTTTCTTTCTTTAAAATTTTGGGAGGTAGTTTCTTCTAGGAGACCAAAATACACCCCAAATCAAGTGGATGGCTTGGTTCTATTCACCAATCTAATATATATAGATATAGATATAGATATATGTATATAGATCTATATATACATCTATATACATATATCTATATCTATATCTATATCTATATCTATATGTGTGGGTTTTTTTTTTCTTTTTTCCCCCTTTCTTCTCCCCTCAGTTTTGGATCTCTTCTGGTTTGGTTAGCATACAATTTTCTGTGGTCTTTCTCACCCTTTCAGTACTTTATTCTCTCGTTCATATATTCTTATCTGAATAAAATGACAAGGTGGAAAAACTCACCACAAAAAAAAGAACAAGAGGCAGTACCAATGGCTAGGGACCTAATCAATACAGACACTTGTAATATGTCGATACTAAAGTTCAGAATGACCATTCCTAGAGACGTGCTAGCCAGGCTCGAAAAAGGCATGGAAGATATTAGAGAAACCCTTTCTGGAGAAAGAAAATCTCTTTTTGGAGAAATAAAAGAACTAAAATCTATGAAACAATATTAGAATAATTGGGATTCCAGAAGAAGAAGAAAGCAGGAGAGGGGCAGAAGGTATATTGGAGTGATTTATAGTAGAGAATTTCCCTACTATGGCAAAGGGAACAAGCATCAAAATCCAGGAGACACAGAGAACCCCCCTCAAAAATCAATAAAAATAGGTTCACATCCTGTCATCTAATAGTAAAACTTACAAGTTTTAGTAACAAAGAGAAAATCCTGAAAGCAGCTCAGGACAAGAAGTCTATAACGTACAATGGTAGAAATATTAGATTGGCAGCAGACTTATCCACAGAGACCTGGCAGGCCAGAAAGAACTGGCATGATATGTTCAGAGCACTAAATGAGAAAAATATGCAGTCAAGAGTGATATATCAGTGATATAAAATACTATATCAGTGATAGCTAGGCTATCATTGAAAATGATAGGAAATTGATTTTTATTTTGAAAATGACTGCAAACACCAAACCGGCCCTACAGGAAATATTGAAAAGGGTCCTCTAAGCAAAGAGAGAGCCTAAAAGTAGTAGACCAAAAAGGAACAGAGACAATATACAGTGACAGTCACCTTATTGGCAATACAATGGCACTAAATTCAGACCTTTCAATAGTTACTCTGAACATAAATGGGCTGAATGCCCCCAATCAAAAGACACAGAATGGATAAAAAACCAAAACCTATCAATATGCTGTCTATAAGAAACTCATTTTAGACCCAAAGACACCTCCGGATTTAAAGTGAGGGGGATGGAAAACAATTTATCATGCTAATGGACATCAAAAGAAAGCTGGAGTGGCAATCCTTATATCAGATAAATTAAATTAGATTTTAAGCCAACGACTATAATAAGATATGAGGAAAGACACGATATCACACTTAAAGGGTCTGTTCAACAAGAAGATTTAACTATTTTATTTTATTTTATTTTTAAAGAGTTTATTTATTTATTTGACAGACAGAGAGTACAAGTAGGCAGAGAGACAGGCAGAGAGAGAGAGGAGGAAGGAAGCTCCCCACTGAGCAAAGAGCCTGATGCAGGACTTGATCCCAGGACCCTGGGATCATGACCTGAGCCAAAGGCAGAGGCTTTAACTCACTGAGCCACCCAGGAGCCCCAGATTTAACCATTTTAAATATCCATGGCCCTAACATGGGAGCAGCCAACTATATAAATCATTTAATAACAAAATTAAAGAAACACATTGACAATAATACAATAATAGTAAGAGACTTTAACACCCCCTCAACGAAATGGACAGATCACCTAAGCAAAAGATCAACAAGGAAATAAAGGCCTTAAATGACACACTGAACCAGATGGACATCACAGATATATTCAGAACATCCCATCCCAAAGCAACAGAATACACATTCTTCTCTAGTGCACATGGAACATTCTCCAGAATAGATCACATGCCAGGTCACAAATCAGTTCTCAACCAGTACCAAAAGATTGGGATCATTCCCTGCATATTTTCAGACCACAATACTCTGAAGATAGAACTCAATCACAAGAGAAAAGTTGGAAAGAACTCCAATATATGGAGGCTAAAGAGCATCCTACTAAATAATGAATGGGTCAACCAGGAAATTAAAGAAGAATTGAAAAAATTCATGGAAACAAATGAAAATGAAAACACAACTGTTCAAAATCTGTGGGACACAGCAAAGGCAGTCCTGAGAGGAAAGTATATAGTGATAAAAGCCTTTTTCAAGAAACAAGAAAGGTCTCAAGTATACAACCTAACCCTACACCTAAAGGAGCTGGAGAAAGAACAGCAAAGGAAGCCTAAACCCAGCTGGAGAAGAGAAATAATAAAGATCAGAGCAGAAAAAATGAAATAAAAACCAAAAGGACAGGAGAACAGATCAATGAAACTAGGATCTGGTTTTTGAAAGAATTAATAAGATTGATAAACCCCTGGCCAGACTTATCAAAAAGAAAAGAGAAAGGATCCAAATAAATAAAATCATGAATGAAAGAGGAGAGATCACAACCAACACCAAAGAAATATAAACAATTATAAGAACATATTATGAATAACTTTATGCCAGCAAATTTGACAATCTGGAAGAAATGGATGCTTTCCTAGAGATGTACAAACTTCCAAAACTGAACCGGGAAAAAATACAAAACCTGAATAGACCCAAAACCAATAAAGATATTGAAATCGTCATCAAAAATCTACCAACAAAAAAGAGCCCAGGGCCAGACAGCTTCCAAGGGGAATTCTACCAAACATTTAGAGAAGAATTAATATCTATTCTCCTGAAACTGTTTGCAAAAATAGAAATGGAAGGAAAACTCCCAAACTCATTTTATGAGGCCAGCATTACTGTGATCCCAAAACCAGACAAAGACCCCACCAAAAAGAAGAATTACAGACCAATATCCTTGATGAACACAGACACAAAAATTTTCATCAAAATACTAGCCAATAGGATCCAAAAGTACATTAAAAGGACTATTCTCCACAACCAAGTGGGATTTATTCCTGGGCTGCAAGGTTGGTTCAACATCTGCAAATCAATGTGATATGATACATTAATAAAAGAAAGAATGAGAACCATATGATACTCTCAATAGATGCTGAAAAGCATTTGACAAGAGTACAGTATCCTTTCTTGATCAAAACTCTTCAAAGTGTAGGGATGGAGTGTACATACCTCAATATCATCAAAGCCATCTATGAAAAACCCACAGTGTATATCATCTCAATGGGGAAAAACTAAGAGCTTTTCCCCTAAGGCCAGGGACACGGCAGAGATGTCCACTATCACCACTGCTATTCAACATAGTACTAGAAGTACTAGCCCCAGCATCAGACAACAAAAAGAAATAAAGGCATCTGAATTGGCAAAGAAGAAGTCAAACTCTTACTCGCTGCAGATGATGTGATACTTTATGTGGAAAGCCCAAAAAACTCTACTCCAAAACTGCTAGAACTCATATAGGAATTCATAAAGTGTCAGGATATAAAATCAATGTACAGAAATCAGTTGCATTTCTATACACCAACAGCAAGACTGAAGAAAGAGAAATTAAGGAATCAATCCCATTTATAATTGCACTCAAAACAATAAGATACCTAGGAATAAACCTATCCAAAGAAGCAAAGGTACTCAGAAAACTATAAAGTACTCATGAAAGAAAAAGACACAAAGAAATGGAAAAACCTTCCATGCTCATGGATTAGAAGAACAAATATTGTGAAAATGTCTATACTACCTAAAGCAACCTATACATTTAATGCAATCCCTATCAAAATACCATCAACTTTTTTCAAAGAAATGGAACATATAATCCTAAAATTTATATGGAACCAGAAAAGACCCTGAATAGCCAGGGGAATGTTGAAAAGAAAGCCAAAGTTGGTGGCATCACAATTCTGTACTTCAAGCTCTATTATAAAGCTGTCATCATCAAGACAGTATGGTACTGCACAAAAACAGACAGATCAGTGGAACAGAATAGAGAGTCCAGAAATGAACCCTCAAACCTATGGTCAACTAACCTTTGACAAAGCAGGAAAGAATGTCCAATGGAAAAAAGACAGTCTCTTCAACAAATGGTGTTGGGAAAATTGGACAGCCACGTGCAGAAGAATGAAACTGGACCATTTCCTTACACCATGCACAAAAATAGACTCAAAATGGATGAAAGACCTCATGTGAGTCAGGAATCCATCAAAATCCTTGAGGAGAACACAGGCAGGAACCTCTGTGACCTTGGTTTCAGCAACTTCTTGCTGAACATGTCTCCAAAGGCAAGGGAAACAAAGACAAAAATGAACTATTGGGATTTCATCAAGATCAAAAGCTTTTGTACAGCAAAGGAAACAGTCAAGAAAACCAAAAGACAACTGACAGAATGGGAGAAGATATTTGCAAATGACATATCATATCAAAGGGCTAATACCCAAAATCTCTAAAGAACTTATCAAACTCCATACCCAAAGAACAAATAATCCAATCAAGAAGTGGGCAGAAGACATGAACAGACATTTTTGCAAAGAAGACATCCAGATGGCCAACAGACACATGAGAAAGAGCTCCATATCACTCGGCATCAGGGAAATACAAATCAAAACCACAATGAGATACCACCTCACGCCAGTCAGAATGGCTAAAATTACCAAGTCAGGAAATGACAGATGTTGGCGAGGATGCGGAGAAAGGGGAATCTTCCTACACTGTTGGTGGGAATGCAAGCTGGTGCAGCCACTCTGGAAAACAGCATGGATGTTCCTCAGAAAGTTGAAAATAGAAGCTACCCTATGACCCAGCAATCACACTACTGGGTATTTACCCTAAAGATACAAATGTAGTGATCCGAAGAGGCACGTGCACCTGAATGTTTATCCAACAGCCCAACCGTGGAAAGAACCTAAATGTCCAACAGATGTATGGATAAAGAAGATGTGATGTATACACACACACACACACACACAATGGAATACTATGCAGCCTTCGAAAGAAATGAAATCTTGCCATTTGCAACAAATGGATGGAACTAGAGGGTATTATGCTGAGAAAAATAAGTCAATCAGAGAAAGATAATTATCATATGATCTCCCTGATATGAGGAATTTGAGAGGCAGAGTTGGGGGTTTGGGGGGTAGGGAAGGAAAAAATGAAACAAGATGGGATTGGGAGGGAAACAAACCTTAAGAGTCTCTTAATCTCACAAAACAAACTGAGGGTTGCTGGGGGGGAAAGGGGGTAGGAGAGGGTGGTGGGGTTATGGACATTGGAGAGGGTATGTGCTATGGTGAGTGCTGTGACATGTGTAAGCCTGACAATTCACAGACCTGTACCCTGGGCAAATAATACATTGTATGTTAATAAAAATAATTAATTTTTTTAAAAAAAGAAAATTCTAAGACAGAGAAGGTACATGTGCAGTACTGTGTTGTGTTTATGGAAAACATCCTCGTAGAAGGGGACCAGTGCAGTTCTAACCTGCATGGTTCTGGGTACACTCTCCCTCAGCTGCCCCTGGGGTCTTGGTTCACAGACATGACATGGAGCTACTCTCCTACCACATATCACTCACCGGGTTCTCTCAACTTGGCTCTTGCCCCCCTACCTGGGCCATTCCCACCTCTTCCTGGTTACTTCCTGGCACTGCAGCCACATGGACCCCCTTCCTGGACCCCCATAAACAAGATTCACCCCTGTCGCAGGCTCTCTGTGCAGGCTGCCCCAGCCAAGGGAAGGTCTTCTCACCAGTTCCTTGGGTGGCCCCTTCAGCCTCCATCTCTGGGGTCTGGCTCAGAGGTGGCCCTTGACCTGTGTTCACCCTCCCCTACTGAGTCCGTATCACATTCGCCCACCCTCCTACAAGGTCTTTTTATGATCTCTTCTGAGAGTGTGTGCCTTCATGTTGGCTCACAGTATCGCTAGAACCCAGTGGGGTCTTGTGCATAACAGGTACTCAGATAAATTTGTGTATGTGAATGGATAAATGGAAGAATTCTCAGGAGGTGGGGTCAGGACGGGAAGAGGACCAGCACGTCTCTGCTTTGTTCAGGAGATTCTGAACCATCACCCCTTCATTCTTCATCCCCTCAGGCCGTCCCTCCTTCACCTCCCCCCAACCCCAACCCTTGACTCGACACCCTTTTCATAGTATCTGAGATGATCGAGTTACCAAGAGGTCACAGACAGCCACACAGTCTTGGCACATATATGGAGCAGTTCCGAGGTGCTGGGTTAGAGAGGGATTGGCAAGTGCTCTCTGACCCCAAAATATCTCTTCCATCTTCTTGCCATGTTGTCTTTTTTTTAAAAATTGAATGTAATTGACGTCACATTGTCTGAAATCCTTCCATTAGCATCACAGTCCCACTTTTCACCTTTTAGCTAAGACATTGCCTCCTGAGTCTTCCTTTTTCCAAATGAGAACGACTCCAGGCCGGACAACACAGAAAGGTGTCACCACCTCCTTACCATTCATGTCACAGAACCTTGTCTAGAGCTGCCCATCCTGGCTGCTCCCGCCTAGGAATGAAGCAGAGTCAGGTGGCTCTCCTTTGCCTGATTTTTAAAAAACAAACAAAACAGTCCCAAGAGACCTCCACCTCTGCCCTAACAACAAGCCTGATAGACACGGTACAAAATGATGGTTTGCAAAGAAAACATTTGAAGCAAGTGGAGAATAGACTCCAACTGAAGCCCAGGAAAGCTTCAGCACCAGCCTAACTACAGTTCAGACTGATGGGCCTCCCCAGGGTGAGGCCCCCTCGAAAGCAGTTAACCGGCTGTGAGAGTGGAGTCTCCTCGAACTTCTCCTGGAGGCCTCCTCCTCCACAAAGGTAAGAAGGACGGCACTGGACCAGATAACAGCCCTGAACCTGCTCAACCTGCCTCACAAGGTCATTATGAAGATAGACTATGATAAAGGCTGTAATCTGTCCTGAGTTGTATAAACGTAAGCATTGACTTTGACTTGAGCAGCTCTGCCCCCCGGGGCTGTTCTTTCCTCTCTCAAATTACTCTGAAGTGTTTCCAACAAGGAAAAAAACAACAACAACACACAAAACCTCCACCCAGATGGACACCACTCTTGCAATCCAGCACGGGGTAGGCTGGCCCATTAGGTTTGTGACCATCAGTGTTTGTACGCGGATTTGAAAATCACTCTTTGGAAGAGGTAATGCTTTTCCCCCTCCTGCTCTTGGGCTTCTCATTTCTCCTTCACGCCACCCCCGCCCCCTCTCCCGTTCTCTCCTCTCTGGTGGGTTCCAGAGTCAGCCCCACTGACCTGAAGAAGCATCAGTCTTGAGCGTGAAGCCAGTTCCTATCCAGGCCGACCTCCGGGCACCTCCCCATGCCCTGGGGCACTGGGCTTCTGCCAGCACCTCTAGGAGTTCTTACTGGCATCTTCGGCAAGCCCAGGCTTGTGCGAACCAGCCAGCCCTTCACACAGGTTTTTTCAGTCTGTGATACAAACGAGCCCTTAAAGTGCATCAAGCCCAGCTTTCATTTACGCCTGAAGTTTTTTGTTCTTGCTTTTCTTGCTTTATCAGGCTTGGTTTTCAAGCCACTAAAAAACACAAGCTTTCTTTCAAAGTGAAGCTCTGTGAGAGTTTATTTTATTTTATTTTTTGTAGCCCATGGATTCTCTCCCACAGCCTTGATGAAATCCGAGTCCTGGAGATGGACTGCATTCACGGCTACTTTAAGCAGCATCACCTGCACAGATCACTATGAGAAACAGTTAAATCTGAATTTAAAAATACAAAGTCATAAAATGAAGGCAGGGACTGGCTCTTCTAACGTGCCCATTTTACAGATGAGGAAGGTGAAGTGTGAAGATTGCTCCAGTGATTTGCCCACAGGCTCGCCGCTATAGAAGACTGGCAGAGATGGTTCTAGAACCATGACCTGTGCCTCTGGCCCTGTGTTGTTTCTACTGTGTGAGGTGACAGGCTGCTTCTGCAGGGAGGGCCAAGGTGACTGCTGCGCAACTAGCGTATCTCTCTGGATTAAGTTCAGTTGTCAAATAACAGAAAATAAGTGCAAGACAGTAAATCTATATACTTCAAAAAAAAGAAAAGCAAAAGGTACAAAGTCCAAGATTGGTATGGAGGCTCCATAATGTCCTTAGACAAACTGGGGCTCTGTCCAGCTCTTCTGTCCACCTTCTTCAGAGTGTGTTCATAGTCCTTTTGCTGTCAGGACGGCTGCGAGTTTTCCAGCCATCATACCCATGCTTCAGCCAGGAAGAGAGGGAGCAACAAAGGGAAACTGATGCTCATGCTAATGGAGCACAGTCGGAGAAAGGCAGGAAGGGGCAAGGGCTGAGCCTGCTTCCCACCACGCCCCCCCCAAGATGAAAGTACCCTTAAAAGGCAAAAGAGGAAAAAGATCCCATCCTGTTATTCTATACGACCCCGAAAGGAGCCCTCCACACTTTCCTACGTGAACAACTATCTGGGAGGTAGATGAGCATCTGGACAAAAACCTGACTGGGTTAACACAGCCCTCCAACAAGCCTGTAGAACGCCCTAGACTTAGAAACTCCAATGGCAACCCTCTCGGGTCCCCTCCCCCTTCGGGAGCTTTGTACAGTCGCTCAGTGTGCTTTGCTTAGCTGCCCGTCAGTCTTCATCTGGTCTCCCTCTTCATTCTTCCCAGAGATGGGACCAAATGTCACGGGCACTAAGGATGAGAAATCCTGCAACAGTGTTGGCTGAGTTAATCCACTTTAAAGGACTCTCCAAAAACGTCCATTCCATGCCTTCTGTTTGCCCTTAATTGACTAGTCCTGTGCCATATGACTATTTCTAGCTTCAGACAAAGTAGACAAATTATGGCCTTGGATAAAACTGGGGTTCTGTAAGGAAGGGGAAACCATCTTTAAGAGGCAACTAGCAGTCTCCCTGAACTGGGACAGTTGGCTTTGGGTGCCAGGAGGGATCAGTCCGATTCTCTCACCTGGGAGGAAATGTGGTGCAAGGAGCCAAAACCAGCGGAAAACCTCCAGGCCTTGTTTTACTTTAATCTCTTGGCAGCCTTTCAAACACTTGATCACTCACTCCTTGTTAAGCCCCTATTTTTCCTTAGGTTTCCAGGAAATCAGGTTTCCTCCTCTGACATTGGCCATTTCTTCTTGGTGTCCTTGGCTAGATCGTTTCACTTCCTGACCTCTGATACTGGAGACGCCCAGGGCTCAGACCTTAGATGGCTTCTCCATCTAGTCTTCTCTTTGGAGGTCTCTTCCAGCCCCTGATAATATTCTCTTGATACACCAAAGACTCCCTGATTCTTATTTCTATCCCTATCCTCGACCTTCTAGTCTCCTCTTTCTGGTGGCCTGAAGTCTCCACTTAGATGCTAATAGGCTTCTCAATACTAATAGGCCCAAAGGCAAATTGTGTATTCAGCTCCCCAAACTGATGTCTTCCCCAGTGTTCTCCACCTCTGTAACAACAACACCATTTACATGTGCATGCTGAAACCTCAGAGTCACCCTTTTGCCCCCAACGCCAGACCTTGGTGACCAACTCTCACCAAGTTCAGTGCTGCATTCCTGGTCCAAGATCCTATCCCATCATCTCTGGCCAGGTCTATGCAATTGCCGCTCAACTGGTCTCCTTGTGTGATGGTTAATTTTATGTGTCCTCTTGACTGGGCTATGGGGCCCAGGTATTTGGTTACACATTTTTCTAGGTTTGTCTGTGACAGTAATTCTGGATGAGATTTATGTTCAAATCATAAACTGAATACAGCACATTTTTCTCCACAGTGTGAATGGGCCTCATCCAATCCACTGGAGGCCAGAATACAACAAAAGAGGCTGAGCAAGGGAGAGTTCACGCTCTCTGCCTGACTGCCACTGAGCAGGTCTTTGGTCTTCTCTTGACTGTGGACTTGGACTTGGGGCTTCTGGCCTGAGACAATAGACTGGGGGCTTCTCAACTTCCATAACTGTGTGTGAGCCAAGTCCTTAAATAAACACATAAATGAATAAATAAGTAAATTACAAATAAATAAATAAATTCTATTTTTTCTGTTTCTCTGAAGAACCAGGCTAACACACCTTGCTTCCATCCTGCCTCTTCTGTAGTCTGTTCTAAACACAGCAGCCAGAGTGAGCCTTGCTAAATAACAAAAATTCAACTGAATAGATTTTAAAGATCTAATTGGCTTTATTAATTGATTCATATTTCGAGTAGCACCTCACCTAGCAAGTAGAGGGGAGCTCCATCAAGCTGCAGGAAAGGGAAAGGTGTTTAAAGGTAGAAAGGGAGTGGGAAAAAGGAAATGATTAGCAAGGAATCCACTGTTTTAGGTATGGTTGCCCTCCTAAGGGGGAGGGAAGGGGTTCAGCAGGAAACTTCCTAGTGCTGAGCAGGAAATCCCCAGGTTGACTGGTTAGATGTTATATTCCTGAGAAACTCAAACTGCAGTTAGATTTGGGATAAAGTCTTGGTTTACTGACTTGGGGCCTAACCTAAGTGACACCGTTTTGGGCCTGTGGTTTTCCTCTTAACAGCCTTAATGTCAATCAGGTTATGCCCTTTTGCTCAATACTAGCCAATGGCTTATGAGATCTTCATTATCCTCTCTAACCCTATCTTGGTTCTTCCCCTCACTACTACTTCTCCAGCCTCACGTGTCCTGATTGCTGTTCCTTATACACACCAAGCATATTCCTGCTGAAAAGTGTTTGCACCTGCTCCCATATTTTTCTGCTCCGTGTCTATGCATCTCTGCTCTGATATGTGTCTTCCACCTGCCGGCCTGATTCTTTTTTTTTTTTTTTTAAGATTTTATTTATTATTGGACAGAGATTGAGATCACAAGGAGGCAGAGAGGCAGGCAGAGAGAGAGGAGGAAGCAGGCTCCCCGCCGAGCAGAGCGCCAATGCGGGGCTCGATCCCAGCACCCTGGGATCCTGACCGGAGCCGAAGGCAGAGGCCCAACCCACTGAGCCACCCAGGCGCCCCCGGCCTGATTCTTATGCTTCATCCTTTTACTCGGCCTCATTTTGTTTTCATAGCATCTCTCACTACCTAATACTATGGTACATATTGATTTACTTACTTGGTATTTCTTTTCTTCCTTCCTCCCTCCTCTCCTCTCTCTTTCTTTTCCTTCCTTCCTTCCTTTCTTTTCTTTTCTCTTTTCTTTTCCTTTCTTTGATTCCCCTCTCTTTTTTTCTCTTTCTTTCTTTCCTTCTCTTCTCCATGAGAATGTATAATATGTGTAAGTAGCAATTTGGTTTTGTTCAACATTACTTTATCCCCAGTGCCTTGTTACACAGTAGGTCGTAATGAATGGAATATTTGTGTCCCCCACCCCTGCAAGGTCATATGCTGAAGCCATAATGTCTAATTATGGCTTATAGAAGGGAGAGACCCAGAGCTGTCTCTCATCCTTTCTGCCATCCACGGATACAAGAGGATGGCTGTCTGTGAACCAGGAAGCAGGCTTTCATCAGAACCCAACCCTGTTAGCACTCTGATATTAGACTCCTACTCTCCAGAACTGTGAGAAATAAATGTTTATTCTTTAAGCCATCCAGGCTCTGGCAATTTGTTACAACAACCTAAACTCACTAAGACATTGGCACTCAATGAAGATTCCTGGAATGAGTGAGTGAGTTTATAGTAGAAAAAAAAAAAAAAAAACTGTTCAGGAGACACTAATCATAATATGACTTTTGAGTCTTTCTTAGGGAGACTTATCTAGGGCTTTAGAACATCATTCTTTAACCTACACAGAAATCCCAAGAGACAGGTGAATCAAGTAGGCAAAAATCCTCTGACGAAAGATATAATGGGCCCTATTTACATTAATACTAATCCCTTCCATCTTATAATAAGCACTGCTGCCTTTTGACAATATAATCCCTAAGCTGCAGGTGCTAGAAATTCTGGAAAATAGAATGCAAAGGTGTTGCTTTATCTTTCCAGTGGCACTGAAAGCATAACCCAAGAATAAGCCCAAGAAACTTGAGAGAGGGTTATGTTCAAATCCACTGAGGCTGTTGCTGATCTTCAATTTTAGGAACTGACCAGGTTCCTAACATCAAACTCTCTCTAGCAGAAGGGATAAGGATACCACCGGGCTTCTGATCAAGCTGCTTCTTGAACAAAGATTTAGGGTAATTGTAAGAAGGGTACATATCTAGAGTAGGAATTGGTCTTCATGGAGCAATTAGCCTGATGTGGCATGTGCAGAGCAAGCAGCCTGATGGTTATTGTTCTAGAAAGGTCAATAAACCACAGGAAGTCAGGATCTGAATCACAGTGAAAAGCATACCCAAGCATGAGCAGAAAAGTGCTAGGGAAAAAAAAAAGTCACAAAAGATTCATTGTTGTCAGAGCAATAATGAGTACTCTCTTTTTTTTTATTTAAATTTTTAATTTTTTATAAACATATAATATATTTTTATCCCCAGGATACAGGTCTGTGAATCGCCAGGTTTACACACTTCACAGCATGAGTGCTCTCTTTTAAAGGCTAGTTCACATTTCTCAGAATGGCATTTATAAACATGAGAAGAAAGTACTAGAAGAAATAATAAATGACTTTTTTTTTTTTTACTATTATTTTAGCGTGAGGAAGGCTCTTCTTAGAAAGATACAAATCCCAGAATCTACAAAGTAAAATAATGACAAGTTAATTGTGTAAAAAATACTATAAGAAGAAAACTTGTTAAAAGGTATAACACAAATCACAAACTGGGAAAAAAACTTTTGTCCAACCTACGATCAAACATGAATTACTGGGGCGCCTGGGTGGCTCAGTGGGTTAAGCCGCTGCCTTCGGCTCAGGTCATGATCTCAGGGTCCTGGGATCGAGTCCCGCATCGGGCTCTCTGCTCAGCAGGGGGCCTGCTTCCCTCTCTCTCTCTCTGCCTGCCTCTCTGTCTACTTGTGATTTCTCTCTGTCAAATAAATAAATAAAATCTTAAAAAAAAAAAAACAAAAAACATGAATTACTAATTAATTAATAGATAAAGAAACAAGCCCATAGAAAAACAGACCAAGGACAAAAAATTAAACCTAATAAACCATAATTATTTTTAATGAGCAAGCTTAACTCATAGGTGTATAAACAAAATCTAATTTTTATTTTTCCAACAGCTGTGAATTGTACTGTCTTGATCACCTCCCCCTGCCCTTGTCTGCCACCCTACCTGTTCATAGTTGGGCTTACTTAGCACTATCTCAATTTAAATCCTCAACCTCTCTGGCATTAAAACAATCTCATTTGAGTTTTTATATTTTGGTCACGTTCATTTAACAAACTTCAATCTCCTATGCAATGAAAATCTTGAGTGTCTTGTTCAACCTGCCCCTCCCCCTGGGGGCAGCCTGAGTGGAGGCTGGGAAGGCAGGAGGGTGTGACCTGCTCTCTCCCACACCCTGCTCCCGGACTTCTGCTCTGTGACTGGATGGAGGCCGACAGAAATGCTTCTGCCCAGGGCAGGGTTGTCCCTTCCTCTAGATAGCTACTGCCTACCACTGATTGGCTTTGTTTCTGTAAAAGGGGAAGATGGCTGGAGCTGGACCTCAAGGGGACAATGATTTAATTCTTCTAAGGAGACCCCTGTCAGGGACCTCCTCTAAGAGTCAGGACTCTGGGAGTTCTAGAGAAGGCCTGACCTCTTTCTCACGTACACGCCCTTCACATCACCCTTGACAGAGTACTTTGCCTGCCTCCCATTTAACCTCAGGCTTTCTAGTTGGGTTCTCTCTAGCTTGTCTCTCAGCTCTGGAGGAAGACCCTACTGGTGTAATGTCGCCTGATTGGAAGTGAAACTACCCCCTCAAGCAGTAAGGACTGCCCTGAGCGATTGACTCCAAGACAATGATGGCTTTGATGTTCACCACTCACCGGCAGGGACCCACTGGCCTTTGTTACATATTTTCCTTATATAAATCTCGAAGTATTTTCCTCACTCGGGAGGCAATCTTTGAGATGTTAGTTCACTTGTCTTTCCAGTGTGGGCCTTACCGAACTAAATTCCTTTCTTGTTTTACCTCCACTGCTGCATTCTGTCAGCAGCAATTGGCCAATCCTGGTCTGTTTGGGTCCTCAGGAGCCACGTGCTCTTGAAGCCCTGTGCCCTGGTGACAGCCTCGGGGACACTAGGTCCATCTCAACTGCCCTTCCTGATAAGGCTTCCTATGCTGCACCTTCCTCCTCCAAAGTTCCAAGGGAGCTTTCAGAGAGATGGGATGATAGAAAATCCTACCCACTCTGGTGAGGATCTTTTTACTAAATTTTTATTTTGAAATTTAGTCTTTGAAAGCTTGAAATCAAGAACAAAATGTATTAACTATTCATTAGCAGTCAGGAAATGGCATAGGTAATGTTCTGGAAAGGAGCTCTCCCTTCTCCCATGCATCCTTCCAGTCAAGTGTGGCTGGGCCACTCCCTACTCCAAAAGAAAAAAAAAAAAAAAAAGAAAGAAAAGAAACTGTTTTTTTTTAGTTGACCAGTCAGTAGTCTTGAAAATAATTCTCTGATTGTAAGCTGCTTTCTTTCCTTACCTCTATCAGAAATTTTCATAGTAAGACCCCTACCATACTCCCAAAGCCTCAAGCTTTCCATTTGTATCTAGAGAAGAATATACCTGTACATTGACATAAACCTCAGTTCACAAAGTTCATGGGAAATCTCATCTCTGGATTAAAACTGTATTAATTTAGTTTTCCTTCTGAGTCCTTATGAAGCTAACCTGGCAATAAAGTCAAGCTTGGCCCTTCTCTTTACCTCCATCCTGCTCCTAGGCTATAGGAGTCTTTTTAATGCTCCTGTCTCTCTCCCTTGCTCCCACTCCTCAAGCCCTAATCACCTCAACTGATAAAATCTTATCAGAGACAAACCCAAGAAGTCCCCAAGCTTCCACAGGCCTCTGTTTTCCATGCTTCTTCCTGGCCCTTTGGAGGCACTGACCACAAAGCCTGTTAGGAGAGGTATGGAGATGGAGAAGATAAGAAAAAAGAAAAGGGTGGAGTAAATAACAAGTCACCCAAATATAACAAGGCTCCAACCAAGATGGTAAAAAGGACCCCATTTATTTAATTATTTTTAAAGATTTTATTTATTTGACACACACACACAGAGATCACAAATAGGCACAGTAGCAGGCAGGGAGTCGGGGGAAGAAGGCTCCCCACTGAGCAGAAAGCCCGATGCGGGGCTCGATCCCATGACCCTGGGATTATGACCTGAGCTGAAGGCAGAGGCTTAACCCACTGAGCCACCCAGGTGCCCCAGAAGGACCCCACTTTAAATAACCTTTACTTCTGAGATCTGTGACTAAAACCACTAATGTATCTACTTTGAAGCTTTCTCTTTGGTCAGATTCATAGGCATTTAATAGTGAAATAATTAGATATAGGTAGATTGTCTAAGTGCTCAGTTAATGGAGTTTAAATACTTCTTTTATGTTCTCTCTTCAGCTTGCCTGACTAGCTGCCATTCTTGGCTCAGGACAGGACTTATCTATGAATAAGCAAGTTATAGCATAATCTATTTGTGTGATCTAAGGAGTTCAAAAGTTTCACCCCAAAGAAAAAAATGTTCTATCATCATTGCTGTTTGAATTTTGGCTAGTTAACCATCTATTTCTTTGTAATGAGCAATGTCTCTGGGAGAGCTAAAGTGTCCTTTAAAAATGCTGTTATTAACCTTGGGAAAGAGTACACTTTTATGTGATGTGATTTTATCTGATTACTTTTAATTTGAAAGGAGGAGCTAATACCCTAACTCCACTGGTGCCCTGGGAAATGTAGATAGTGATTATTGGGAAGATGGTGTGTAACTAATATGTCCCATCTTGACGTGCCTGAGGTTATCAAATAGGGCCACTTTTTTTTTCAGGTACACATAACTCAAAGACATAGACCCTTCATCCCTTAGATTCTAGAAATTTCTTCCTTTTTTTTTTCCAGCCTTGATCCCAGAAAGAGGGTGACTTAAATTAGAGCTCTCCAGGTGACTTAGGGTAAAAATGTTACGTGAGTAAAAAAACTTTTGGATTTGTTACTGGGACCTAACTCTAACCTCTTCTTTTTTTTTTTTTCTTTCTCCCAAGTTTCCCTCCCTAAGGGAACCTTTGGAAACCATTGAGGAATGCTTACATGGTCCACAGACTCTGACTGTTGCTTGCCACCTTTGCTATACCCTGTACCAAGGTTATCTCTTGATATCTTGTAATTCTGCCGTTCTGCCTCTGTGTGTTACTGCTACTCCTGTGTGTTACTGCTTCTCCTTCTCTTGTTCTTTACCACTTTTCTTCATGCCCCTTCATTAGCTCTCCACAATACAGCTAAAAACAGGATGAAGGTTTCAAAAAATATACTGAAGATGGAGGATAACAGTAAAGAATTACTGTCCAAAAAGAAAACTTAAAACTGTATGCAGGCTATTGCTCCTATAGTGTGAGACCATATGGCTCCACAAGGAGTTTCCTCCTAGTGACTGTCTCTCTCCTCAGCTTCCTCCAATGTTAAAGTAGCCATTTTATCTTCCATGCTGTAAGGGCCATACAGCATGTCTAAACACTGCTAGACATCAACAAAAAATCATCTCTAGAAGTTCAGCTCTGTCCTTCTTTAAACTGTTCAGCATCTCATCTCTTAGATGAGATGTATCTTTATACACATTTGTCTATCTCATCTCTTAGATGAGATAGACAAATGTGTATAAAGATACAAATTACCCAATCTGACACAAAAAGAAACAAAATCTGGGGGCACCTGTGTGGCTCAGTGGGTTAAGCCTCTACCTTTAGCTCAGGTCATGATCTCAGGGTCCTAGGATCAAGCCCTGCATCAGGCTTTCTACTCAGCAGGCAACCTGTTTCCTCCCTCTGCCTCTCTGCATACTTGTGATCTCTCTCTCTCTGTCAAATAAATAAATAAAATCTTTAAAAAATAAATAAAGTCTTTTAAAAAAATCTGAATAGACCTGTAACAAGCAAAAAAAACCAAAACAAACAAACAAACAAAAAAAACCCCAAAATTTAAATTAACAAAAATGTTTTCCACAAAGAAAAGCGTAGGCCCATTTGGGCTATACTGGTGAATTCTAATAAATATTTAAGGGAGAAATAATGCCAACACCAGCAAACTCTTAGAAAATAGGCAAGGACAGAACAATTCTCAATTAATTTTATTAGGTAAGTATTAGCCTGATACCAAAGGGAGGTTAAAAGCATCACAAGAAAAGAAAATAGGCTCACAAACAAATATGCAAAAAATCTTTAATAAAATATGAACAAAATAAAGGAAAATATAAAAAATAATTATATGGGGGCGCCTGGGTGGCTCAGTGGGTTAAGCCGCTGCCTTCGGCTCAGGTCATGATCTCAGGGTCCTGGGATCGAGTCCTGCATTGGGCTCTCTGCTCAGCGGGGAGTCTGCTTCCCTCTCTCTCTCTCTGCCTGCCTCTCCATCTACTTGTGATTTCTCTCTGTCAAATAAATAAATAAAATCTTAAAAAAAAAAATTATATGCTATGAATAAGTGAGGTGTATCCCAGAATGCAAGGTTGGTTTAACACTCAAAAATCAATTAATGTAATATACTATGTAAATAGAAGAAAAGAGAGAAAATAAGATCATCACAATGAAGCAGAAAAATCACTTGACAAATTTACTCATTCATGACTAAAAACTTTTAACACATTAGGAATAGAAAAAACCTCCTTAATCTGATAAAGGGCTTCTATAAAAACCTACAAGTAACAACATTCTTAATGTGAAAGGTTGAATATTTCCCCCTAAGATTAGGAGGACAAGGACATACACTGCAACCACATGTGGCAGTTAATTTTATGTTAACTTGACTGGGTCACAAGGTGTCAAAATTAAACATTATTTTGGGGTGTGTCTGTGAGGGTCTTTCCAGAGGAGATCAACATTTGAATTGGTGGAATAAAGTATATTGTGTCTCCCTCCCCGCAAGGCAGGTTTGCACCATGCAATCTGTTGAGCACCTGAACAGAACAAAAAGTGGAGGAAGTGAGGTGTCATTCATTTCTTGCCTACCTGCTTGAGCTGGGACATAGGTCTTCTCCGGCCCTGGAGCTGGGATTTATATCATCAATTCCTCTGGTTCTCAGGCCTTTGGACTCAGGAATGACATTCTTGGCTTTCCCAGGTCTTCAGTTTACAGGTGGCAGATCATAGGACTTTTCAGCCTCCATAATCATGGGAAGCAATTCTTTATAATAAATCATCTAACTATATTTATATCTCTTTTATCTACATATCTTCTATCTATATGTCTTCTCTCTATACGTATCCAAATGTATGGCAAGAAGACAAGAAAACGAGGTGCCTGGGTGGCTCAGTGGGTTAAAGCCTCTGCCTTCGGCTCAGGTCATGATCCCAGGGATCCCTGGGATCGAACCCTGCATCGGCTCTCTGCTTGGCAGGGAGCCTGCCTCCCTCTCTCTGTGCCTGCCTCTCTGCCTACTTGTGATCTCTGTCTGTGAAATAAACAAATAAAATCTTTTAAAAAGAAAGAAAAGAAGGCAAGAAAACTAATGTAAAGAGCATATATATTGGAAGATAAAAGCATACAGATTGGAAAAAAAGAGGTAAATTATAGGTATTCACAGATGACATGATCTTTTGTGTAGAAAGCCACAAAGAACCCATAAAATCCACTAGATCTATTAAGTGAGCTTAGCAATGTCATAGGACTATAAGATTCATATACAAAAAAAAATTATATTTCTATTTACTAGCAACCAACAATCTGAAAATGAAATTAAGAAAAGAAGAATACTCATAATGGCATCAAAAAGAATAAAATCCCTAGGAATCAATTTAACAAAAGAAATGGAAGACCTAAGGAAAACAAAATAACACTATTTAAAAACTTTAAAAGATCTATATAAATGGGAAGATAAATCATGCTCATGGAATAGAAGATTCCATATTATGAGGATTGCAATTCTCCTTAAATTGATCTATACATTCAACCAATCTCCATTAAAATCCCAGCAAGTTTTTTTTTCTTTCCTTATATCTTTCTTTCTTTTTTTGATAAATTGACAAGCTGATTCTAAACTGTGTGTTTAAATGCAAAGGCTCTAGAATAGCCAAATATTTTTTTGTAAAAGGAACTAATTTCAAACTCAATGTAAAGCTATAGTCATCAACGCAATGTGGTATTGGTGAAAGTATGGGCATATTAGGAATATAATAGAGAGTTCAGAAATGAGGCCACACATTTATGGTAAATTAATAATTGGCAACTGTGTCATGGCAAATCCATGTTGAAAAGATAATATTTTTAGTTCTCTGTACTGCACAATGGGATATACATACCCAACAAAAACCCCAAAGAGGACCAAGAAAGAGCCATACCTGAGACCTTTACCACACACACTATACACAAAAATTAGCTAACTATGAATTATAGACCTAAATGTAAGAGCCGGAACTAACGATCTTTTAGAAGACAATGGGAAAAACCTACATTATCCTGGGATAGACAAGGGTTTCTTAGATATTAAAAACATGATCTATAAAAGAAGAAAAAAGGGATCAAATGAATTCCACCAAAATGGAAAACTTCGTTTTCATAGGATAGCATTAAGAGAATGAAAAGATAGCCAAGGCTGGGAGACCTATTTATAAATCATATGCGTGATTAAGGACTTGCTTCTAATAAAGAGAATTTTTCAGTTTTATAATAAAATAACAATCTATTTTTAAAAATGAGCAAAATATTGGAAAAGGCATTTTACCAAAGAAAAAATCCATATGGCTAATAAGCACATGAGAATATTCTCCATATCATTAGTCATTAGGTAATGCAAATTAAAATCAGGAGATACCACTACACACCCATGAGATCTGCTAGAGTAAAAATAACTTTCAATACTCAGTGTCAGTGAGGTTATGGAGAAACTGGAGCTGGTTAGAATATAAATGGGCACAGTCACTTTGGAAAATAGTCCGACATTTTCTTAAAAAGTTAAACACAGACATATCATTTGACTCTGTAATTCCATTTCTTGGTATTGACTGAAGGGAGGTTAGAACATATGTCTACACAAAAACTTGTACATGAATGTTGACAATGACATTATTTATAATAGCCCCAAAGTGGAAGGAATCAGTCCTGGCATCTGGTAAATAAATAGACAACTGGTGGAACACCCATGCATGGAATACCAATACCTCAGCAGTAAAAATGAAACAAACAACGAACAAAGAAAGAAAAAACCAACCAGACTGCTTATACTTGTGGCAATATGGATGAACCTCAAAAACATTAAGATAAGTAAAAAAAAAACAACATAAATTGTGTATGATTCCATTTACCTGAAATTTCTAGAGAAGGCAAAATGATAGAGATAGAAAGTAGATGGGAGTAAGAATGAGACTGCCATGAGCATGACGGAAATTTTTAGGGTGATGGAAATATTCTAAAACTCAGTTTTATGGAGCACAACTGGATACATTTACTAACACTCAGGGATTCTATGACACCTGTGCGAGTGGGGCATAGTTTGTGGCACCACTCACTGGCCTTGACAGAAGATTCTACCCGGCTGTTCCCCACTTCCCCACCACATCTGGATCCCCTAGAAGGCCTCCTACTCTGCCATGTTACAGGGTCACATTGCTCAGACTTGCATGACCCTGTAAGTAAAGTCATGCAGGACAGTGAAGTCTTGCATGAAAAGACAAAATTTGCTATTATCCAGTGCCCTTCAAGATGAAGAAAGAGAGGCCTCTCCCAGATCCCAGCAAGCTGCTATAGGACAACCTGTGTCTGCTTGGTCAGAGAAAGCATTACCAGCAGATTTTAGTCTGAGATTGGTCTTCATTAATTTTTACTACCTGATGGTGCAGTTTCTGACTTAATGGTTGACTTCATGCCTCTGAACTACCTCTACCTGGCTTCTGATTCTATAGAAGGTCTAAAAAAAGCCTAACATCTGCCAAGTAACCAGATTGACCTAGGGGTGTTCTGCCTAGACAGCACGTGAAGACTGACACCACCCTGGAGAGCTGCTAGCAGTGGTCCCAAGGCCAGATCACCTCTAAGAGGCATTTGCCCCTCCTCATGTAAGTGTTACTTCCTGTTTCCTCTGCTCCTTTCTCTTCTGAGACAGATCTTGTGGACTCCTAGATTAACCTCTTACTTTACCTATCTTTTTCCTCTTATTTTCATTTCTTTGTCTGCTTCTCCTTCTCTCCTGAATTCCCCCAACTTCTAACCCTCCTTGTTAATTTTGAACTATAGAGGAAAATATAGAAGATTTCCCCTACCCTTAGCAATGAATCATTCTTGAGACATAGCTTAGAATTCAATAGAAATTTTTCTATATCACAATTATTTCTAATGCAGAGGAAATAATTATTAATTTATGATCAATATACTGATCAATTATCTTGGTGAAGAATGGCGCAAAAGACTAGGAGTGAAAATACTGGTGAGGAACCAATTTCATTCTCCCACGCCAAAGGGAATGAATGCTAAAACAAAAGTTAGCAACCTTTCAAAGGGGGGAGGATTCAGGAACTTTGGAATAGGGAGGAAGAAAAAAAATATCTCTAGTCACCATCAAACTAGGAAAGCCCACAGTAGCATTTTGGGTAACAGTGGAAGATGGGAGTAGTAAGATATGGGCTTAATGGTGGATTCAGTTTTAAGTTTGTCCAGTTTGAATGACCATGAAGACATCAGGGAAGAGCTTTCTCATGGGCTGATGGAAATGCAAATCTGAAGTTCAGAAGAGGGGTCAATACTGACTTACTTATGAATAAATAAAATACACACAAACACATGAACAGAGCTAATGAAGGAAAAGGGAAAGGGGGGAAAATAACACGAGTAGAACTCAGACTATGGGAAATTAATACAGGTGGTTAGAGAGGCTATGAATTATCTCTTCAATAAGGGTGATGATGAAAAGAAAGTACATTGGTATGGTTGCTCACTAGGATAGAAGTCAAAAGGACTACACCAGAAAAGGAGAACTCAATTGTGTAAATGGAGAGGGAAAGACTGAGCATACAAAAAAGATAAAGAATGACTAATCAGATATTATGAGATCAAGGTCTATGACCAAGGAATTATTCTTACAAAGAAACTGTGTCACTTCTTTCTTGCAAGAATGATGAATGAAGATAGGGTAAAGGTAAGGTGTGGGAGGCCTTGGGCAAACATTTTCTTCAAGGTCTCTGTCTATGTAAGCATTTTGATTGAGAAATGTCTTACAAAATTCATGGATCCATGTAAGGTATCATTATTAATCTATCAATGAAGATTTGGAATAATGGTAAAGAAGTATTTATCCATTCATTTGTTATTCAATCAGTGCACATGAAGATTCTTTGTACTATCTCTCCCTGTTTAGATCCAGGAATCATTCCTTTGTGCTCTTTACAACCAAATGCACAATTCCTGGCCAATTTCTTACAATGCTATAACTCTTCAGAACCTCTCGGTATTGAAACAATATAGCTGTTCTGGCCTGTGCAATTCTCTGATACCAATGATTTAATGTTTGCATCATTACTCATGATGTAGCATCATCCATCATACCTGAATACCGTCTTCCAATAGCTCTCTCAAAGGTTGTTACCATGCTTTGCTAATGATGACCACAAATGCAAGTCTCGGGCAGAGTATGAAGGAAAATGTGAGTGAAAAACTCATTTTCTGGTCATATTAAATTTATCATTTGGAATTATATAGCACAAGAGTAGAACATGTCTTTCAACTACAACTTCTCTTGAACTTTTTCAGGCTATAATCACTACATTTCTAGAATATGAGCTTTTTCAGCGTTGACTTCACCATTTCTTTCCATACACTACCACCAAAAAGAAGGATGGGAGAAGGACCTATGGGCAAAGCTGGAAAGGTAGTCCCATTCACGCAAAGAATGTCCTTTACTTACCTGATCAACCCCGTAGAGTATGATGTCATCACATTAATGGAAGACAAGAAAGGACCTTGATTAGAAAGACTCTTTGGGAAGGTGGGCAAAAATCTCAGAAGCCAGTTGTAGTCATCCCTAGAGTTGACTGGCACAGGGTGCAAGTTGTAGTCAAAGGAGACAGTTGTAGTCATCCCTAGAGTTGACTGGCACAGGGTGCAAAACCCTGTAGAGGAGATAGGGTGACTACCCTGGGTGCACTTGGAGAACATACACAGGAAAAAAAGAACTGCCACCACCACCTACCCTCAGCTTTGGAGCCTGGAGGCCGAATCACAGTCACAACGTCATAACACTGATGGGCAGGAGCCTACATGTGGGCTCATATAAGTGGCTCAAGATGAGCAGATTTTCACAACCCCAAGGATCCCAGTTGTCCACCAGCTACAGCCATGCCTCTGTGGGGGTAAATAAATGACTAGAGGAAAAGGTCGGAGTGAAAAATACTACAATCTTCTTATTACCTTCACCAGGGCCATGATGATAAAAATCTCTTGCCTTATATGAGGCATTGTATAGACAGTTTTTCCTCTATTTTTAAGGGAAAACATTAAAAGTAAGCAAGGACTGTTCCTAAATAAAGAGGGACTCTCATGCTATAAATTTGCAGCATGACATCTTCTCTCTTTCACAGAAATGCAGTCATGTCTAAGAGGTGGCCCACTGATCTTACTGTATCTTGCCTAAGAACCAGAGATAAATAAACAGAGTCTACTAATGTCATCTACTTTCCAGAGAATAGGAAGCATGGCTGTGAGGTCAAAATGTCTCCAACTCCATATGGGAATCTTTCCCAAGGTTCTTCATAAGAGGTATGCAAAGGCAATGTAAGATATTCCTATAAGTTGACAGATTTTACTAGAAGTTGTCTTAGTAGAGGAACTAGGATCAGTAAAAACAGTGCTTTCCAGGGTGGGGGTAGGGCTGGGGAGATAATACTAAGTTTTGAGCAAAGCTAGAGTTTCAGGAAGTGAAAAGAAAGAAACACTAACAGGGACACACCCTAAGCAGAGATCTGGTTGGAAGAACCATTTCTAAATCACTTCTGGCATCAGACCCTAAACCTTTTCTAAAACAAGTTTCTATTGTAAATCTCTACAGTGAATAGGTGTAACTTTCACATTCATGAAAACAAGTTATATACAGCAGATCATATTTAGATAAGTGGCAAAGCTAAGCTCTAGTCAACCCTGTCAGTAACTTACAGTCTGCTATTGTTCTTAAATTAAGAACAGGTTTTTTGAACAGATATTCAGGGCAATCGTCATAAATACAGAGTCCTAATATGTCAAAATCGCTTATTCACGAGAACAAAAGTTAACTTCATAGAAAAAGCATTTTTTAAGAGTAGAGAGTCTTACACTGTCTACTCTGGGCTAAGATACCACATCGACCCTGGGCTACACGCTGGTGAAGCAGGAAAGAGAAAATCCTGCATATGCTCATCATTCATGCTCTTGGTTTTAAACTGCTTTCTTCCTCATTCTTGTCACCTGGGTCCATCAAGCTTTCAAGCCCTTAGGCTTTGGACAATGCTTCTTGCTTCTCTTTATCTCACTTGACATGACTGTTGGCACTATCCAATTTTCTGGGTCAGATCCTTAGTTCTCCTTAAGACGGTAACTACCTCTGGCTATACCAGCTAAACATGCCTTCAAGGTTGGCCTAGAACTGTTCTGCTTCAACGCTGGCCAGAATGGGTGGCACTGCCACTGGGCTCACCTGGGACCAAGAGCAGGTCTGGACATTCATCAATATACCTTCTGTTGGAAGAAACTCTCCGTTGGGAGTTGCAGATGGGAAAATAACTTATATTACGAACACTGCTTTGGCAAACAAAGACAATAACAGAAATAACGCCTGGGCTGGACTATAGCCAGAGGAGGCATGCAATTCTGGGCAGTGTGTGCCTTTAGAAAGGCAGATTCACTTAAAAGCCGCCTAGTTGGCACTGGAAAGGCCACACGAGCAAAACCCTATGCATGGTCAAGTCTCCTTTTCCGGGATACGACTCTATCCACAGTCTTGCTGCCTAGGTGGCCACAATTGGATGACATCACTCTGACTCTCTGGCCACAGCTGACTAGGCAAAGAGTGAATATCCCCTCTGAGATAGCCACATCCTGGCCAGGCTACATCCTAGCTGGCCAGGTAGGTACCCAAAACCCAGGCTGAATGTATAAGTTTCCTAGGGTTGCTGGGTTGCTTTAACAACTTATCACAAACTTAAAATAACAGAAATAATAGAAATGTATTAAAATAATACAAATATTTAAAATATTAGATAAAAATAATAAATAACATTAAAATAATAGAAATGTATTCTATTAAATAATAGAAAATATTAAAATAACAAATTAAATTAAATTAATTAATAATGATAAATTAAAATAATAAATAATAGAAATGTATTCTTAAAATAATAGAAAATGTATTCTTTTATTATTCTGAGGCTGGATGTCTAAAATCAAGCTCCAAAGGCTCTAGGGAAGGTTCTGCCCTTGCCTCTTGTGTTTTTGGGTCCAAAAATCCTTTTTCTTGGCTCTTAGGTGCATCACTTCAGTCCCTGTCTCTGTTACCACATGGGGCTCTCCCCGAGCATCTTTTCTCCTGGGTCCAAATATGACTTCTTTTAAGGACACCACTCATATTAGCCTTAGGACCCACTCTAATCAGTATGATGTCCTCTTAACTTGATTACATCTGCAAAGATCCTATTTCCAAATAAGGTCACATTCACAGGTACCAGGGCCGGGACTGAGTATATCCTTTGTTGAAGGGGGGGGGACACAATTCAACCCCCAAATACTGGGTCCATCAAAGTGCTCATCTTGGGCCTAAGAATGAAGAGACACATAGAACTAAGCAGCACATAGTGGAGGTCACAGTGAAACGGTGTGATGGGCTGCCTGAAAGCCGTGTGCCAGCAGCAGTCATCTGGGTGGAAGCCAAGTCAGGGAGAAGGAGAGAGAGGAGCCTGGAGCCATCACAGAGAGGGAAGGGTTGCTCCCAGCGGGGGCGGGGGTGTCCGACCTGCCTTGCATTCCTGACTTTTACCTCCAGAACCCCTCTGGCTATCTTTTACCCTTTTCTTCTTCACATAGCTGCTTTAACAGTTTGTTCCACAAAACTACAAGAACTAAGGTAAAAGAGTCCAGGGAGAATGTTCTTTTAGTGGTGAGAAAACAGACCAGCCCAGGAGGCACAAGGGTGGCACCATCACTGCCTGTTTCTCTCCTGGATTCCTGGCCATTACGGGGGAGCATGTGCAGATAGGCTAGGATATGCTAGCGGCTGCTTGCCTTGTCCATCAGTCTCTCGCATAAACAGGAAGCTAGCACAGGGCCTGGAAGTGTCCAGAATGACTCGGTCAAGAATTGCCCTTTTCACCTTCAACCTGGGATTCCCCTGACCTTGTCTCTCCCTCAGCTGGCACAGAACAGCCTACTGCCTCATTTCTTACCACAAGTGGAGATGCAATTAGCAGAGCCCATGAAAGAAGGGGGTAGGCGGGGAAGAAATTTATTCTGGGATTATATGATGCTCTACCCCACTTGTTCCCTGATTTCTGCCACCCCCAACCAAAAAATGTTGTCTACGTGCAAAACAACTCCTCAGTTCCAGAGATCATGGGATAGATGCTTATCAAGAATTTCCTTATAAAGCTCTCAACTGTGAATATCTGAATGACTGATAAATTCATTTTCATTTCAATTTAAATGCCAGAGAAGAGGAGCAGTCCCAGTTGGAAGTCAGAGCAGTGGCTCCGCGAAGCCAGGGAGCTCTGAGCCAGGTTTTGACCTGACCAGCAAGAAGGGGACGTGGAAGGTCTTGGAGGTTGTCACAAGCATGGTAGGAAGGCGCACACACCAGCTGTGTCTTTCCACAGCACCAGCTATAGTCAGTCATAAAGCAAAGTGAAATCACAATGAGAAAACAGGTTCTGGGTCCCCACCTCAAGGACATCTCCCCATGGAATTAAACGTGGCGTCTTTAACAGCCCACAGAGCAGGAGAGAGGACAAACCACACAACAAACAAGATAACAGAAGGGGGCAGGAAGTGAACAAACCACACACGAAGTCAGTCTGGGGGTGCGCGGCTGAGGAAAGGCCTCGGTCTGGTCAAGGTCCACTCTGGGCACTGGCGGCTTCTGATGTTCAAGCGGGGGGAGGCTCTCGGTTCTGTTCAGAGATCCAGGGGGTGGATCCTTCGTGCCAGTTGCCTTCTGTAAGTGGTCGATGTAGAAGGGTCAGGTCTGAGGACGCGGACAGTTTGCTGAGCAAATCCTCCCCTTTGTAAAGGGATTTAATGGCTCTCAGGCCCCGGCAGACCTCCTCTGCTTCTGCTCAGTAGCAGTTCTGGGTGCCAGCTGACACTGGTCCCAGGTTTGTCTCCTACCTGCAGTACCTAAACTTCTTGGGTCTTTGCTTGACACGGGCCCCTGCATGACATGAGAGACTCCCTATGATCTCTGTCCCCCGGGGACGGACCTGGTTACGGAGCAGGAACAGAGAGTTTCCCCGATTTGAGAT
The DNA here is from genome assembly GCF_964662115.1 of Mustela nivalis. Lineage (NCBI taxonomy): Eukaryota > Metazoa > Chordata > Mammalia > Carnivora > Mustelidae > Mustela > Mustela nivalis. The sequence goes on from NC_139031.1 coordinate 64,065,298, forward strand.
TTGAGCACGGGCCACCTTCAGAAATGTAGAGGAATCTGCTGCAGATGATCTCATTTCTCCTTCAAAACTACACTAAGAACTGGGTTTAATAAATGAAGAGCTAGAGAATCGGAGAGACTAAGGAGATTTCTGGTACTTGAATTTCTGGTTGAGCAGGAAATAGTGGGAAATAAATATCACCCTGAACTTTTTATTTTCATCAGCCTTTTTCCTTGAGAAGGAACCAGGAAGTAAAGAAGACAGTGCAGGGGGTGCCTGGGTGGCTCAGTCGGTTGAGCAGCTGCCTTTGGCTCAGGTCATGATTCCAAGATCCTGGGATGGAACCCCACACCTGGCTCCCTGCTCAGTGGGGAGCCTGCTTCTCTCTCTCTCTCCTTCTGCCTGCCATTCCCCCTGCTTGTGCTCTCTTTCTGTCAAATAAATAAATAAAATCTTTTTTTAAAAAAAAGAAGACAGCATAGACATGAGATACAAAAAAGTTCAATATCAGCCATAAAATGCTTATCAACTATTTATATCCAAGTTGGAATGTTTATGTTAAGACATTACATCAAAAAAACCAGATGTGAAATTATAAATATAACATCATCTCTGTCTTATAGTTCTCTCTATGTAGCAAACCTAAAGAAAAACAAAACAAAACAAAACAAAACAGAATTACCTTCCCAAATCTGGAGACAAATACACCAAAATTTTAAACAGGAATATTTCTGGTTTTTCTGTTTTCCTAATTTTCTATAACAAACAATTAGTATCTCTATAATAATATATGTTTTTTAAAAAGCACACTGTAATTATCTTAAGGGACACAACCAGCCAGAGCTGTGGGGGTAGACACTGGTGTCCAGGGCTGGATCAAGGCCACATACCGCCGTCAATATGCTGACTCACCCTCCACTGCTGGAGTCCCAGGAGCTGAGTGCACAGGGACCGTCTCCCAATTCTCCCTAGTGCTGCCCCACAGGAAATGTAGGCACCATTGCTACTTCCTTGTTGGGGACCAAAGAAGCAGCAGGGAGGTTACTGCTCCCTTTGCAGGCATCTAACCCTAAGAAATACTGACTTTGTCCCAGGTGCTATGAACACAAGGACAAACAGGTCCAGATGACTGCTCTCAAGTCTCCTGGAAGAAACAGTTTCTGAAAGACGTGAGGAGGGCTGGTAGTAACAGGCACAGGGTGTCATGCCCACATGTGCACGTGGCAGTTGCAAGGAAACCGGCTTTTGGAGGGGGAGGGTTTCCCAGAACAGGGATGATCCAGCCTGGCAAGGTGCACACCATGATCCTGGAACCTTGGACCAACTCACAGGATGATGGTCTGTCTAAGCATACTGTGCTGGTCATCCAAATTGCCCCTCTTTCTTGACACCTACAGGGCAAAGCTGCTCATGATGAGTAGATAGGAATTCGGTGGGGGTGCGGGGGAGGGGGAAGGAAATGGAAGCAAACCCCAGGCTGATGGAGCAGTGTGTGCAGGGGTGTGGTGACAGCATGCGCTCGAAGTATTCAGGGAAACCGTGAGGAGTCTGTGTGCTTAGAACTTGACAGGATGACATTCAGGAGGCTCTGAGAAGCCCCTGACAGGTTCATACGAGAGTGACATTGAAGTCAGATTTGATTTTGTAGGAAGATCACTTATGATATTGTGTGGAATGAGTGGGGAAGCCAGGAGGAGATCAGGGATAGGAGGGCTTTGTGGTGGTTATTAAGACACACGGGGTGTGAATGTCACTCTGGCCAAGGAGCCAGGCTTTCTCTTCCTGTCACCGTCATACTGTTAGTGTCCCAGAGCCTTACCTCCAGTCTAGGGTCACAGTACAGTCAGCTTTGTCGTATGTGTGAAAGTATGGTGTGTGTGTAGGGGGGGGTATGGTGTCTGCGGGGAGGGTATGGTGTGTGTGTGGTGTGCGGGGGCACTGGGGTGGGAGGTGTGCATGTCTGTGTGTGCGGCATATGTGTGTGGTGTATATGTGCGTGTCTGAGTGTGTTCCCGCAGGGTTTCCAGAGCAGGGATGAGGACCCGCCTACATAGATAGATTGCTGCTTCCTCAGTAGGAGATGCTGCTGGTGGCCGTTGGCTCTCGCTGAGTTGGCCTCCGTGCGCTGTCTCCTGCTCCTCCTTCCAGGACTGAGGTTTCTCTACTTTGTGTTCTTCACTCCCCACTCTCATTCACCCAGTCTGTGGGAAAGAAAAAAAAAAACCAAAACTGGTCTGCCAGTGTATGTCTCAGTCTTTCAGAAGCATTCTCAGCCTTACTGTTTGGAGGTTGGTTGGTGAACGCTGAGTAATGAGGAGAAGGAAGGCTGTGTTGGAGAAGCACTTTGTCATGGTGGTGGCTGAGTGGTGTTCCACACCTCTCCTCCCACAAAAAGATCCATCCAAGTCCTAACCCTAGTAGCTGTAAATGAGACCTTATTTGGAAATAGGGTCTTTGCAGACATAAGTAGGTGAAGGATCTCGAAATGATACAGTTTTTAGAGACTTATCTAGAGACTTAGATAGAGGACACCAATGACCGGTGTCCTCAGAAGAGCAAGAAGATTTGAGACAGAGACTCACAGAGAAAGCCATGTGAAGACGGAGACAGAGGTTGAACTGATGTCTCTACCAGTCACCGAAAGCCAAAGCTTGCTAGAGCCAGAAGCAGCTAGGAGAGAGGCAAGGGGTGGTTTCTTCCTCAGAGCCTCCAGAAGGAACTAAATCTGAGGATACCCTGATTTTGGCCTCTGGGCTCCAGGACCATGAGACAATGAAGTTCTTTTGTTTAGAGCCACCATCTTTGTGGTCATTTATTTATGTTAGGAACAGTTGGGTGAGGGCAGAGGAGGGATACACAATGTCACTGATTACTAAATGGAGGGATTATCTTCCCCACAGGCATGAGAGAATGGTCTAAAGCTAAGGTGAGCAGTGAGGGTGGAGATAAGCAGAAAGATGTAAGAAATATGCATTTTCTGTATTTAAGGGCAGACTCTTCCCTCTTAGCCTCTGAGATCCTGAAATTAAGGAACATCTTATCAGTCATGCACACAGCACAGTGCTGCTTTTCTCTTTCCGGTCACTCAAAACTCTTACTCCATTAAAAAAAAAAAAAAAAAAAAGGTGGGGGGAATTGTTCAGAGACCTTCTGGCTGTTGAGTAATAGTAAAATGAACAAAACAAAACAAAACAAACAAACAAAAAAACTACCTACATAGAGAGTGTTACAAAAGATGTCATCTAAGAATTGAGAACACAAAGTATAACAAGGTGTTAAAACTGACTCTTCTTTTTGTCTTGATACCTAGACAGAGGGCAAAAGGCCAAATTTGGGAGGAAAATAGACAGAAGTGGCAAGTACTCCCTTGTTCCAAAGCAAGGTAGTGGATTGCCTACACACCACTAGGGAAGAGAAATAGTTTGAAATAGTTTTACCAGCATTGGCCCATCCCCCACTTCCAGGCTATAATAGAGACAGTGAAGGGTCACTGGGAGGTTGAAGAGCTTCCTGTGAGGATTTTTTTTGCAGAGAGGTACTGTGTTTCTCAAAACAGGGTGTGGTGGTGCTTTCCAACTCACTTTAAGCTAATAAGAGGCGCTTAGAGAACACCACATTAGGAGACCTTGAACTTGTTGCCTTGACTGTTGAGAGTCACTGGAATTGTGCTGGGCCACATGCCTGGGAAGCTAATGCCAGGAGCGTGTGGATCTGCCTGGGCACAGTGGTGGGAGGAGAGGGGGTCAAAAGCCTACACCCTAACAGTGTGGCAAAGCAAAGGTGACTCAGGGTGTCCTGTGGGCCAGGCACACGGGGAGGCAGCAGGATTGGGTCCTTTTGAGAGGAACCCCGATCCAAACAGGCAAGCTGAGGGAAGGCTGTGGAAATCATTCTGATGACTGATGTGCCTCCCTCTGGGAACCTGGAACTTAGTGGGGACTCACAAAGAGATACCTGGAAAAGGTATTACTTGTCCTCCAAAACACGTGAGCCAGCAGTGACAGGGGGATCTCCAAAGGCCCTGGGAGTGCCAGTGAAGTAGGGTTGGCTTGAGTTTTCATCATGTCCCAGGGACAGCTCGAAAGCTTGCAGCGGGCCTTTTCAGTTTAAATGTTTCGTGCCTCTTCCCTCCAACTGCCAACCTTTGGGTGCTTTATACTGGGGGGTGCCCAACGCAGTGTCCAAGTTGTGGGAAGAAGGTAGCACCAATACTCCAGAAGACTCCGGAAGCTAAAGTACCCTCTCCACTACACATTTCTCAGCCCTCAGTAAGCCTGATACAGGCAAGGGGAAAGTTCTAAATTGGTAGAGAATTTTGCGTTTCACTACTACCTTGGACTGGACTTCTTTTTTTTTCCTTTTTAGACAGTTTTTAGTCATGCCTTTATGCACCCTAGTTTATTAAAAATGTAATTGTTTTAAATATCTCATAAATAAAGTGACTGCCCACTAATGCAGCATATAGGTCACCCTTCTCAGCATGGTAATTTTTTAAGGCATTTTTTTTTTTTATTGGAAGCTTATTGCTCACACAGTAGTTATAAGAAGGTCAAATATAATGATGTATACCATCTAAATAAGACAGGCTGGTTAAGAAGTTACCTAATGTAAACAATATACATAATAAATATTAGCCATGTGGACAGGTACATGGAGTAGGAAGAGCTGTGTAAGAGGAGGTGGGTGATCCCTGTGTGACACGTCAAGTGCTCATACGTGGGGCCATTCTCCTTCCTCCTCTGTGACAGTAAACAACCCACTCACAGACAGGAGTTTTCTACACACACCTAAACACACGATTAGTTTTGACCGGCCATGGAGTACAGTCTAATGTGATAATACTGTGAATTTTCTCTGATACGCCCATTAAAAGAGTCAAGAGAAACCCAGCAAAGAGCAGAAAGCATCAAGTTCTTTATTTGGGTTGAACCTAAAGGATCCTCAGCTCTTGCCGTTCACATAAGAACATACGTCTCCTTTTTCAGCCTTTACTTTACTAAGGACGTGTTCTTGGGGTGAGGGGATTTGGGTGGCTGCTTCATCTAATGGTAATTACTGAAATACACTGAATATGTGCCACGGTTTCAGTAACATATTTTAGTCACTTACTTAACATATGAATCATGTACAGCTTTCATGCAAAAAGGAAATGGGAGTGCATCTGAATTGTAATGCTTTTAGTTTTGGTAATCTGTAGTTTCTACTACTGATGACACTGATAAAACTGCTTGTTTACTTACCAAATCAGGCAGTAGTCTTGAGTTCTTAGGAAAATGCAAAAGCAGAACAAATCCTACTCCCTTTATCTCTAGGACTTTTTAGAAGCTAGATAAAAATTATAAATTTTTTAAGGTTTCTCTTAAGCAGTGCATTTGTTTTATTTATTTATTTAAGATTTATTTTAGAAAGAGATAGAGTGCATGAGCAGGGAGAGGCAGAATGAGAATCCCAAGCAGCTCCACACTGAGCACGAAGCCAGAGGCAGAGCTCAATCCCAGCACCCTGAGATCAAGGCCTAAGCCGAAACCAAGAGGCAGAGGCTTAACCCATGGAGAGACCCAGGCACCCCTGTTGTTTCTTGTTTTTTTGTTTTCTCTGTGTTATCATTTCAGAGAACAAATTAGATAAGAACTTGCTAACTCTGTGAGAAACTTCTGGTAAACTTCCTATAAGGAATCAGGAATCTTGAACAGCCACTCAGAGTCAGGATTTTTTTTTTTTTAAGATTTTGTTTATTTATTTAACAGAGGGAGATCACAAGTAGGCAGAGAAGCAAGCAGAGAGAGAGAGAGGAGGAAGCAGGCTTCCCACTGAGCAGAGAGCCGTACGTGGGGCTCGATCCCGGACCCTCTGATCATGACCGGAGCCGAAAGCAGAGGCTTTAACCCACTGAGTCACCCAGGAGCCCCAGGATTTTTTTTCTTTTAAATCCCTATATATCCTGCTTTGTGCCAACTACTATGGCAAATGAGTTTAGGGTGTTATGCTTGACAACTTAAATGTTTAAAGATCTTCTTATGGAGGTTTCTCTAGTCAAATAGAAACCCTTCTACAAAGTCAGCAGTTTCTGTGAGCCTAAAAACAATGTCTTTGTGAATGCATCTAACTTATTGCTTGCATTGCATATTCCTATTTGGGGAAAAAAAGCATCACTCTAATTTCTAAATACTGTGAAAATGCCTATGCTACCTAGAGCCATCTACACATTTAATGCAGTCCCTATCAAAATACCATCAACTTTTTTCAAAGAAATGGAACATATAATCCTAAAATTTATATGGAACCAGGAAAGACCCTGAATAGCCAGGGGAATGTTGAAAAAGAAAAGCAAAGCTATTAGCATCACAATTCTGTACTTCAAGCTCTATTACGGAGCTGTCCTCATCAAGACAGTATGGTACTGCACAAAAACAGACACACAGATCAGTGGAACAGAATAGAGAGCCCAGAAATGGACCCCCAACTCTATGGTCAACTAATCTTTGACAAAGCCAGAAAGAATGTCCAATGGAAAAAAGACAGTCTCTTCAACAAATGGTGTTGGGAAAATTGGACAGCCACATATAGAAGAATGAAACTGGGCCATTTCCTTAAACCATGCACAAAAATAGACTCAAAATGGATGAAAGACCTCAATGTGAGTCAGGAATCCATCAAAATCCTTGAGGCGGGGGCGCCTGGGTGGCTCAGTGGATTAAAGCCTCTGCCTTTGGCTCAGGTCATGGTCTCAGGGACCTGGGATCATGCCCCACATTGGGCTCTCTGCTCGGCGGGGAGCCTGCTTCCTCCTCTCTCTCTGCCTGCTTCTCTGCCTACTTGTGATCTCCGTCTGTCAAATAAATAAATAAAATCTTTAAAAAAAAAAAATTCCTCAAGGAGAACACAGGCAGGAACCTCTGTGACCTTGGCTTCAGGAACTTCTTGCTGGACATGTCTCCAAAGGCAAGGAAAACAAAGATAAAAATGAACTATTGGGACTTCATCAAGATCAAAAGCTTTTGCGCAGCAAAGGAAACAGTCAACAAAACCAAAAGACAACTGGCAGAATGGGAGAAGATATTTGTATATGACATATCAGATTAAAGGCTAGTATCCAAAAGCTATAAAGGACTTCTCAAACTCAACACCCAAAGAATAAATAATCCAATCAAGAAGTGGGCAGAAGACATGAACAGACATTTTTGCAATGAAGACAGCCAGATGGCCAACAGACACATGAAAAAGTACTCCACATCACTTGGCATCAAGGAAATATAAATCAAAACCACAAAGAGATACCATCTCATACCAGCCAGAAAGGCTAAAGTTAACAAGTCAGGAAACGACATATGTTGGTGAGGATGCAGAGAGAAGGGAACCCTCCCAACACTGTTGGTGGGAATGCAAGCTGGGGCAGTCACTCTGGAAAACAGCTTGGATGTTCCTCAGAAAGTTGAAAATAGAGCCACCCTATGACCCAGAAATTGCAGCACTGAGTATTTACCCCAAAGATAGAAATGTAGTGATCCAAAGGGGCATGTGCACCGTGATGTTTATAGCAACAATGTCTACAATAGTCAAACTATGGAATGAGCCTAGATGTCCATCAACAGTTGAATAGATAAAGATATGGTATATATACACAACAGAATATTATGCAGCCATTAAAAAAAACCTTGCCATTTGCAACAATGTGGATGGAACTAGGGGGTATTATGCTAAGCAAAATAAGTCATTCAGAGAGGAACAATTATCATATGATCTCACTGATCTGAGGAACAAGACAAAAGATCATAGTGAAAGGGAAGTAAAAATGAAACAAGATGAAACCAGAGAGGGAGACAAACCTTAACAGACTCTTGGTCTCAGGAAACAAACTGAAGGTTGCTGGAATGCAGAGGAGGAAGAGGAATGGGGTGGTTGGAGGATGGACATTGGGGAAGGTATATGCTATGGTGAGTGCTGTGAATTGTGTAAGACTGATGAATCACAGACCTATACCCCTGAAACAAATAATACATTATATGTTAATTTTTAAAAGTAACTCTAGGGGCACCAGGGTAGCTCAGTAGGTTAAAGCCTCTGCCTTCTGCTCAGGTCATGATCCCAGGGTCTTGGGATCAAGCCCCACATTGGGCTCTCTATTCAGCAGGGGGCCGGCTTCCCTTCCTGTCTCTCTGCCTGCCTCTCTGCCTCCTTGTGATCTCTGTCAAATAAATAAATAAAATCTTAAAAAAAAAAGTAGCTCTAAGTTCTATTTAATTGGCAACTTAAAATGTAAAGTATTTTATTTTTAAACTTTTAAAATTTGAAAGCAAGAGATCCCAGGCTAAATATTGTAGTTTCTCCAAAGCTGAATGTGCTTATTTGGAACTCAATTGTTCTGCTTGAAATACCAAAGCAACTTAGGAAGAAAACTCTTAGGTGAGAACACTATGCTTTGATAATCTGTGATTAGGCAAATTGATCAGTCACTGTTGGTAGCATCCCTGTTGTAAAGTTTTTTCTGGCGAGATAAACACAACACCAGGCAAAGTGGGTGCAAGGCAAGATTTATTAAAAACACTCTCCGGCGAAGTTTCAGGGCTCAGGAGAAGGGGAGCCAGGAAAGTTGCGCCGGGAGGAGGTGGGCACCCTCGGGCAAGGTTCCCCGAGTCTGGAAAGCAGAGTGGCGGAAGTCGTGCCGAAGGCAGGGAGGAGGGGGCTTTTAAGGGGTCTCGGGGGAAGCTCAGGGGTCTTTTGGTAAGTTTCCCTTATTTGGATATCCCGCCTGCTCATCGGGACCCCATTGGTCCACAGGAGCCCGGGGTGGGGGTCTCAGATTCCTGCTTGGGGCTTTGTTCTCCTGTCTGAGCTCAGGTCTTGTGGCGGGAACTTTCACCATCTTTAGTAGCCCTTCCTGCCAGCCCAACACCTGTTATCTTTGGCAAGGGTTTAAAACATTCTAGACTAATTTCATTTTGCTAGGTTTACATGAGTCTTTTCTTTCTGAATATTTCCTGAGAGGCACGTATCACATATAGGATTCATTTTTTATTCTTCTGACTTTGGTGGCCTTCAGGAACCCAAAGGGAAATGCTCCCCACTCAGTGTCTGTTACCAGAAGGAAGGGGTTAATATTGATTAACATTCAGCTGTACACACTTCAGCCTATTCTGATTAATCACTCCTCTTGACATGTTCTGGTCCACGGTGCTTTTTTTTTTTTTTTTTTAAAGATTTTATTTATCTATTTGACAGACAGAGATCACAAGTAGGCAGAGAGGCAGGCATAGAGAGGAGGGGAGGAAGCAGGCTCCCTGCTGAGCAGAGAGCCTGATGTGGGGCTTGATTCCAGGACCCTGAGATCATGACCCGAGTCGAAGGCAGAGGCCTCAACCCACCGAGCCACCCAGGCGCCCCTCACGGTGTTTGTTTTTATCCAGTTCAGGAAGTTGCTTCTCACACTTGTTGTTTTCTTATCACCCCCCAGGATTTTGGTAAGATGCTGCTTTTGGGTCAGTCCATCACCTTCTACTTTCTGTTGGAAGGTGTGGAGCTGCTTGAAAGACTTGCCACCATGGGGAGTTGGAGGAGGGTAGCAACAGCAACTTCCATTGTGTCTCCCCAGCCCTACAGCTAGGTTAGCCGGAGTGGAGTTTTATTACATGATAGTCACCAGAAAGATGACAGAACTTACCTGAGATTTCATCCAGAGCTTGCCTAGAATGGATCAACAGGGTAGGAGGGGGACAGGTGAGAAGGAGAAACACTGTACTCTGCTTGTACATACCAAGTCCAACTCATTCAAAAACCAACTACTTGGCATAAAGAGGATTTGGGACTGATTGGCCACCTGTCATGCAAGATGGGTCTCTTTATGGTGACCCCTTATCTCATGTCAAGGTTCAGGAGAAATTCCACAATGCTGCACAGCATGGGTTAGGCAAGAGGCATTACTGGGGGGAGTTTTACTGAGATCATCAAGGGAAGAACAGGAGGCTTTCGTTCTCCTATCAGCCCACAGGGAGGAACTGTGGGCAGGGTGCTCTGCTGGGTGGATGATGGAACCACCCCCTGAGGCTGCATGGGAAGAAAATATTTTCCTCAGTGCTTCTGGGTCCCTGATTGGATCTGAAAGTTCAACTGACAAAGACAGATTAGTGGCATAAAAGCCTACAAATTCATTTAATATAAGTTTTATGTAACACAGGAGCCTTCACAAGGAACTGAAAACCTCAAGAAACAGCTAGACCTGAGTATATTTATTCTAGGTCTGGTGAAGAGTGAACCATCATGAAGAAATATGGTAGACTGAGGAGTGAGGTAAGTGTCGTGAACAAGGAGAAACTTAGCGAGGCCTGTTTGTTAGGATCCTTCTCGGAGTCCCTCCTTCTTCTGGGATAAGGATGCCTCTTTCCTCAAATGTATAGGACAGATGCCTCCCACAGGAGGGTTTGGTGTGGCTTCGGGGGAAAAGGAGGGTTAGGGTGGTCAGAGTTACCTTCCTGCTTCTGCCATTTTCTCAAACTCCTTCAGTTTAAGTCAGTATGACACAGTGCCATGCTTTGGGGTCGTATGTCCTGAACCCTATCAATACCCTTCCTTTTTATCGAGCCAATATGCGGAAGCAGCCTGCTGCAAGGTGCTGGGGAAATAACACTGTGGGAGGCTACTGTTCGGAGATCCTGACTGGGAATGCTGGTTGTCCCTCGCGGGAGGGAAACCTTGGGCCCACGGGAAGCAGCTAGGAGTGCTTGGGAGGTGGGAAGAGGGGACTGCGCCCTTGAGCAGCCTCTTCTAGCAAGAAGGAGCCTCCAGGCCTAGCGGGCCACTGTCCTGGCAACCAAGAATGAGCCTGCAGGTCACTTCCAGCTCTTCTGACCATTGCACCACAATGCAGGGGTGAGAAAGAAGGCAGAAGCGGGGATGAATCCTGGCTTTCGGGCCCGGACCATTGGACATCTAAAGGAGGAGGAGGAAGTGAGTGGGTGGAAAGAGGACAGGGAGGAAGGGGGAGTTTGAAGAAAAGAGTTAAAGGCATTTATATAAGAAAGCATCCACTATATCCTTAGTGCACAGACAAATGAAAATACGTTGAATACCCAAACTGGTAAGTCTGCCAAGTTTAAATCATCTTCTCGCTATTTTCTGCTATGGTGGGTTAGAGGATAAATACGTATGCACTTATTGAAGATGAAAAAAAATTCTACTCTTTTGCTCTTATCGCATTCCCCAAGTAATAAAAAAGAAAAACAAAAGTTTCAGTGCCCAGCACAGTTTTACCTCTGAGCTCTAAGGCAGTTTAGTCCATAATGCCCTTGGGCTGACCCTTCTACAAGTCAGGGCAGTGATGTGGGCTCTGGTGCTGGGAACCTGCATCTAGAAATGGCAGGTGGACACAGGCATTCATCACAACATTGTTTTTTAAACAAGAAAGGAGGGCACCTGGGTGGCTCAGTCAGCTGAGTGTCTCTCACTCTTGATCTTGGCTCAGGTCTTGATCTCAGGGTTGTGGGTTTGGGCCCTGCATTACATTCCAGGCTGGGTGTGGAGCCCACTTTAAAAAAATTAAATAAGAAAGAATTGGAAATAATGAAAATGGTTATCAAAAGAGTATTCATTACAATACATCCTGTTACACAGATCACCGGAATATAATGCAGCTATAAAAACAATGCTTTCTTAATGTACTAATACTTAATGATATCCACAATTCATTGTTAGGTAAATAAAAAAAATAAAGTGCCAAACAGTATCTAGTCTATGCTATCATTTATACTAAAAAATGCCAGTGGTAAGGGTATATGTACATATGGTACAAGCATAGAGTATTTCTGGAAAGATATGCAGGAAACCAGCAATGGTGGTTGCCTTTAAGAAGGGGCAGCAAGTGGCTGGGAATTGGGGTGAGAGAGAGATTTCACTGAAATACGTTTCATGTCTTTGGAACCATGTGATGTTTATACATACTGAAAAAATATGTGGTAAAAACAGCATGTAGAACCTTAGGTTTACAATCTCTTTCAGACAGAGTTTTTATGCATTTGCTCATGGCCTTTTGCCAAAATTTCTGTTATATCATTTTCTGGATTCCTTTTTGCAAAGCAGTGGAACACGCTTCTGTTCTTTTGAGAGTGTGGGTTTCGAGTCAGACAGACACAGCCTGAGAGCTGATTCCTCCACCACCTGCCCGGCCGTGGGAATTTAGGCCAATGGCTTTACAGAATCTCGGATGCCTTGTTTACGAAATGCTCACAATGGCAGCCCAGCCGTGGAGTGAGTGATCCAAAAGAGAGTGAGGCGTAAGTGCCTTTATCCTCCACACCGAAGTCAACACACCATCACTTCTGGCCTCATGCTGTTTCTTAGAAGCCAGTCACTAATCTAGCCCATGATCAAGAGGCGGGAAATTGTGTTCCATATCTTAAAGGGAGGAATGGCAAAGAATCTGGGCATATTTTAAAGCCACCACAGAAGAGTAACCATAATTTATCTTTCAGATTCGGGCACTTTTAAGAGTGAAAGGAAGTGATATTAGTATGAAGGCTGGATTGTAAGTCTAAACTGGGGCTCTCCCCAGTAAACCAGGATGTATGGTCACTTGGCTACTGCTGTTCCCGTAACCTCTCATGGATATAAATCTCAGACCGGGACATCTGTGCAAATATCTATTACAAACTGACTCTTGAACACTCATCCGTCTTGCTCTGGAAGCTCAGTGGAAGTCTAGCTCCCTCACTGGCTAGGAGCTCCAAAGAGCACTTTGTCTGAAAGGCTGGTTCCCAGGAAAATGGGAACATGTTCTGACTGAAGATCAGCTGACTTTCTAATTGGACCAGACAAGAGAATTCTCCATTAAAAGAAGGCATTCAGGGGGTGCCTGCGTGGCTCAGTTGGTTAAGCGTCTGCCTTCAGCTCAGGTCATTATCCCAGGGTGCTGGGATCCAGCCCCACATTGGGCTCCCTGCTCAGTGGGGGGTCTGCTACCCCCATCTTCCTCTGCCCATCCCCCCAGCTTGTGCTCCCTCCCTCTCTCTCTCAAATAAATCTTAAAAAAAAAAAAAAAAAGAATAATAAGAAGAAGGCATGGAGGACAGAATTCTAAGTCTAGGAGTTTCTTCCCAAGGTGTTAGTGCCAGGCTCCTCATGCAGCACGTCACTTCACCCTTACGCTATCCCTTTCAGTCCCCTTAGGTGCGGGTGCAGACACCAATTTTTGAACTTTTTGCAGAAATGTCATCCAAAGTACAGCATCTTTCACATTACTCACTTTTCAAGTATGGATTTACGATTAGAATATTTCAGGAATTAACAAATACCTCCTTGGATACAGATTAAGACCAATTTAAACAGACACCTACACATCACACTATCTATTCTGAAGGACTTCGGGTAAATTTCACATGGTGTAAAACCTCAGTAACGAGGTCCCTAAGCAACCTTCAGTTTTCAACAATTCCATTAAAAACTATCATTTCAAGGGGAAAAGGAAGTTACAGACTAGAGAGATTTAGACTAGTAGTAACAGATGTTTTTCCCACAGAAATTTCAATAATGAAGTATTTTTTGTAAAATTGAAACAGAGTAAATTTGGTACTGGATTACCTCTAGTTTCTCTTGAGAGTTATTGCCTCTCCTTTTACTGTCACAGCAGCAATATTAGCACCTTTATCATTTACTTCTATTACAAATAAAACCCCAGACCACCTACTGAAACAGAACAAATACAGCAGCTTCTTTTCCAGCCCTGTTCCATCTCTTGGCATCTTTCATGATATCATCATAACAGCAGTATGTGCCCTACCTCACTGATGGTATCGTGTCTACTTCACATTACCAGAATCTGGTGCTGGGAGAGAAACACTTTCAAATACTTGGTCTGATATTCAAGGTATACCATAATTTGGCCAAGCATTATCCTATAGAAAAATAATATATGTAACTTCAAATTTTCTAGTGGTCACATCTAGAAAGTAAAAAGAAATATGGGGAGCTAATTTTAATATTATATTTTATTTAATCCAATATATCCTGTAGGGGTTCAGAGCATGCTACCCCAAAATATGCCATTTTGACATAAGGATTATTGTTGCAGAAGGCCATTGGAAAAAAGGAAACATAAGAACAACTCTTGGGGATGTCCCTGCCTTTCTCTTAGAAAGGGAAGGATGATTCTTAATCATTGGAGACAAGTCTAGACTCTTAACTGCTCAGAAGCGGCACCAAAGGAATCAATACAAACACTGCTTTTAAAAAATCCTTAGCTTCCATTAGTTTCTTCATATATTTGCCTGCCCAACTCTGGAAACTCAAAGACCCTTTTCTTTGTCTTGTCACTTCTCCACCAAGTAGTTGTTCTTTGTTAAGACTCTATGTAAGTTTAAACTCCTTGTCTTTGTCTTGTTAATACTCTCTTTCAGAGCCCCAGCTAATGGACCCAAGGTGACTAGAGGAAAAAGAAAAAGAAAAAGAAAATTCTGTTATAATCCAATGCCTTCTATTTTAAGAGTCAGTATTTTCTTTTCTTGAACATTCTTTCCTCTATCTTGGGTTTTGGAATCTTGCTTATCTTCCAGGTCATCTCAAAGGCAAAACAAAGCTTTTCCACCTGGACCAGACATTCTCACTCGTTTATTCTACCATGGATTGTCATAATATATGCACACATATTGTTCCTCTTTATTGTCTTCTTGAGAGGAAGCACTGAGACTTATTTTTGCTTCTCAGGCTTATCAGATTGCCTTGTACATAGTAGGTAGTCATTAAGTATTTGTTGTGTTACAGTGAACTGCACTGAATTCCCTGCAAAGGAAAGGAACCTCTCTATTGAAAATCGAGCTACCAATAGCTCATGAAACATCTGCCATGGCAATATGTTTTCTACCTACAGGAAAACCAGCTTGCTGACTTATTCACTCTACATCCAAAACAACTGTTAATTGGATGAAAATTGCTCACATTGTGTGGTAATTCAAAAAAAGTCCTCATCATTAAGTTGATGATTATATTTTATTTCACTCTTATCACTGTGAGGCTGTGCAGGGTTCCCCATCCCCTTTAGTATATTGTCAATTAACTTGGCTAGAATATTCTCTGTCATTTCTTAGAAAACTTCCAGTTAGTCTGTGTCAGGCAGTGTGGCTGTTGAAAGGGATGGAAAGAAATAATAACTACTCTGACTACATATTTATAAAGTGCTCACATCTCCTAGGTACCGTTCTATCTAAAAAGAGAATTCGTCTGTGCTTGGAAGAATAGTGAGGTAGCACTAGAGCACCGCATTTCCTCTTCCGGGATTCTGTCTTCTCTGACTAGGCTTATTTCTGTCTGCCCTGGGGCTGCAAAAATACCAACCTGCTTTCCTCATAGAGGTCCCAGAGCTGAGGGACTTTTCTTCCCTGCAAAATAGGAAAAATTACCTAATACCAATGACTCTTTACTACTAGTATTTAGAATATTACTTCCCACAGGTATTTGCACTGTATTTATTTGACAATAGAAATGAAGCCCTTGTGGGTCTCTGGCATAAAACTTGAGTCACAGTCTTCAGACTTTCTTATGTTGTATAAAGATCCATTTCTCATTCACTGGTAGTGATGAAGTTCTAGAACCTAGGTGAGGTTCGGTGGGCTGAGGTCCGGAGCCGATGACCAAGAAAGAATTCTTGAGACATCTTTGGTGCAAAATGGTGGTTTATTAAAGCACAGGGACAGGACCTGTGGGCAGGAAGAGCTGCTGCCCCGGGTTGTGAGGGATGGTAGATTAAGTACCCTACGGAGTTTTCATATGCTAAAGAGGGCCTACAAGGTGCCTGCCTGGATACCCGAGGCCTAGCGGCTTGATCAATGTTGTCTTTAGGCCAGCCATTAACATGAAGGTAGTTGGGAGACTTTTTGGTGGGATGTCATAATCCTGCTATCATTCGTCTTTGTTAGTGAGATTTAGGACATTTGTAAACCAAGGGAGACTCCTGTCTTGCAGGATTGTGATCCCTGCAAGTTAACTATTTGCTTATTGTTCATGGCAGTCAGGGCTGCCCGAGGAATGCTACACATATGACTGAGGGGGAGTGGATGGAGAGGGGGTGCAAGGCGCCAGCTTTTGTTTTGTCTTCAGCCAGCCTCGTGCTCCCTCAGTAGCACTGGACTTTGCAGAATATAGGATCTCCCCAGGAAGAGGCAATTACTCCATGTTAAGAACTTGGGATCTGACATGACAACCTCTGAGCTTTGTTTCTTGTGGATAATACATTAATATTATCTATTATTTATATAGTATAATATTATACTCTATGATACACTATTAATACTAATAATATTATAATAGTATAATAATATTATACTATTAATACTATCTTGTGGATAATACTATTGAGCCCATAAAACCATTGTGAGGTTTAGATAACTACATCAAGTGCCTGATGCATAGCAAATGCTCGATAAGCATGAGATATTATCTTCTTTTGAAAAAAAGACACCCATTTACAAAATAGTAAGTACTGATGAAGTCCCAGAACCTAAGTCAGGTTCGGTGGGGTGAGGAGGTTCGGAGCCAACGACTAAAGAAAGAATTCTTAAGCCGTCATTGGTGCAAAATGGTGGTTTATTAAAGCACGGGGACAGGACCCATGGGCAGGAAGAGCTGCTGCCCCGGGTTGTGAAGGTGGGCATGTTATATACCCCACGGTTGGGGGGATGGTGAAGGGATGGGAGGTTTCAACAGAGTTCTCACATGTTAGGGAGGGCCTACAAGGTGCCGGGGGGAGTCTTTGCCCTTATGGCCTGATCAATGTCGTCTTTAGGTCAGGCATTAACATCAAGATAATTGGGAGATTCTTGGTGGGGCATTATGATCTGGCTATCCTTTACATTCCTTTCTACTCCAGTCTCCTCCAGTTTATGGTGGGAGGGGGACATTAGGGCTTCAGGAACCAAGAGTTATTTGCCTCTGGAAATTTGTGCTATTGATAAGGTAACCTCCCTGTTTAGGTCTCTAGGACATCTTGTAGAGCAAGGGAGATTCCTGTTCTGCAGGATTGCGATCCCTGCAAGTTAACTATTTATCGTTTTATGGCGATCAGGGGTGCCTGAGGAATGCTACACATATGGAGGGGAGCGGGTGAAGAGGGGGTGCAAGGCGCCAGCTTTTGCTTTGTCCTTAGCCAGCCTCCTGCTCCCTCATCAGTACCATGCATTTTAATGCCTCCAATACCACAGACTCTATGTTGACTTTTTAAATATGACCTTTCAGGTTATGACACACATACGAAATGGTAATTGTGGCAGTACAATGGGTTGAGCCGGTAGGGTTGCCCAAAGCCAAAGGCCAGCAGCCAAGGGGCTCCAGCCAATATCTTGGCATTTTTGTAATGCATTTGTGAAAGGTAGCAGAATGCACTACCTCAAAACATACCTTTTTGGCAAAAGGATTATATTGATCTGATAATTTTGAGAAACTGCAGACACAGAAGAAGCTCTGAGAGCAGAATAGAAGTTACCCTTTTGTTAAGGGAAATTTACGTTAGAAACAATGTCTGTATCAGGAAAAGGGCTATTACCTGAGAGGACTTTTTCACCCAGAGACTTACCTGCATGCAGGGCAACTGGTGTTAATCCAGTATTTCCTCTTCTCACCTTCCTTTGAATTGCTCTCCCCACCTGCAAAGCCCCAGACACTTTTTCTCTAGCCTCACAGCCTTTTGAGTCTCATTTCTTTGTGGGACTTCATAATTAATTAATTTAATTAAAATTTTAAATTATTTAAAATTAATGTAATTAACTGCATAATTTATTTTAATTAAAATGTATTATGCACTTAATTAAAATTGGGTTTTTCCTTCTGTTAATCTGTCTTTTTATTACGGGGGCCTCAACCAAGAACCTTGAGGAGTAAAGGGAAAATTATCATCCCCACATTTTATTATTTCTACATTTGGGGTAACATGGTGTCTCAGAACACCAGACGGAAGTTTTGCCATGAAGTATTATTGTTCCCCCTATACACGAGAGGGGAAATTGAGACTTGGGAAAGTTAAGGCGACATATAGCTCCTGAGTACCCAATAAATAGTGGGACTATTGTTAATAAACAGTGGTGCTGAAAGTTGGTCTTCAATAACCTTGGAATTATTAAGTGAAGTCAACATACATTGATTAAAATGTTTGCATCAGCTACTTCTTCATTAGACTTTTTGTTTTGAGACAATGGTACATTCATATACAAATACAGGACAACATCAGAATAAAAAGGATGAGCACCGTTTTCAAATACTCATTTCAACGTAGCTGGGGGATGTCTGTGTACAATGAGTAGGAGGATATGTGGGTCAGGAGCTCTACAGAGGTCAAAGCTGCAGATAAGGATTCATCAGTCTTCCTCCCATGTGTTAGACGTGACAGGACCCTGGGGACAGAAGGGGTCCCACAGAGACTAGGAACAGAGCAAGACAAGTCACTTCTCTTAACTGCAAGTTGTGTGTAATGAAAAATCTCTAGCCCGGGGGTTGGTGGGGGCGGTAGTATGCACCACAAAGGTTAAAACATTACAGAATTTGTAAATTCAGAGTATTGCTGCTGGGATAAAGACAACCTTAAGACAGAACTACAGTGAAACACTAGCAAGTTTTCAGTGCTTTTTATTTTTTTCTTTAGCCCTAAGCCCTTTTTTAACCTTCTCCAAACATGTAAGTCATGCTCCCATTTCTGAAGAAGTCAGAAAGGCAGACATGCAATTACAGCGATATTCTGAGCAGTTGTTCAGGCATAAACAGCAGCCTCCATAGCACAGAATCTTGTAATTAGGGCACGTCCTCCCCAAAGCTCCAGAAAAAGTGGGAGCGGACCATGTAAAGCACCAAAGGATCATCACTGAAAAAATGAAAAAAGCAACATCCAAATGTAACTTTTCTTCCTTTAGCACATTCATCTTAGAATCTTCCATTTGTATATTGCTCTACCTTCTACCAAGACAAAGGTGACAGGATTGGAGGATATCCACGTGTGAGAGAGCCCTCCTGCAAATCCAAACCTAATTAGTTGTATCTGGTAGTCCCTCCTCCCCTCCATTTCTACCACCATCCCCCGGCCTCACCACAGAGGTGACTTCGTTCCTTTGTTTTCTTTAAAATGCTCTTTTGAGGTTTAGATAACTACATCAAGTGCCTGATGCATAGCAAATGCTCGAAAAAATAAAATAAAAAAAATAATAATAGGATTCATGAATACTGTAGTATTCATGAAAAAATAAAAATAAAAATAAAAATAAAAATGAAATAATAATAGGATTCATGAATACTATAGTGAAAGCCCGGAGAAAAGGACAGCAAATTGGTTAGTAAAGAAAATGCCATAAAGTATCTAACTACACAAAAAATTCCATGATAAACCATAATATACTCTATGTGTCTGGGAAATGAAATCACTGATTGTCAAATATTCAAGAGAACTCACGAATTCTATCAAAGTTACACATATTTATTGAGCTGTTTCCCTTTTCTTAGATTGGAGGGAAATAAGAATTATTTATTCAAATTCTTGCAGGCATATTGGTTAATGAGTTCTCTCTTTAATTGGCCAGTATCAGTCTGCTGAGGACCATGAACTTGTCCCCATGTTAGGCTCTCGGTGAGGTCTAGGATGTGGAGAGAGGGGACTAGCTCACAAATTTAGTCTGGTGGCCCTTAGTGATACAATAGAATCCTGATTGTGATGGCATCAACATGTCTCTTACCTTTTTAAAGAATTCCACATTGGGGAGGACGTGCCCTAATTACAAGATTCTGTGCTATGGAAGCTGTTGTTTATGCCTGAAGGGACCTCAGGAAACCAGAAGAGTACATAATGTGGATTCTCCACGTTTGCTAATTCTTTTTTTTTTTTTTGATAAAGCTATCTATAGCAGATTATTTTATGTATCACTGTTTTCAAAGAGATTGTGAGCTAGCAGCTAAGCATCCCCAGTAAACATCTGAATAAGAGACTTGTACAGGTGTAGTAAAGAAATCCAACATCCCCAGAAAATGTGCCAACTACTGCAGGAAGTCACTCTGTGCTATTCTAAAGTGTTGCTAAATATAGTTGGGCAGCAAGCCTTTGCATTAAATCAGCAGGGCTGGTTCATGGCTTAATAATGGATGAAATTCAGGAAGATATAAAGTGTCCTCCAGAAAGACCTCATCTACCTCTAGCTCATGTCTCTGCTTTTCATCTAGGCTTTTTTTTTTTTTTTTTTTTTTTTGCATTGGGAAGAATCACCTCCACTTATCAGCAAACTTAGCAGTGCTGAGAAAAGTTCCTGGCATGGAGGAGCAGAGTGTTGCCCCACCATGTGGTAAAATAGTTTTGGGTGGGGGGGGCATCATGTTGAGAGCTGGTGTTGGGACTCAGTACAGACAGAAAAGGTTCTTTGCTCATCAGGGGCGGCAGAGGGGAGTGTTGGGGACAGGGAATGGTACAGAATGGAAGAAACACAAGAGCAATTCTCTGCTTTTACTGGAATGCATGGCTTCATATTGCTTCTAAATCCAGAATGGGTTTTGTAGGCTGGTTGGCTCTTCATCTCTCCACAAATGAGACTGAGAAGGAATACCACCAGTTTCATTCATCATGCATTCAAGAAATATTTATTGCACACCTGCTACGTGTCAGGGGAGCTGGGCAGACAGCAGTGAACAAGTCAAGGAGTTCATATTCTGAGTCGGGTGGGGTGGGGGATAAACATTCTAAAGAGTAAAAAGCCAACATCCTGGTAGTACTGATCCTTCCGGTGACCTTGACCCAAGTCATCACCATTTGACATGTTTGCGTGTCCTTGGCTTCCCATCCCCATGCTCTGCCAACAGTATGACAAGCCCCTCATTCTTGACTCCCTGTGCACTCAGGGTCAGCCAAGCTGTTCTCATTCTTACTCATCATCAGGGTCTCACTCTCAGCCCCATTCTCTCCTACACATTGACTGCAACAGAATTTTTTAGGACTTGGCCAAGAACTGAAGCCTGAGGTTCTACTCCCCGCTTCCAATTTGAATGGAATTCCTGGCATGACCAGGCCACCTGCTCAGCCCTTGTTTTGCTACAAGCCCTCACCTTTTGCATGCGTACCTCTCAGTGTTTACTTGTATGTACAATTCTCTGCCAGCTGTCATGAGTGACCAGTAGACTAACCACTCTGGTGCCCACCACCAGTGCCAGTGCTGAGACCCCACACAAACCTTCCTCCTTCCCACGCACAGCAAGCTGTGCTACCCTTGTCGGCTCTGGTAGATGTGGTGCCTCCAGACGACACTCAGCTCTTTTGGAACTATTCTTGTGGACACTGCCCTTTTTTAAAAAAACAGAATAACCAGCTCTCTGAGACTTGGGCTTAGACACCCCAAGAAGGATGGAGGAGAGGAAGTGAAAGCCCCCAGCCCCTGCCCTTGCCATGAGCCCCCTGGATAAGCTTGAGGGTGCACCTGGAGTTGGAGCATTTGTCAAGCACTTCCCTGTCATATCTCTAATTTGTCACTACCATCTGATGATGTTGTTCAGGCATCATATGTCATTATAAGGATCATCACTATTTGCATACAAGATAGTTTTATCCCAGGTAAAAGCAAGTGCTTGGTGTTGGTCGATGACCAGCTCTGTGCAGTATTGTCTAACAAATGATAACATCTGTGAGGAAAAGGTTTCCTATCAGAGGCAGGTTTGAGACTTGTCTCAGGTCTCACCTCTTCCCACTCTCTTCCTTCTCTTCTCCACTCAATAATTTGATATTTCCTGATCTGCAAGAGAGTTAGGGTAGAAACCATGTCCTAAAGGGTCATAAATTAAATCAGAGGCATGATCTCTGAGAATCAGACCTTCCAGTCACTTTGATCTCATGGGGAGATCAGACACAGATTCATGAAAAGGAGTCATAGAAAGCAATGTAACAACGGAATGCAAATTAAAATCATACTAGCTTGCCTATACATTCTAGAGTGACCTGGACTAGAGATGCAATATAGAGATGACAGTAAAAGAAGGCTTGTTGGAAAAAAGACTCCTCCCAAGATCGTGGGTATGGTGCCTGCTGGCAGTCTGCACCACAGTGGCCGCCAGACAGAGGGAACACTGGCCAGGGATGATAGGGGGAAAAAAATCCAATGCCTGTGATGAGCTGTCAGACAGTCATTAGCATTCTCTTGACCAAAGAGGAGTTTAGATTTGAAGGTCTCGCCTGATCAAACACACTTTCTGTGTAATGAAGTATTGAGCCAACCCTTGGAATAAAAACCTAAAGGTCTCCTTGAAACTACACTGCTATTTGGAACACGTTCATCTTCTGCTTATGGGATCATATGGCCATCAGGTCCATTTCTTTCTTAAATTTCAGTTATTAAAATAGAAGAAAATGACTTACTTTATAGAACTGATATCTGATCCATGTTGTTTCTTCCAAACGTGGTAACAAGAGTGTTGGTAGTTCTGATGTAATAAACAGTACTTAAGTTGACCTAATACATTTCTGAATAACAAAACTATTAGAAGGGGCACCTGGGTGGCTCAGTCATTACGCTTCTGCCTTCCGCTCAGGTCATGATTCCAGGGTCCTGGGATGGAGCCTCACATTGGGCTCTCTGCTCAGTGGGGAGCCTGCTTCTCCCTATCTCTCTGCCTACTTGTGATCTCTCTCTCTGTCAAATAAATAAAATCTTAAAAAAAAAAAGTAAGTCTGAAACAGTTTTAATACAATTTTTTTTCTTCTAATAAGTTCCTTTTTCCTACTTATACTCTATACGTTTAAGTATATAGTATATATAGTATATATTTATTATACACACACACACATACTCTTTAAATGAGTTTACTTTTTATTCAAAGAACAGAAATACCACTTTTTCAGTTTGTTGCCCAAATTTTAGAAGGCATAATCTTTTTACTACATATTAGTGTTAACACATACCTACTCAAATTTCTAAAGAAAGTCACTTCAAAGTGTGTCCTGTGTTCATACTTGCCACATTATAAAAAATAAACACCAAATTTACCTAAGGTAGGTTGAATGAATCTATGCAACGGCATGATTCAGTGATCAGAACAACTGGGCTGCCATCCCATTCTTAGATTCTCAGGAGTCTGTAATTAATTCTCTATAACTCATCTTGGGTATATATCACAGAGTTTAAGGAACCCTCAGGGTGAATCGCATTTTTGGAGATGTTTGTTTCTTATTCAGCTAAGAGCTTCATTTCTGAGAGGTTACACTTGAACTCCAAAAGCTGCAATGAGAAGGGAACATAATTTTGGAGACTGTGATTGCTGGGATGTGTATATTCCCTGAGCTCAAAGTCCTAGAGGGAATGCCTGGTTGGCTCAGTCAGTTAAGCATCACACTCTTTGATTTTGGCTCAGGTCACAATCTCAGGGTCTGGAGATAGAGCCCCAGGTCAGGGTCTGCTCTCAGCGGGGAGTCCACTTGGGATTCTCTCCTTCTCTCTCTCTCTGCCCCTCCTCCCATTCTGACTCTCTCTCTCCCCCAACCTCTAAAATCAATCAATCAATCAATCAATCAATGGGGGGGGGGAGTTCCAGAGGATTATCATGCAATAGATCTTTTCTATGCAGATTTAGGCTCCTCAAAAACACTCAAGAAAGTACTATTCAAGGGGAAAACTTAAAACCTTGTACTGAAAAAGCAGGAAACCCTGGCAGGCTCTGGTTGTATGCAAAATTTTGGCAGCAAAACCAACTCTGAATCCAGATAATCTTCCCAATTGCATAACTCTAGCCAGTGTATGCTTTAGGAACATAACTATACATATGTGTATTTTCCACACTCCCTGCATCTTCTCATGGTAGAGACTTTGAAAATGGCTCTGGTGTTCCAGTGGCACATGAGAAGTAACAATAACTGGAGAAGAAGAGGGATAGAAAAGGAAAGAGATAGGCTGGGGTGTCAGGTGTAGGTTCCACCATTTTCACTTGAGCCCTATTACTACTGAAGAAGGGAAAGGAGCTGCCCTAGGTGGATGGATGTACAAGGAATGCCAAGTGGAAATACACTGGCAGGAAGGGGAAACAATACTGAGCTAATACATTCGATGTGGAAAGCTCAATAAAAGTTCAGACACATTGAGCTTTCAAGATCTAATAGCTCGTGATAAGAATGACTACTTGAAATGATTTTATATTCAAGGTGTACTCTTAACTATTTACACTGTCATTACATTTGTTTTATATCAGTAAGAGTGATTATATAATGCCCAGCTTTTTGAATTGCTCCTTAACACATATAACATTGTATCAAATCATATAAGACATGGTTTAAAACAAAAGGCAAGTGGATGTCTTCATTAAGTTTCAGTTACCTTTAGATCAGGGCATTGGGCTTTGCAATGACTTGCTGCTATTGGAACATAAACTCCAGATCTTTCTATTGGAACATAAGCTCCACATCTTTGGAAACTCGTACTTTTATATTGAACCCTGTCCTTAACTTGCTGGCAACTGGCACCCTTTTGCTCTCAGATTATGTTCTTATACCATGTATTACAAACCTCTGAAAGAGGATATACATTTTAGATAATTATAACTATAGAATGAAATATAATTAGTGTTATAATCTTAAATTAATAAGAACACATTAACATTTTGGTCCTATAAAAACAATATATTCTCCTATAGCTTTAAAAAATAAAGATCTTTTACTTAAAAGTAACTATATTGGTGTCATTATCAGTTTCTAGACTTCTGTGAACGGAAGGTGTATGCAAAAGGACCTCCAAAGTCTGAAGAAATTCTAAGGTTGGAAAAAAGGTCAAGTCCAGCTTGACAAGAAATGGTTTATTAAGGTGACATATACAGAAGCATGTCTTAGGCTGCCACAAACCAAGTGGATCTCCACAACCCCACCTCTGGTAAAACCTGCTTTTATAGCCCTATAGGCTGGAGAGTACATGCTAGGAGACCATCCAGGAAGGGAATGTTTGAGAACAGGTATGTGTCATTGTTCTTTCTCCAGGGCAGACCAAAGATATTATGCCCTGAGGATGTACTTATGAAGAATGTGTTCAAAAAGGCTCCAGGTCACAAAGTGATTATCATGATGGATTTGTCTAAGATGGTGTGATTCACACAAGACCTTTTTTGATGTATAAAAGTAGAAAAATCTCTCACATAATCTCTACTGCTGCTCTTGCCATTTGGAGGATATCACCAGAAATTAGCTTTTTTGGCTAAAACATATTCATTGTGTCATATTGCAATAAGATTATGGTTTATATAGACAATTATCATTGATGGAATTGAGGGTTGTTTTTCTTAAATGGTTCCAGATATCCTTCTTTTCTTGTTTTTCTTTTTTTCTACAAAAATCTCCAATGGAAAAATATCCATGGAAAAAGTCACTCACTTGTTACAAATATGTTGTCACGTTAGTTGTGATGGTCAATCCTTCATTTTCTAAAACGGTCCAAGAAAAATAAAGTCATTTTGACATGCTTTATCCCAACCAGTAATTTCCTGTGAAAGCAAATAATTTCTGGCTATGCCATTTTTTTGTTAGATCATTATTTAGAGGAATTATTTGTTTTCATTTTCATGTTTGAGTACTGTTGCTATATATGCTAGGTGAAGGATAAACTTTCTGTTTTTTAAATTGTCAACTAAAGTATTATTTGGTGCACATAAACACATATTTCTCATGGCTCAAAAGCAAATATAGTAGGGTTGCAGATTTAACTTTAAATTAAATCTACTACAACTGAGATTTGTTCTTTTATTTTTACTGATTTTTTAAATTTTATTTTTTAAATTAAATTTATTTATTTGGTACACACACACACAGAGCATGCAAGCACAAGCAGGAGAGCAGCAGAGGGAGAAGCATGATCCCTACTGACCAGGGAGCCAAATGTGGTGCTCCATCCCAGGACCCAGGATCATGACCTGAGCTAAGGCAGAAGCTTAACTGACTGAGCCACCCAGGCAACCCATGTTCCTTTATTTTTATCCATAAATATTGTGGGCTTCCCCTGACTTCTAGTAGTCGTGGTGGTAGTTGTTGGGAGGGGAAAATTATTAACTTTTAGCCCTTATCTGTGTGAAATCTTAGTTCAAATGAATAAAGGAAACAATCCCTTTAAATAATGCTCAGCTTTGGGGAAAAAGAAAAAAACAAAAACAAAGAGTTTATGTGATCTCTTATATTGTGTGTCCCCCTAAATCCTCTCCAAAATGGCTTCTGTGGGTATGGATGTGTTTTTCATGATCCTGGGACAGTAGTCTTTGGGGTGATGGACCCATTCCCTTGGTTGGTTCTTGCCCAGTTAAGACCTGTGGCTCAATTGTGGGGCTATGGAGCAGCATAGAGTGCCCCCAAAGTTCTTATGGGTGCTGATTTGGCATTATCTCCATGCTCCTCTCCGCTTCCCATACAAGTTTTCACTTTTTCATAATCTTTTGGGCCTCTTCTTCAATGCCAATGGTTGGGAATGATAAGAGCAGTCTCCAAGGTCTTCATGTGGTTAAAGGTCATCTGAAAGATCCGTGGCCACTCTTTCATCTTGTCTCCCCTTTACTGACTCAGTCCCACTTTGGGTTTCTCAGGGCCTACCAACACTTCTGAGTCCCTGGCCTGGAGACTTGTTCTGTAACCCAACCCTATGAGAGCAACCCCCACTGAGACTCTCTCCACCCCCATCTCCGCAACTGCAGGATCTTATATATACACCACATGGGAATCAAGGCTTCTTGGGGGAAACCACATCATCCTCCTGACCTGCACAGCTAAATGATGTGGGTTTTCTCCAGGTTGGGGCAGAGCAGTCTGCGAGGCAATCCCTCTCAGAGTTTCAAGTGAAGAGTTGGGGCAAGAATCCCTCTGCCCCCCCTCCTTCTGAGTTTCCCTTGCTCATCAAGCTGGGGTGGGGGACATATGTCGGCTGTACTTTGCTCTCTTAGTTTTCCTTCTCCATCCTACCTCCCTCTTTCTACCATCCCCTGGAAAGAAGGATGGTGGGCTGCCTTCCACTTCATGATGTTGTATCTTCTTTTGTGTAGCAGCAGGTCTTGGAGCTTTGCTGTCAGGAAGCAAAGGTTTCTTCTCTAGCCCACAGAACTCTATAAACTGGATCATCCAGGCTGAGATGGTGACATGTTAAAGAAGAAAGATAATAGTATTTGGAAAATCCTCTCTCAAGGCAATAACCTGACTTGGAAGTCCTTTTTAATTTTTTTCTGCATAATCTTATTTCTTATGCTGGAATCTGAATAATACAATTTTTTTTTGCATTCTTTCTTACTATAAATCCCTATCTCCACCCCACTGCATCCTACCCCTCCCCACACCCTTCAATTAGATGGACATTCAGGCCAGCTGGATGAAGACCACCCTCTCAGAGAGACAAAGAAAGAAACACATTACTAATTTTCATAATTTTACCCTGTTACAAAATAAATACGCTACCATTAGAAGTCATGTCCTACACAGAAAGAGATGATGTGTCAGCTACCAATTCCTTAACAAAAATCATGGAAGACACAAAGATTTGGTTTTTATCTCCTGGTGGAGATTTTGTTACTATATAAAGACTGAGCATTTTTGTTCTTGTAAATAAATTTCTTGCAGCAACTGCATGATAGTGAATTATACAAACAGCTACTCCTTTCTGTGACTAGGCAGAAAAGCTTGACAGTTTACCCAGCCTAGGAAGGGGAACTATCAGTGCAAATTGATCCACACACATGAAGTGTTAGCTTATAGTTCAAAAAGACATCTTGGATGAGATTGGACATATTGATTCCTTTCATAGTTAACTGAAGCAGGACACAAAAGAAGATTTCATTTATACTCTCTCCCTTAAATACTGCAAAGATACCAAGAGCCAACTACAACCATTATTATCACATGGCTTGCCAACTAATATCTGCTTTAAGCAGAAGGATAGATTTTGCATTTTCTATAACTTACTTCCAGATATTCACATAAATTTAAAAAAAAAATTTTATCATTGGACAAAGGAACATGCTGAAGCTTCTTTGGTGCATCTTCTCTCAATACCACTTTTTAACGACATTTCTAATGAATAGAAATTCACCCACTACAAGAGCTTCTTTTCCTTGGCATATGAATTTGATACTTATTAGGATGTTTGTCTGTGTCCAGAACTCCTCAAGTCACACAGACTCACATGTCCTCAAGGTTGTGCTATGATCAAATCATTCCCTTGTATATGCATGATAACAAAGTGTATCTTCTCACATTAAAAAAAAAAAAATCTTCAGGAGCGGTGGCTACCCAAGCTGTGCCCAGCAATGCGCTCCTTCCCGCTCCCCCACATCAGCCTCGGCCCTCTCACCGGCTGTAGAAAATGGTGAAAGAAACCACTTATTATGATGTTTTGGGGGTCAAACCCAATGCCACCCAAGACGAACTGAAAAAGGCCTACAGGAAACTGGCCTTGAAGTACCAACCTATAAGAATCCAAATGAAGGAGAGAAGTTTAAACAGATTTCTCAAGCTTATGAAGTACTCTCTGATGCAAAGAAAAGGGAATTATATGACAAAGGAGGTGAACAGGCAAAGAAGGTGGAGCTGGTAGTGGTTTTGGCTCCCCCATGGACATCTTTGATATGTTTTTTGGAGGAGGAGGAAGAATGCAGAGAGAAAGGAGAGGTAAAAATGTTGTGCATCAGCTCTCAGTAACCTTAGAAGATTTATATAATGGTGCAACAAGAAAACTAGCTCTGCAAAAGAATGTGATTTGCGATAAATGTGAAGGCCAATGTGGTAAGAAAGGAGCAGCTGAGTCTTGTCCCAATTGCTGAGGTACTGGAATGCAAATAGGAATTCATCAGATAGGACCTGGAATGGTTCAGCAAATTCAGTCTGTGTGCATGGAGTGCCAGGGCCATGGGGAATGGATCAGTCCTACAGATAGATGTAAAAGCTGCAATGGAAGGAAGATAGTTCGAGAGAAGAAGATTCTAGAAGTTCATATTGACAAAGGCATGAAAGATGGCCAGAAGATAACATTCCATGGTGAAGGAAACCAAGAACCAGGACTGGAACCAGGAGATATTATCATTGTTTTAGATCAGAAGGACCACGCTATTTTTACTCGGCAAGGAGAAGACGTTTTCATGTGTATGGACATACAGCTGGTTGAAGCACTGTGCGGTTTTCAAAAGCCAATATCTTCTCTTGACAACTGAACCATTGTCATCACCTCTCATCCAGGTCAAATTGTCAAGCGTGGAGATATCAAGTGTGTGCTAAATGAAGGCATGCCAATTTATCGTAGACCATATGAGAAGGGTCACCTCATCATCAAATTTAAGGTAAACTTTCCTGAGAATGGCTTTCTGTCTCCTGATAAACTCTCTTTGCTGGAAAAACTCCTACCTGAGAGGAAGAAGTAGAAGAGACTGATGAAATGGACTAGGTAGAACTGGTGGACTTTGATCCAAATCAGGAAAGACAGCGCCATTACAATGGGGAAGCATATGAGGATGATGAACATCATCCCAGGGGTGGTGTTCAGTGTCAGACCTCTTAATGGGGCCAGTGAATAACATTGGTGGCATTTTATGTGCAGTAGTGAATGAGTGAAGGACTATAATCATAGCTCACTACTTGCTATTGTTTTTGTTTTAATATTCAACTATAGTAGTGTTTTAAAAGTTAAATGAAGAATAAACTCAAATATAAAAGCTCAAAAAAAATCTTCATTTTCAATGTTTGAAGTAGCAAGGTACATAGTAACATGGTGGTTATTCAGATCCATTTCTCTTTAGTCTACAAGTAAAGATGAATGAGATTTCTGGTTTTGTTGTGTGTGTGTGTGGGGGTGTCCATATAACATGGCACAAAAACCTGACAAAGATAAGAAATTTGACTATGGAATAAACCACCATCAACAATATTAACAGTTAATGGCCAACTACTCAGGCAAACTTATCTATGCTGCTGTCATGTCATTATCTACACATGCATCAAGAAAGACCCCAAAATGTTGCAAGACAGATGGAGCCACAACCCAACAGCTCTATAGAATAGGATCAACTCACTGACACACACATTCTTACTGGCAATTGCAAATAATAGCAGGGAGTAGTGCTTGACTCAGTTATGTATAGTGGTGAATTGGCCATTAGCAAAATGTGGGGCCAACAAATTCTACTGCGATGGCTCAATCTGTATTCTTGGTGAAATCACGCATGTCTCCCTCTTCCAGGAAGGGAAGAGCTCCAACAAATAGCTTCTAATGTAGAGGATTGAAATGTAAACCTAACATCAAGACATGGTATAGGTTCTACATATGACATCCCAGGTAACAGTTGGAAATACAAATCAAGATCTATGAGTATATGGTTAATCTCTTAATTTTTATCTCCAACATTTTTTTTAAAGATTTTGTTTACTTATTTGTCAGAGAGAGAGAGAGAGAGAGCGAGCACAGGCAGACGGGGTGACAGGCAGGCTCCCTGCCAAGCAAGGAGCTCGATGCGGGACTCGATCCCAGGATCCCGACCTGAGCCGAAGGCAGCTGCTTAACCAACTGAGCCACCCAGGCATCCCTCCAGCTATTTTTCAACAGTGGTTTTTGGTGAAGCTGAGTTTTGCATGGAGAAAGGGTGGAGGAGGTGGGAGGTTGGTGAGCAGTACCCAACTCAAGTCTCAATCCTTTACACCCCAAGAGCAAAACAGTAAGCATTCTGTTAACTGAACCCTGAACCGATACTTGGTATTTTGATGAACATCTAGTGTTACTCCAGAATGGTCCCAGAGGCCTTGGCTCTTATGTTCAACAGTCTAACGAAGTATTCCATACATAAACATACTCTCCCTGAGGTGAGTTTTGATTAACATGGTTTTATGAATCTTATTATTTCCAGAAAGGTTTTGGTGCCCCCACTAGATGCCCTTTGGCCTTCTTAATCTGGCTCTGAAGACAGACCCTAGAAAAGTTTTCTCCTCTCTCTGGGTGGCCATGTGTTAGTGGAGTTTATTGAGGAAAAAAAAAATGTAGTTCATCACCCTACAAAAGGTTAGAACGCCTTATAACTGATAGTCCATGGAACTATGGAGAGCATAAAGGAGATGTGAGGCTCATACCACCATAGAATCAGGGACTCATAGATAAGAAATGGAGATAGAGGGCCTATATCTTTCCTTCTTTCTCCTCTCCTGTTCCCTCCCTCCTACCCTCTCTCCCTTTTCTTTCTTTCCTTCCCCTTCCTTCCTTTTCTTCCTTTCCTTTCTTTTTTCTTTTTTTTCCTTCTTCCTTCCTCTATCTCCCTCCATTCCATTCCATTCCATTCCATTCCATTCCATTCCATTCCTTTCCATTCCATTCCATTCCATTCCATTCCATTCCATTCCTTCCTTCCTTTCTCTTTTCTTTTCTTCCTTCCTTCCTTTCCCTCCCTCCCTCTGTTCATTCCTTCATTTTTCTTTCTTTCTTTCTTTCTTTCTTTCTAATATAAGTAGATGTCTTTGCAATTTGATGATTCACAGAGACTGAGCAAAATGTTATAATATAATCACTTACAATGGCAAGTAAGATCCTTGGGTCCCATTTTCTGAAGAAATAAAATTCCAGTCACATGGATGAGGGCTGAGATGACTTAGCTTAGTGATACAACTTAGGGATAAAAGAATTAAGTTTTC
This sequence comes from Mustela nivalis, assembly GCF_964662115.1. Lineage (NCBI taxonomy): Eukaryota > Metazoa > Chordata > Mammalia > Carnivora > Mustelidae > Mustela > Mustela nivalis. The sequence continues at coordinate 64,096,871 of NC_139031.1, forward strand.
ATATGTCCAGGAGACTGTGCTAAGGAACTTACACACATGCTCATGATATAACTTATTCCTGTTTTATAGATGAGGAAAGTGAGGTTCAAAACTTTCCATAAACTTAAGTTTAAACTTAAACTTTCCCTGCTGGAAAGAGGCAGAGCTGGGATTCATATCCAAGAAAATGACCTACTCTCAACCTCATTAGTAAATTGGGACAATTAAACCTAACTTGCAGAGTGACTGTACCATAGGTAAATAAATAAATGGCAGGCAACTGACATCTAGTACTAGGTACTGAACCACATAAAGAAACATATAGAATCTATTATTTACTTTTTCCTACAATGTCTTCTCTGTAGACTGAGTTATGGCTTCTTTCCACTTCTTTTCCAAACTACGGATTAAAACTCATTTAATATTCTCTCTCCATTTGTTTTTATTCTCCTTTTAAGAGAGTGTTTTCTCCACTATCCTGTACCTCCTCCCATCACTTAATTTTTAAAATCAAAGCAAGTTAAGGGAGATGTGTATTTTTCCTGCATTTTCTTTTCCTCTAGAATTTTGCACCATGCATATGTATTAACTCTTCAAAAGGTAAAAATATTTTAAAAATTACATAAGAAAGGCTTGTTGGAACATATATAACTATCATACCTCATCAATTAAGTGATTTTCATGTCACATTTCTAATCAAAATGCTATCCTGGAATTTAAGTGTAGGGTTGGTAAGTTCCTTTGCAGTTAGGCATATGTTTTAACATACCTAGTACTTAAGGAGTTATATTTTTATCCAGAAAGTATTTATAAAATAGAGTATCACCAACACATAAATATCTCTGGAAACACTGACAGGCACCCCAAAAAGCCCAGAGTAGACACGCAGACCTGAAAAGACTTGCAGGCATCAAGATAAACTTATAGACTTTCCTGTATCAAGACATAGTTGATTTCTATTTAAACAAAACTTTCACACTTGTCCAACAAAAGCTAATATCATCCAAAAAAAAAAAAAAAAAAAAAGAAAGAAAGAAAGAAAGAAAGCTAACACCATCATTTTAGAAACTCTTATTTGAAATACTTTCAGTGTCTCTTTTCTAGATTCTTGGCATTTCTTGGACTTTGGCTGATAAGGTCTCCTGCCATCTGAGTAAGCCTGTTCTGTGTGTGCCTCAAAGTATTCTTCCTGGCTGAGTCAACAGTGTAGATCCAGGTTTGTTTAGAGTTAGGATTTAAAGAGCACATCCTTCTCCACCCCACACACAAAAGGATACTTTTAATCTGATATAGAATCAGATCTCATGTCACTCTTCTGTTTATATGCCCTTAATTCTCTGTAAGCTTCCTGATGGCTCAATCTCCATGCCTTGTTGGCCTATGATCAGTACTTCATAAGGTTATTCATTCAACAAATGATTTAATCTCCTGATTTCAGGTAGCTAGAGTCTTGCTCATTGCAAATAAAATTTAAAGTTCAAATAATGGATGAAACCCAACTTCAACCATTTCTAATTGTACTAACCTTTCAAAAAAGGAAACTAATAAGTAATAAAGTTCTGGGTGGCAGGAGGCAGTTGGAGTGTCAGAAAGTTGCTCAGGACTAGTCTGGGCAAGGCAGGTGCCTGAAGACAGTTTTGCCAAACCTCTTGCAATCCTGGTTCACTTTGTTTCTCCTGGGGCCATGTGGGAAGGAGCCCCTTCATATAGGGAGAAAGCCATTCTGACAAATTCAAGCCACAAGCATGCACACAAACATTTATTCACTACATCTTAGGTCTAAGGCCTTGTTGGGGAAGGGGGTCTTCTTGTTCTAAAATAGGAGCGAACTCAGATTGATCAATGGGACTTTTGAGCGATGGCCTCAAAGGAACATCTAGGCTCATTGGTGATGGGGAAATGGCAGCTCCTTTTGACCAGGCTTGATTTTATCCATATTTTAAGGACATTTCACACGTCTTTCTATTGACTGTTAGCCACTATGTACTAAAATCCTTGAAGCACCCAGTGTGAGACAGGAAGTGGCCGGACTTACTTTGTACATTTAGTGAGATCCTGATTCTTGCTGCAAACACTGAACTGGGATAGGAAGACTGTGAAATGAAAGAAAACGGGTCTAAAAGCTTGTGCTTTGATGCATTACCAAGGTGAGTGGATATTAAATTTCCATGTACTAGTCATCATGCTTTATCTAATGCATAAGAGTTATGTATCTCTACATCAAGGACATTAAATTGTAATTTTATGAGAAACCCACAATTGAGTTTTTTTTTTTTTTTTTTCTGTTAAATAGCAGAATGTCCTTTGTTGAGGGTAAATAGTTACCTTGTTATTCTATGTAATCTCCACAGGGGACATATATTTGAGATTGATTTTAAAGAAGAGTGACTTGGGCATTGCGAGGAATGAACCTAGAGAAAGGGCGCAGGAATAAATTCAGATAGTTCGCTCTGCAGCTTCTTAGCTCTTTGACGTTTAGAAGAATGCTTTGCTTTACTGTGTTTGGGGTCCCATCTGAGAGAATGATCTAATGATATGCTCAGGGGCCTCACAAAACAGCAGTTCTTAAGATTAGCAGTTCTTGGGGCACCCAGGTGGCTCAGTGGGTTAGGGCCTCTGCCTTCAGCTCAGGTCAGGATCCCAGGGTCCTGGGATCAAGCCCCACATCGGGCTCTCTGCTCAGTGGGGAGCCTGCTTCCCTTCCTCTCTCTCTGCTTGCCTCTCTGTCTACTTGTGATCTCTGTCTGTCAAATGAATAAATAAAATTAAAAAAAAAAAAAAGATTAGCAGTTCTTAAGAAGATGTCACCTGCTGGGTCTTTTGGGATCTTGCAGTTGACACTGGCTGAATACCTCCTACTATGTTCAAAGCATTGTGCTTTAGACTGTGGATAGGGCAAGGAACAAAAGGGAGATGGCTACTCACTTCAGGAGCACACATACAACTTACTACGCAGGAAATCATTTCCAAATGGAAGTATCAGAGACAACTCTAGGGGTCATGATGAAGACACAAAGACACTCTAAATAAGAAGTGTGGGAGCTTTGGGGCACCTGGGTGGCTCAGTGGGTTAAGCCTCTACCTTCAGCTCAGGTCATGATCTCAGGGTCCTGGGATTGAGTCCTGCATCGGGCTCTCTGCTCAGCGGGCAGCCTGCTTCCCCCTCTCTCTGCCTGCCTCTCTGCCTGCTTGTGATCTCTGCCAAATAAATAAATAAAATCTTAAAAAAAAAAAAAAGGTGTGGGAGCTTTTTTAGAAAAGGAGATTGTGCCTTTCTATATATCTAGGTTATTAGGGGGTACTATAATATGCAGAGTTAATATATTTATGAAAAGTTGTATAGGGGCACCTGGATGGCTCAGTCAATTAAGCGTCTGCCTTCAGCTTGGGTCATGATCCCAGGGTCCTGGGATGGAGCCTTGCTTTAGGCTCTGCACTCAGCAGGGAATCTGCTTCTCCCTCTGCCTCTGTCCCTACCCCTTGCTCATGTTCTCTCTTGCTGTCTCTCAAACAAATAAAACTCTTTAAAAAAAATTGTATAAACTGATTATGGTGAGCATTATTCAGAGATCCTGAGAGCTATGATCCTTCAGCAGTCCTTTGTAATTACTGTGAAAAGTGAGCCCTGTTCAGGCTCTGCCCCCCCTCACTTCTACCACCCCTCCCCACATACACATTACTTTCCAGTTCATATGCAAATATGGGTTTTATAGACTTTTTCTTTAACAAAAAACTTGTAGATGTGTTTTCTTCAGGTTATTTCCTTACATTTATTTATTTATTTATTTATTTATTTATTTATTTTAAAGATTTTATTTATTTGACAGACAGAGATCACAAGTAGGCAGAGGCAGGCAGAGAGAGAGGAAGGGAAGCAGGCTCCCCACTGAGCAGAGAGCCTGATGTGGGGCTCGATCCCAGCACCCTGAGACCGTGACCTGAGCTAAAGGCAGAAACTTAACCCACTGAGCCACCCAGGCGCCCCATTATTTTTGATATAACTAATACCAACATTACCATGGGGACTTTTGTAACAAGAAAAGGATACAGACGTCTTTCCATCCATTTGCGGCATGATAAAGTGGAAAAAACAGGCCAGTTTGAAGAAGCTTCATTTTCTGGATAGGTGATCCTGAATCAGTGTGTTTACTTCAGTGCAGTGAATTGGGTGGTTGTGCAGAATGTAAGTAATTGAGGCCCCATTACCAAAAATTGATTTGTATTCTAAATTAGTCCTGTCTGTAGTTAGAAATACTTTTCACTGTATGTAGCAAAATACTCCATAATCTAACTATCTCACATAGTAAAAAGTCTCCTAATAGTTGTTTCAGAGTTGGTGTGGCTCAATGGTGTCCTCAGAGTCCCGAGCTTTCTTTCTGTTCTAACTTCTCAGCATGTTAGCTTTTCATCTCAGACCTTTCACCTCGTGGCCACAGAGGACTGCTGCTCCCAGTAGCAGATCCTCTCACTACCATGCCCAAGGAATGGTACCAGACAGCTCTCTGTGAGTACTTTTATCTTTTTTCAGAAGTAAAATCTTTCCCAGAAATTCCTCATTCCTGGCAGGGTCTCCTTAGATGTTTTTGGTCAGACAGTTACTGGTTGCTTCTAGCTACAAGAGATGGGAAGGTATTTGGGAAAGTGAAATGTGAGAAAATTGACTAAAGTGTAAAATTCAGATGACTGTGGTGTATCCCTTAAGGCTAGGCACTTTGCCACCTGAACATAACTGGGGTTCTGTTGTAAAGGAAGAAGGGGATGGCTGTCGGGAGACCACCACTGGTGTGTTCCCTCGCCCTGAAGGGATTCCATGGACCACACTTTAAATGGATGGTTGCTGAACATCATCTGGGTTACATCAGAAGCATCCAAGGAACTTTAAAAAGGGCCAGAGGCCTGGATTTCACTGACTTGAGTGGGTCAGCAGTAAGCCTTGAACATCTGGATTTTTTTTTTAAAGCTCATTAAGTGATTCTGGGGTGCAGCTAGGACTAAGAACTCATTGGACAAATGAGTTAATTTCTCTGAACACCAATGGGCAGCCCATGGAGATAGTATCAGGATAATAGTATTTGCCACATAGGATAAGTATTAGAAATAAACAGGAGGCATCTATAAAGTCGAAGTTCAAGCCAGCACATAATATGTGCACATATGTAAACTTTGGCTCTTAGTCTACCCCTCCCCCTCTTCCACCAGATTGGTTTCAGAGGCAGATTCCTTTTTCTTTTCGTTTTCTAAAATATTTATTTAGAACTTTCCTGAGGAATAATTGACTAATATATATTTGAAGAGTACAATGTGCTGATCTGGTATATTATATACATTGTAGAATGATTACCAAGGTCAAGATAATGAACGCATCCATCCCCTCACTTTACCTCACCATCATCAGAGTTAACATGGTTGGTTTTTTCTCGCTCTTTTTTTCCAGGGAGAATATAAAATAGCACAGCTATTATGGAAAATAATATGGCAGTTCTTCAAAAAGTTAAAAATTAAACTACCATATGATCTAGCATTCTCACTCCTGGGTATATATGCAAAGTAATTGAAATCACTATCTTGAAGAGATATCTACACATCCCTGTTCACAGACGCATTATTTACCTCAGCCAAGACATAGAAACAACCGGAAGCATCCGTCAACAGATAAATGGATAAATAAAATGTGGAGTGTGTGCGTGTGTGTGTATGAGTATGTGTAACTATTATATATATAGGAATACGCACACACACACACACACACACACACACATATAAATGTCTCTATATAGGAATGTACACAGAGAGAGAATATATATAACATATATAAGAATATTATTCCTCCATTTAAAAAAAAAAAAGAGCGTCTTGCCACTTGCAGCAACCTGAATAAATCTGGAGGGCATTATGCTAAGTGAAATAAGCCAAGGAAACATGTTGAATGGTATCACTTACACGTGGAATCTTAAAAAAAAGAAAAAAAAATTCTCATTTTTCCCAGAGAAACAGCACTCTTCAAAATACTGAGTTGACTTGTTATCTTGGATACTGTACTATTTCTCTACTGCTGTAGTAACCAATTACCACAAATTTAGTAGCCTAAAACACCAATTTATTATTTCACAGTTCTGTGGGATAGAAGTTCCGACAGGCCAGGCTGCATCCCATGCTCAGGGTCTCAGGCTGAATTTAGAGTTGCCTGGGCTGGACCCCTGTCTGGAGGCTTGGGTAAAGAACATACTTCCAAGCTCACTGAGGGGGTTGGCAAAATTCAGTCCCTTGCAGCTGTAGGACTGAGGCCCAGTTTTCTTGCTGGATGTCAGCTGGGGTCTCTCTCTGCTCTTAGAAGCCATTCACATTTTTTCTCACATGGTCCCTCCATCTTCAGAGCAACGACAGTGTATCACATTCTTCTAAGCTCTCTGCCCTCCTTTTCCGCTCCAGTTGAAGAAAGTTCTCCATTTGTAGAGGCTTCTGTGATCTCACTGGGCCCATCTGAATAACATAGGATGATCCCTTTATTGCAAAGTAAACTGTGTTTATGACCACAGAATCATGGAAGTGATACTTCATCATCATCACAGGTTCTGGGATTAGGATGGGACACCTTTAGAATGGGGGGGGGGCGGAGATCTACTTTAGCAATTCTGCCTACCACAGCTGCCCATCTACTTTCCTGTTTCAAGCACCCCTGCATCCCATCTTTCAATCTTGTTTTTAGCCCGTATTTAGCAATATCCAGGCAAAGTGTGAGTAGCTTTATGTCTTTTACTGAAGCTCGATTAGGTTAACTTATTTCCCATATTAGGCAAAAACTGGGACAGGAGTGATGTCAGCTTCACATGTCATGTATGCCCTGGTCATGGGCTTGGAGAATCAGGAGTCTGGCATGACCACGAGGGGTTGGAGGCTCCAGGCAGTCAAGCCTGAGAATTCTAATTAGACACAAAGTGATAAACAAGAGGAGACAGTTCATTCCAAGGGCCAGGTCAGTGACGCTGACCATAAGCACCATGAGGGCTCAGAGCTAGTTATAAATGGAGACTATTTCAGAGCTGCAGGGCCTGGGCAATCTTTCCATGACCATTCCAATCACACAGCACAGGCAGCCTCCAACTTCCCTGCCTCCTAAACTCAATTGTCTTTTTTCAGAAGCACAAATTGATTCAGAAAATGACTCCTCTGGAGCAAAGCCTACCACCTGGTATTTACCCAGAGTATTTTTTAGGAATCTTGGGCCAAGTATTAGCTTGATTTTTAATCTTTAGCTTGGGAAAGCTTAAAAATACTCAAAATTGAAGTATAAAGAGTGGAGAGAGGAGGAAAAGTCTGGATGATCTTAAAAAGCCAAAACAGAACAAAAAATAAAGGCCTGATGCAGAAGCCATTGGGGAGCTTTCATGTCCACATTTTTACTGGAGTTCCGTGGTGGACACTGTGGGGTGTGGTCTAGTCCTTCAAGTTCAAGGCACCCATTCCCCAGCTGCTGGGAGGGCTGGCAACTGATGGCTCTCAGCCAAGTTCCTCTTGGGGAACCATCCTTGGCTTGAGAGCTACCTTGTGCAAGGTCATGCCTCCTCCCTGGGCAGTTCTCATCCAGTGACAGGTAGATATTGGTATATGAAGGCCAGGCAGCCTTGCCCCAAGTAGAACAAGAAAGATGCGCCATCCCTGTTCCAGAGTTTCCCTCATACCGGCATAGGCCTCTGTCAGGGCCGCCTTACAGTTCAAGGTCTGCCTCAGCACAAAGCTGTTCCCTCTACCTCCCCAGAGGCATGAATTCCACAGTCACTTCCGAACCACTTTCCTGCATGTTAATCTCAAGCCACCAGAAGATTCTAACAAGTCCCATGAATCTTGAGGATGTGTCTGTCTTTATGCCTGTGTAGGGTGTATGCATGTGTTCTGGTGTTTAGCTTGAGAAAGAAAGAGTGAGCAAATGATCTAGCAGTTTAAAATATGACCAGAAAAGAAATTTACTGGATTTTAAAATTTCATCAAAGGCTTTAATTTTCCTCTTTTCAAGTCTCAATTTCATCTGCTGAAAAGGGTTATAAAAGCTAATGGCAGAAAAGTAAAAAGATTCAGAGGCAATAAGTGCATCAAATTTATTTCCCTCTCTGATGCACTAGACACGATTTGGGTGCAGTCAAGACAAAGGGTGGATTGTCAGCCATAGTTAGCTAACCAGGATACAGTACTTACAAAATAACAAAGTCATTTCAAAGTTCAAATTAACAACATTTAAGAAGGTTCCATCATCTTTTGAAAAATGAGTCAAGGAAATTATTCTCCCCAAATTCATCTCTTAGTTGTTCTGTAGAGTGGTCCACAATGAGAGGTGGGAACATGGCCTTGAGAGGCATCCTTGCTGAAAGTGCTACTGCTTAGGACAAGGATGGGCTCTTCTGGAGAGCAGCAAGAGCCCTGACCCATTGACTTCGAGTCGCATCTTTTAAAGAGTTAATTTGGCTGGAACTGACACTGATGCTGAGCTAGTATCTGAAAACCTCCCTAGAGAGAATAATAGATAGTTGCCTAAGAATAGCACAAGGTAGAATCAGTCTGGATGTTAAGACACAGGTCAGATTCAGGTATATAAATGTCTAGTTCATGCCCCAAAGTAGACCCTTCTATAAGCATTTTCTAGGTCTTCTGATGTCTTTGGTTTTTGTGGAAATTGGGAGGATTTGAAAAGAGCACTTCTTAACCCAACTTTAAAGAGTGAGGGCACAAAGTGTTAAGTGTGGTGGGAAATCGTGGTGGCTATCTCTGGATAAGAGGTGTGGGAAACCTAGTTTCCTATCTCTGGATAAGAGATGTAGGAAACCTAGTTTCCTATCTCTGGATAAGAGATGTAGGAAACTAGTTTCCTGCACTATTCATCCTACGTTAAAAATTTGGCTTCAAAAGATATTTAAAAATAGAAAATGTACATTTTTAGAGGGAATCATCCTAGGTTAAAATATTATATTCTTTAGAGTGATAACAGTAAATTGCTACGTTTTAAGCAAACACTGGAAACAAGAGAGTGTACAGTATAATTCAACGCTTCTAAAGTAAGGCTTTACATTGCTTGCATTAGAATTATCCAGAATGATTTTGAAAATTCAGATTCCTGGGCCCCACTCCTGACCTACTTGGCCTAGGATTCTATGCTAGAACTAGCACACTAGGTGATTCCTGAGCACACTTGAAATGCAAGAAACACTGGCATAATAGAATGATTAGCTTTAGGGCTAGAGAAGTCTTCAAAGATAAATCTAGCCCAAACCCCTTGGATTGTGACCAAGGCAAACCGATATGCTATGATATAAGGCTTAAGTAATGAAAGTCTGAGATCCTCTCAGTTGAACAAATATTTATGAATGACCTACTCTCTGCAAATCTCTGTGGAAGATACAAAGATAAATGAGACATAATTCTTGCTCTCTGTGAATCTAAAATGTCATTTAATTTTCAACTAAATATGTAATTCAACCTTTCCCCAAGTCTGTTTTTATTCTTAACATCTCTTCATGTAAGATGTCTCTTGGATGTCACTTAATATAATGCTCATAAAATTGAACTAGTAACTTCACTTTTTGCTCTCAATTTATCTCCCTACTCTAGGATCAAGACCAGGATGGTGAACAGATGAGTTGGAGAATAGCAGTTAATTCCAACCTACTCTGCTATCAGACAGAAATGCTATTAGGCATGTGGCTTTAATATCCAAAATCAAAGTTAGAATAGTCAAAGTGTCTGTGCTTATTCCCCAAGTGCAATATGTCACACTACTATTGATTTGTTGGTGTGAGGGTGTCTCAGCCCATTAACTGTTTGAGGGTGTTCTTAGAGATACAACATCAAGGTTTTAACTCCAGCAAGAAAAGCCCAGACCTGGAGCTTATTCTGTATTTTAAGACTTGACTTCAAAATTTGAGAACTTGCAGACTTCTACTTAACTTTAGAAACTCCTTTAGAGCTGAGATAGTATCTGTTCAGAAGTGCACAGGGCCCAACCCTTAGCTTTTACTATCTAGATGAAAACTTGGAAGTTTCTCCAAATCTGGCTTTTCTCATGAATTTAGGTCAGCTAAGCATACAGTACCTAGCTTGCTTCTAAGACTCAAAAATGCTCAAAAAAGGCAAGCTACTGCCTTAGTACTTGTTCTCTACAATGAGTTCATGGAGCCCTCACTGAAGTATGACCATTAAGGAATTAAATACAAGTTTATCCTTTTAAGACCATGCAGGTTTTGCTAATCCTTGATTGTCTAAAATGAAGAGATTTGATTAGGCTGAATCCTAGTCAGTACAAGGTGGATATTATACATCACAGGAATCAGAGTGGGCTCCTCTCTCGTTCTGTTCTCTGAGGGTCATCACTGGCTGACCTCTCTGTGTAACTTCTTCACTTCAGTAGGAGGCCAGTCAGCAGGTGAGTGGGATTCTTGGGTTGACAGTTTCACAGACTCCATTGCCACTGGAGGACTTCAGGATAGCATAGATTTTTATGGTTTCTGCAAGGTGAGATACAGAGTCATCTGTCCTATTCAAAAAGACTACAAAGAAGTGTGATGTTTCTGATGAAGATGGTACTAAAAAAATAAGAAGAAAATGTAACTGAATAATACCAAAAGAAGTGACTGATAGAAATAAAGCCACGGTGGTGGTGGTGGTAGTCCAGATAATGGGGGTAGAAGACAGATTCTATAACATCTATGCTTACTATATTTAAGACGTAAAGTAACAAGACTGGGAACGTTTGCAGAGACCTTGAAATTATACAGTATAACCAAATGGAAATTCTAGAACTGAAATATTTGATAAATGAAACCAAAAACTCAATAGATGGGCTTAAGTGAGCAAGTACTACCAACAAAACTTTTCACTACAGAAGTTACTGGGAGATCTTTCTCAAATTCTAATCTCATAAAAAGTCTCCAAAAGGCAACTTTCTTTGCCCTGGGTAGTGCCCCTGGCAGGGCTTTATCTCAGTAAATGGGCATCTGTTGTCTGAGTTTTGCTCCTTAAGTCCTTTAGCCTTCACTGCCCATTTTGGTTTGATATATTTGAAGACTGTCATCAGTTCTTACAGTTAAGTTAGAGGAGTGTTCCCCAAACACTGAATTCCCCAGTGGCAAGACTATATCTTTTCCTCTCTGCAACCCTAGGACCAGCACGGTACCTGGGGGGTAAAAATAGTCATTCCTATGAATCCAAGAATTGGTCTTGAAGGGAAAGAAAATGAAGGAAGGGCTACTGAGAGTCTAGGCAAAAGGCTTAACTACACACCACTCCTCTCAAGACAGAAGTCTACCTCAAGCTTCCCTGTACCAGGCCAGTCCTCCCTTCACAGTGATTGACAGCACAATCCTCCACTCATTAGTGAAGGTTTTGTTCTTCTGTTGAGAGTCCAAACGTAGGAATGTGTCCAAATCCTCACTGGTGGTACAGAGCAGGGGGCTGATCTGTTCCCACTTGTCTAATGGTAACCTTCACCCATTTTACATGTTTAGCAGAGAGTTAAATTTTATTCAGTGGGAAAGAAATTTCGGGATCACAATACATAAGTGAAGTAAAATTACTCTTTAATTACCTGTACTCAGGGCTAAAATACTGAAGCAGAAAAAGAGCTGTGAATCAAAATTACTGACCTTTTCCTGTGGTAGGAAACAGGGTCATTCAAACACTTGTGTTGCCTCAAGGTACAGAGCTCCCTTTTCTATCCAAACTGTTGAACGAAATGAAGAGTGAGGTCCCCGAAGAAGGAGTTTTGTTCCGTGTTTTGTTAACAGGGGAGGGCAAGCATTCCTAGAAGATAGCTCTAAAGTGTCAGGAAAAGCCAAGATTTAACTGCAATCACCCTTGGCTCTAGAAGTCTCATTATTATTTGTCAGATTGTTTCTGTCATTATTTCTCATATGAAAAAGGGTGTACACCTTTTAAATTAGGGTAATAAGAGATTTGACGTCTCTATCACCACACCCTGGGATTCTGGGTAGGATTTTGATATATTTAAGTCAATTAAATAAATCAACTATTTGCTGACCTTTTGTGTACAGAGCGTGGGTTGAATCTTAGGAGAATTACCTGTGGGAGAGGAGAAAGAAGTAGTAAACAAGACTTCTAATTTTAACATGATATGTCATGTTAAATTCTTAGGTTTAAGAGGAACAATAACTGAGGGAGGAAACCACTACCATCCTGTCACATAAGGTGGAGTCTGGAGAAAATCGGGTGTCAAAGGAAACCAACCTACTCTAACTTCTTTAAAAAAATAATCTCACTGAGGTAAATAACTGTGCTTTTGGGTAAAGTGCCTGCTTCACATTTTCACTGCTTCTATTTCTCTTGCTTCATTTATTTCAGTTTTAGTAGTAACAGGAAGTTCGGGTAATTTTACATCAAAAGTTTTAGATGCAAAGGGGGAAAAAGAAAACCCTTTTAAAGATACCCTGACAAGTGAGTTTTAAGTAATTCTATGTAGTTATCTAGTTACCAAATAGTAAATTTAGAAAATACACTGTTAAGTTTTGGATTTGAAATGACTACTGAATTAGTAAGACAAATTTCTGCTATTTAATATACAGCAAAAATTCTTTTAATATTCTTTAATAAGCACTATTTTATATTATGAGATAACCTGATTAGCACTAAATGAAGTCATTGGTGATCTTAAATTAAAACTATGTTCACCCAGCAGTTTTTTGTCTTTCTACCTTCTAAGTCAGTATATTATAAAGAAGACTGGATCTTAACATGTTTTCAAACTTCAGATTCAGGTTCAACTTCACCACTAAATTCTGCTTCACTTGTTCTGAGTCATTTGACTTCTGAACACCAGTTTTCCATTTGGTAAATCTGAAGAGTTAGTAGTCTGAGAGGGTCTAAAGACAATACAACATAAAATGAAGGTCTAACCTGGTAAATATTGAAACTTTCAGGTGAGAAAAAACACCAAAGAGCATGATTACTTTAGGATTCCAGATAGCTAGCTACATGTCTAATTTAGGATCATTAAGAAAATAAAGGTGATTCAATTATTTCCCCTTTTCTTTTCTGCTTCTGTAACCAGGCAAATAGGTCAGTAAAAAATTATTTTTAAAACTTTAAAAAAAAAGATTTATTTATTTGAGAGAGAGGTGCATGAGTAAGGGGAGGGGCAGAGGGAGAAGGTGAGAATCTCAAGCAGACTCCCAGCTGAGCAGGGAGTCAAGGTGGCACTCGATTCCACAACCCTGAGATCATAACCTGAGCCCAAACCAAGCAAAACCAAGAGGCAGAGGTTTAACTGATTGAGCCACCCAGCCATCCCTATAAAAATTATTTTAAAAATAATAAATCATTTTCATGTCTTCTTATTCTAAGCACATAGCTACCTTCACCTCAGAGAATAAAATTACTTTGTTGAGTAAAATTACTTTTTATATACCTAAAAAGCATGAAAAATTAAGATTTAGTATTTTGATTAAAGAAAAATCCAACTATTAAAATAACCATACCTTCCTGTTCCTGTATCTCTGACACACACAGCACTGAACAGTACAAATACACGGAAGACAGTCTTGCATAGAACTAAAGGAAGGAGTGAATCATTATTCTCTTTCAAACTACTTTCTGGATTTTATCACCAACTTTCAACAGTCTAACAACAAAATGAAAAGAAAGTGAATTCAACCTAAATGCTACCAGGAGTATAATTCTAGTATTCTAGAAATAGAAAGAGGAAAGACAATGTGGTTTGGAGTGAGTTCTATGTAAAAAGATTTGAAGCTGACAAAAGTCAAAACCTGATGACTTGTTAAGACTAAGACATTGCCACTCAAATTAGTTTTATAATAGCACATCCTCTAGCAATTCTACAAATGACCAAGTACTGTTAACCTGTCACTAGACATTCATTAGAAAACCCAAATAGCTTAAGTTCTAGGGCTGAATTTCATAAAAAAGACGAGTATTTCATTATTGGAAGAAAAGTGACTATATTCAACTGCACTATACAGGGGCAATATAATAAGACAGAAAGAGTAGAAATGCCCCGCACAAATCTTCAGTCCTGAAAAAAAAGCTATCAATAACAGAATGAGAAGCACTAGCTAGTACAAACACCTGGTGGTTCTCTCTCTCTCTTTTTTTTAAAGATTTTATTTATTTGGCAGAGACAGAGTGGGAGAAGGAACACAAAAAAGGGAAAGTGGGAGAGGGAGAAGCAGGCTTCCTGCCCAGCAGGGAGCCTGATGTGGGGCTAGATCTCAGGACCCTGGGATCATGACCTGAGCCAAAGGCAGACGCTTAATGACTGAGCCACCCAGGCACCCCCCACCTGGTAGTTCTTTAGGCAGAAAAAATGATACAACACAAGTATGGCTTTAAGAACTAACATATTTAAAGTTCTAGATAGCAATACATTCAATAATGAGTAACAAACTCATGATAATACAGTTTACTTCCATATTTTATTAATACTGATAGATTTATCTGGAGAATGCCAATGTTGCTGAAGTTTAGTTCTTAAATGTTTGGTCTTAAACACTATAGGAATTTCTATTTGGATAATCTATATCGTCAGCATTATTAGAGCTGAAATAAAATATATTTGAGGTCGAGCCATTTAGTAGAAAATAAATTAAGCAATAATTCTGTATTCTTTCCAGGATTATACTTTTGGAAAACTTAAAATAGGTACTAGTGAATCTGTATGTATTTAAGTAAATCAGTCTCTTCTCAAATGATTTACCAATTAGCAGTGCAACTAAATACAACACGGGGCTATCTGAATATATTAAATTGTACAACTCTACTACTAAAACAACATGAAGTGGCATTCATTTCCTCAACTTTTCTAAAACTGGTGAATCCAAACGACAGTGTATATATGTATGTGTGTATATATACATATACATGCATACATGTACATATGAACTAATAAGGAATATATTGGGTGACATGTGACTGAAAATTGAGGTAGACAGGTTAGACTCAAAGAATTTATGAATATCTGGAATTATCTGCTTAAGGAAGAGGTAGGTCAGTTTTTATTCATATCTTAAAAGCACCAGACCAATCTAATATCAATAGATAGACCTGAGCTCTGGATGAAATATACCTAAAACCACAAAGTTCATGGCATATAAATTGCATTTCACTGAGTCTTTACATATGCCCAGAGAATAATTAAGCAAAGGTGGAAAATAATAATTATTTTTCACATAATAGGGGCAAAGAATCTCATAAATAATGAGATTACTTTGTTGAATAAGAAAATGTCTGTCATCAGGTCTCAGTTCAAATACTATCTCCTCAGGGGTCTTCCTTGACACTCTACCCAGAAAATTGCTCTATCAAATCCTTGTTTTCTTTTCCTAACACCATTCTCTGAGATCTTGTTCATTCATCTATTATTAACTTGTTTATTGTCTAGCTATAGAGTTAAAGCTCTATGAGAACAGAGATCCTATAGGTATTGCTCACCACTGTATTTTAGTAGATACTAGGCATTATTTGAATATTATTTGAATAATTAGTTGAATAAATGAATTCTAGTGTACATGATAGATCAAAATATACCAAGAAATAGAAAACCATCTCCCCCGACCCATATACACATACATACACTTACCTGGATGACCTAATTTTTTTAAGGTTATTATTCTAAATCAGAGGTAGAGTATTTTGCTGCTTTAAAGACAAATAATACACACTGCTGCAAAAATTACTCAAGCCTATTCAAACTGAATAACTTTGATGAGAAAATAATTTAAATTAGTATTTTTGGTAAAGTAACCCCAAAACTACCCCTTTAGTGTTTCCCACAATTCTTACAACAGTTAAAAATAATCAGATAAAACAGCTTTAAACATGGCAATTTATTTTATGTGGTTGTTTAAATCCATTGTTTAAAAATGTTCAAAAGGCACTTTAAAAAATATATTTAAAAATACATTTTTTTCTGACTTATTGGTGGATCACTTAAAATAAGCAAGTCACCACACATTTTTAAACCATTCATAATACTATAACCTTACATAATTTCAAAATTCCAAAACACAAATATTCACTGTGTAATATAACACACTGCTTAGCAGTAAGATTAGTTTCCCTCTACTATATACTTTATATGGATTATTAATTGGTAGGGCCCTGAAAAGTTATTTAAACTGAACTGATAAAAACTAGAGGTAAAAGGGGTTGAAACAGAGCACTGTTCACTTCTGAAGCTAGTTTTAGAGTTGATTTCTCTAGGGAGAATTTGTGAAGTGTTTGCTCTAATCTGTATTAAAACTTCTATTTCAACTCCAATATATAAACATAAGTCATATTTTTAAATCAAGAGAGGTTACATTTCGCATATTATAAACAACAGGTTGTCCCCCAGATTGCTTAAGAATGTTTCTGTTAGGCCTACAGTAGAGAAATGAGACAAATGAGTTTTTTGGTTTGTTTTTGAGAAAAGGGGGTTGAGGGAATGGAATCCAAATAACTTGAGTTCATTTAGTAATTGTATATATAGAACTAGTTTAAAACTGTAGACTTTTAACTAGGGCAAGTATCCTGAGAGCCAGCAAGCATTATTCTTAGATTTTTTTCTTTCAATCTCCTAGGGAAATGTAAAGTTAATAGGTATAAAATTATTAGTAAGTGATACAAATTCTAATCACAGCCAAATTAACATTGCAAAGGCAGCATTAAAGTAGTTAAGAAATGGAAATTAGTTGTAAAGAAAATAGAGGGCAACAAATACAAAGAAGAAGAAATTGTCAAAGACAAAATACTCTAACGAACTGAAAATTTAAATGAGGAACAAAAGGACAGATCTGATCTAATCATAAAGTGAGGCATTTTTTTCAAGTCTCAATCCAGAAATACTATAGTTCGATAGGCTCGAGGAAGTGAAAAATTAATACTCAAGAAACATTTATGAAAATCATCAGTTAACAAATTTAATGCTCAAATACAACTACCGTATTTCAAAAAATTTTAAAAACTGGCCAGTACTTTATTTTGAATCATCTTACAGTAACAAAAATTCCTCTGAAATTTAAGATAAAACAAATAATTGAACTCTGGGACAAAAATCTGCTTTGTATCACCTATGAACTTCCCATTTGAAATATAAGTATACTGTTATTGGGAAACATAAAGATAGCAAAAGCCTTATGTTTTGAGACCACACTAAAATCATTTATCCAAATGACAAAGTGATCATCATGAAATCTGCTTATATGTGCTCTACCGAATACTTGGAGAATTTTTTGCTGTACTAGGTCATATAGGACAGTCAACTGATTCTTGAAAGTGATGAAATTTTGATAGCACGAATTAGCAGAAAAACATCTGCATATTATAAAGTAGTATTTTGCTACCTCCATTTAAAGTTTTTTTGCTTACAATTGGAATTATTATTTTTTTTTTACTAACAAGTGAGGATGCTCATTTAGTTATGCTTTTAATGAATTATTATGTATTTACTAGTACTTAATAAACTCTTCCTGCCCCAACTGTAAAATTACTAAACTTGGAGAATGACAGATGTTATTGTGGGCCCTGGTATTAGTCAATCTGAAGAAGCTGAAGAATTTTGTCAAAAAATGAATGTTATCTTTAAAGTCTCTCACATTTAATACAGTATGATCTTGGATGACACAGATTTAAAACATGCTTCATCTAAATCTTTGAAAGATACCCTACTTAAGGAGCAATAAATCTTCAGCACATTCCAAGGATTAATGGCATCAGAATCACCCAAGTCTTGGTTCCCAAACTAGAATGAATAGGACTCACTCACCAGGAGGGCTTGTTTAAACACAGCTGCTAGCTTCTCTTGGAGTTTCTGACTCCCCAGGAGGTCTGGGGTGGGGGTCCCAGAGAGGTTGCATTTCAAGTTCCCAGATGATGCAAATACTGCTAGTTGGGGATAACAACACATCGAGAACCACTGACCTAGGGAATCTAGTAAGAAAGTACAGTACTGAGCCCCATGCTAGAATCAGAATTTCTGAGACCAGAGTCTTAAAATCCTCATTTTAACAAGCTCCCGGGCAAGTATAGAAGAATGACTATTTGAGAGCCACTATGTCAATCTGGCTGGTTAATTTGTCTGTTACTGACTGATGTACCATATCACACATGTTAATAAGTAAAAATGGAAAGAAATAGTGCTAAATGACTAACCTCAAGGCTAACATGGTACAAAGAACACACAGACTTGGAGCATAAATCCTGGCTCTGTTACTTACTTGCTCTATGACAGTGAAAAAATTACTTTAATTCTCTGAGCCTCAGTTTTCTCAACTACAATATAGGAAGAATACCCAATTTGTGAAGATTAACACTAATGTACAAAGAATATCTAAAGCACACCATGTGGCATACAGTAGGCATTAGATAAAAATTAGCTATTACTTATTATAAGAAATGTATGAAATATTTCCTTCAATATCTAATTGAATAAAGTAGATATTTTCATTCGCTTAGAACAAATATTTACATTCTATAAAACCTTACACTTATTGCTCCGTAATCTGGGCCAGACAAGTATTCTAAAAATTGTACATATATTCACTCATTTAATCCTCATAAAAATCCTGTGAGGTAGATAGTATTACCATCCCTAACTTATAGATGAGAAAATTGAGGCACAGGGAGATTAAGTAAATTGCTCAAGGTTACAAAACTTAGTAAGTGATAGACCAAGAATTTAAACCTAGGCAGTCTGACTCCAGACCCCAGGATTCATCAAAATGTTAATTTCCTATTAGTAAATTTTAAGGTTTTTTGGAAAGTAGCATATATAGACTGTAAATAAATTCATATTCACACCAAGATGAAGAGTTGTTCAAAGAAAAGAATGAATGCCTTGAACTTCTGGCAGGTAACAGTGTCACAAAAACAACAAAAGACAATTTAAGTTAAAAACTGGTGGGACTTTTCAATGTGTGGACAGGACAAAGTAATCCGTAATTACCACTAATCGTCACCAAGAACATCCTCTCAATATATACCATCCAAAGAGATCATAATTTTGACATGTTTTGGCACAATAAGTATAAACTCTTCAGCTAAGCAGCAGATTCAGTGGCATACTAGCCATGTAAAATTAGCATAATGATAAACATAAAAAATTTAACTCGTTTGTAACATTTAAGGTAATCTTACAGAAAGTCTGCAAAATATTATTTTATGATATACTCAAATAATACTACTAAAGACAACAAAGCTTAAAATTTTCTTTCCTTCCAGAAATTCTTTAAATAGGTCACTAAAATCAGAATGAAATATTTACGAACATATTTTTGATGACAGTGTTGAATTGGGTGTTCTGCTCTGTTAGAATTATCTACTGGCAAACCAAAACCAAAACCAACCAACCAATAACCAACCAAACAAAAAACCACCCCAAAATAGTAAGTCAGCATCAAAATTCAGGCTGATATTCATGAATTAAGTATTTGGTCTTTTAATATCTGGCATAGTTCACTTTGTTTAAGCACTCTGTTTCTCTAATATTTTTAATCAACTCTGGTGAAAACTGTACATTCAAATTAACTTGCCAGTGCAACTAATAGCCACCTCAGAGCCTAAAAATGAATGTCTAAACTTTGCTTTAAACAAGTTATGAAAGGCACAAACAAATTCTCATCTCTTAACAGGATGATAACAAAAGGAACAATAATTATGTAGTTGGAGTTTTAAATAATCAACTTAAAATGACACGAATTCCTGAGAGTGGCACTGATCTAAGAAAGGCATCCCCAAATAGCATTAAATTTACTATTTATTGGTTACCCACAATTAACAATGGGTAAATTTGGGAACAAAATATTTTAAAATGCATGTTTATAGAATGTTATTAATGCTTTGAGTAAATAAATATTAATAATTAAAACTGTATTCAAGGATAAACATATTTAGAAAAGAGACAATAGGGACTCAGTAAAACATTAATTACTAATTAGAACCAAGTATATAATATAGTCAAGGCCCATATAATTTCAAAATGTGGTTTTATTAATGCACTTTAGGACAAGTGCCATTCTTACTTTACTTTGTCTGGAAGAAATACTGCCAATTACAGTCACAGGAAATTTCCATTAGACAAAAACTGCATGTGTGAGTGTGTGTGTCGGGGGAAGGATTTGGTTCATTTATATCATACTACAAATATAAACTCATGTTTTGAGTTTATGAATAACATTAAGCAACACTATTTCCTCCTAAAATTTTCTTTAAGGCAGACCTATTTAGCATCACGTGTGTTATTAATATGTGCACTGTAGTTTTAGAAAATTTAAGTGTCCTAGTTTCTCAGTGAAAATAATAAATGTGGTCAAGAATAGAAAACAAAATTCTCGTTTCTAGTCCCTCTACCTGGCCACCATTTTAAAAACACAAGTTTTTCATATATATATATAATATATATTTATATATATTACATATATATATTACTGTATCAAAACACATTTTAACAGACTTCACAGCTCACTTAAAGCTTCAGTTTACAGTCATTCATATGAAAGATTTCTAACATGGAATGTTCACTTAGAAAGAATTCCTCACTGGGATTCCAGTGTTCTGTATCAGAAATGCAGAAGTTCTTCAGTGCAATGCCAAACATTTTACCTCTTCATTTGTGTTTTTCTTTCAAGGGTTCTCATTTTACTTTTGGATCTTCTTTTTTGTAATCTCGACTTACTTCTTTTCGTATATTTTCAGGTAAGGCAGGTTGATATCTGTATAAATAACCATATGGACGAAGATGATAAACGAGGTATTCTAACTCATACATAGTTGTAGGATCGACATAGTGAAAAGAAACTGCAAGATCAGAACAGCAACCAGGACCCTAAAAAAGTAGCAGAAACAGGCATCATTAAGAAACAGTATATAGTTAACACACAATATTTACATACTGATAAAGGAAACAATTTTAACAGATTCCGAGCACCAAAGTTGGCAAGGTAAAGCAGAGGCACCTATTTATTAGACTTGTGGAAGAAAGCAAGAGTTTGTAGAGTTCTTCATGACTTAAACATGAAAACTGCTAATATATATCTACCTGAAATCATCTTCTCTCATAGTCTATAATGTTTTCACTGAAAAAATTCTCGAGACTTCTTCAAATGAAAGGGGCAGCTATACAAAGAACGATGCTCTATTTCCGAGTTTTGCTTTTGAACTTCCTATGCTCTCACTCTTACCTTTTTGCTTGGCTCAGAAAGACAACTTTCTGGCTCAGAAAGACAACTTTGAAGCATTCAATGACTACAAAATCCTTGCCCATTACGCGTAACCAAATACTTCATCTGCACATCAACCCAAACAATGCAGTATTTACGAGAGGAAGTGCTGAGTCAACTCTTAGTTTGAATCTAAAGTTTGTCTACTAGGGTCAAATTCTACCTACTAGTGTATGACTTTTAGCAAGTTACTTAACCTCTATAAGCTTCAATTTCCCCATCTGCAAAAGATGGTTACTTAAAGGAGATAATGTATATAAAATGCTTGAAACCAGCATGGCCTATAGTAAATGCTCCATAAATGCCAACATTATTATTGACAAAATAATCACATTTAGGTGGTCCTCAGTAAGTAAGTCAGAGCGAAGCATTTGTCCAGAAATATAATTCTCAGATTCCTAACAGAGCTGGTATTGGAATAGGTTTTTAAAAAGACAAAAACAAGGTAATTAAAAAAACACAACAGGAAAAAAAAAAAAGCAAGAACATTAAAAAAAAAGAAGAAGAAGAAGAAAACACAAAACTGACCCCAGAACTAAACAGTTAGAAGGTTATTTTGGTATTTACAGAATGTTTCACCCAGGTGACTCCAACCAAACTTCAGATTCTATCTAGTATCTTTACAAGGACCCAAGAAGAAAGATATTCTGACAAGGTCCCAGAGACAAGGTCCCATTGTAAGCTACTTACTTCCAAACATGAATTATTAAATGTTCAGTATGAACATTTAATTATTATTAAATTAGTATGAACATAATTCATGTTTGGAAGTAAGTAGCTTACAATGCAGTAAAAATTATCAGGGAATTACCCACTGCATCTTCTCTGGCCTTCTCTCTGAACTTTCCTTTGAAACAAACACCAGATATCTGGGGTTTCTGGGTAACTGCGTAGGCACTGGAAAATTATTTGGAGCCTACTTCTTAGCACCCTTGGCAATGTAAGGATAGGAACAAATCTGAAAAGTAAAATGATAAGTCAACTTGTGATCATCAAACCAGCTCCATCCAATAGATACATGTGAGCCCCATGATGCCATTTAAAATCTAGAAGCCACATTTTAAAAGTTAAAAAAAAAAAAAGGAATTAATTTGAATATATTTCAAATGAGTAAGTCCATATTATTTTTTTCCAATATGCAATCAATATTTTAAAAATTATTAATGAAATCATTCTTTTTATTTGTGGTAAGTTCTTAAAATCAGGAATGAATTTTATACTGACAGAACATCTCAGTTTAGTCTAGCCATATTTCAAGTACTCAATAGTCGTACCTAGCTAATGGCTACTATACTGGGCAGTACATGTTAAACTAAAAGACTAGACCAATAGCTGTGAATTTTAAATTGCTGATCCTCTCTGAAAGCAACTTCATATGACCCTGAAATACTGCAATAATATTTTTAATAAGATTTATTACATTATGTTTCACTCTATGGCATTACTGTTTTTTTACTAGATGACCAGGACACTGTTATTAAGATTTATAAGCAATAAAAAGATAACTGCTATAACTATTAGAAACAAAATAGCTCTTTGCATGTAATAATGGCTACTACCTAAACTCAAGAAAGTCAAGTAAAAAAATCATCAGATATAGAGAATCTAGGAACAGAGGCAAATTTTAAAGATGCTTTTAAGAAACAACAGCTTTCATATATACCAGTTAAAAAGATTTTTAAAAATCCCAAGTAAATAGTAACAAAAATATTAAAAACATAGGGAGATACGTAAGAAGAAATAAAATCTGGAGAAAACTATAAAGCTTTACTAAGGGACCTAAAATAAAATTTAAAAATCCCAGGCAAAGATATCTATTGTCCCTGAATGGATAAATACATTAACATAAAGGCATTATTAGTGTTACCAAAACAATTTGAAAAAAAGAGATATAAAGTAGAGGAATATACACACTTAGAGTAATAATTACAAAATTCAGTAAAGCTACAGGGTTCAAGACAATATGGTGCTGAGGCAAAATCAAATAGGATGATGGAACAGAACTGAAATACCAGATATACCAGATACCAACCCTACTGTAAGTAACGCTACAGTATATGATAAAGGAGATTATTTCAAAGCACTACTGAAAATAAGACTTAGTTTAAAAATGGTACTGGAAAGATCAGTTAACAATTTGGAAAAATCTGGAGCTCTCAATTTTGACCATGTATCAGTAAGTTTCAAATGGGTTATAGTTAATGTAATCAGAATTGAAAAACAGAATAAATCCTATTTGATCATTTCTGACCTACAAAAAAGGCAATTTCACACATAAGGGCACATGTATATATATGTAGATATGTGTGTATATATGTGTATATATCTGTACATATGTGTGCATGTGTATGTGTATACACTATTACATATAGACTGTTACACACATATACACTATTTTAAATCCTCTGTATGAAGACTGATTACAAATTCTCTGGTGAAAAGTTTATTTCCAGGGAAGAGACTTTTAGTCCTAGGGAATAAATCACTTTTAGGGAAGTAAGAAGGTGGTGTGAAAGGGGAAATGCATGAAGATTAAGTTCTAAACTCAACTTAAGAACCTAAGTCTCTGATCAGCTATATATCTCACACATTGACTTGCTAAAATAAACATTTTCCACACTGTGTTTTCAGTGATCACTACAAAGCAAAAGTATATGTAGGAGATTTAGGATAACTCTGAAAATAGTAACTCACTTACGGAGAAGAAAATTTATTAAATGATGGATGAGTAATAATAGAAGTTGGATTTCACATGTGTTTGTATCGAACACTCCTGGGAGAGAAGAAGCAGTAATTAGGAAGCTGGGTCAATTTTGGTTCTTCCAAGTCTATTTTATTGTCTTCAATATAACTGAATAAATTTTTATAGAAAGAACATAATTCTTGCAACCATTTTAAAAACTACCACAATCTGATGTATCACAGAAATATTTATTTCGTTCATATAAATATACTGTTAGGTACACCTATCTGTAGGTGGGAATTGTGGGCAGTAGCACTCTTAAAGGAAAGAAGGGTATTTTACTGGTTACAAAATAGTGAGAATTATGATGTCCCTTTGCTATTACTGTCTGTAGCAGATACTCTTATTAAAACCTTACATGCATTTAGGTGTCTTTGTTATATGTATCTGTAATATTCTTAAGTTTAGATATATTTTTATATGGGAATGTACAGCATTAAGAAGGGAAGGGCTCAAGTAATCTAGGAATGGTCAGATTATACTAAGAAAAGTTTACATAAAAAAAAAAATTCAGGGGTGCCTGGGTAGCTTAGTCTGTTACTCTGCTTTTGGCTCTGGTCATGACCCCAGAGTTCTAGAGTCGAGCCCCGCACTGTGCTCCCTGCTCAGCGGAGAGTCTGCTTCTCCCTCTCCCTCTGGTGCTCCCCTCAGCTTGTGCGGTCTAATAAATAAATAAAATCATTTTAAAAAATTTCAGAGTAGTACCTCATGAGAACAAAACAAAAATAGACTATCACAAAGTAGACTTAGGAATACATCTGTTTTACAGTCTAGGAAATTGTTGCATCCACAAGAGCAATAAAATCCTAGCATAAGGTTTTAAATGGACACATTACATAGAACTGAACTTTAAACTGTTTATTTATTAAAGTGCAATTTTATCCCAACAGCAGAATATTTATTGTAACATCCCTCATTTCAACCCCCAACCCTCTGGGACACATATCACATTAATCATGGAGGGGAAGGGAACCCATGATAGAAATCACAAGAGTTAATAATCAGCATGGTTTGTAAACTGCCTAGAATATTTATCAGAACAAAATACTTGACTTTTCTGAGCCTCAGTTTTGTCATCTATTAAACACAGAATTACTGTAAGGAACTATTATGTCTGAGTAAGTACCAAGAACATACTGGTGATTGATATCAGAAGCCGTTGTGATGTGCTTCAACATTTCCTTTTAAAGCTCAGTGTCTAAATATTGGATCAAAAGTTCTAGGTCAATGTTTTTTAACCTCAGTGTTACCGACATTTTAGGCCAGATAGCGGGAAGCCGTCCTGTGCATTGTGAGATGGTTAGCATCTAATGGGATTACAATCTTGAGGAATTCTATCCACTAGATGCTAGTAACAACCTCCACCCAGTGCCAGTCTCCCAATTAACAAAAAAATGTCTCCAGATTTTGCCAAATGTCCTCTAGGAGGCAAAAAGTCCACAGTTGAGAACCACTGTCCTAGATAATGATTTGCAAACACTGGCTTATGAAGATGAGAATGCTAGCATGAGTGTATTATTTGTATGTTAGGGCCAGAAAAAAAGAAGGCATAGAGTACTAATGACTTGCCTACATGCATTATTAATCAATAACAGATCTGAATCTAAAAGCTAGGTTTCATGACTCCTGATGTCCTTCAGTCAGTCACTCACTGCTGCAATACTCATAACAGTGATGAACTGGAAACAACCTACTAAATGTGTATCAGTAGGGGAACTGATAAATTACAGATGCTCATGTTAGATTATACAGAAGCCTAAAAATTAATGAAGCACATACATACATTAATGTGGATAAATTTTAATGTATTAAAAGGGCAAATGTTCAAGGATATATATGGAATAAGTCCATTTATTTAAAAACCTACAGAACAATACTACATATTATTTATGGATACACAAACATGTAGGAAAAAAGATACAAACACACACGGTAATGACAAATACTAAGTTCATGATAGTGGTTAACACTGAGGAAGGATATAAGAAAACTTGGTTGGGGAGGGTACACAGGCCTCAATTGTATCTATACCTTTTTCTTTTACAAAAGGAGGCAAATATGGCTAGAGATTAATTTATGGTAGGGGTCCCTGGGTGGCTAAGTGGGTTAAAGCTCTGCCTTCAGCTTAGGTCATGATCCCGGTGTCCTGGGGTTGAGGCCCGCATCAGGCTCTCTGCTCAGCGGGGAGCTTGCTTCCCCCTCTCTCTCTGCCTGCCTCTCTGCCTACTTGTGATCCCTGTCTGTCAAATAAATAAATAAAATCTTTAAAAAAAAACAAA
Organism: Mustela nivalis; assembly: GCF_964662115.1. Lineage (NCBI taxonomy): Eukaryota > Metazoa > Chordata > Mammalia > Carnivora > Mustelidae > Mustela > Mustela nivalis. The sequence goes on from NC_139031.1 coordinate 64,123,081, forward strand.
CACCAAAAACCAAAAAAGATTAATATATGGTAAAGCTAGTTGGTGGGTACAAGATACTAATTTTTCTTAAACATTTAGCTGAGGAATTTAATAAAATAATGTATTTTAGATAAAATCCTCAGGAATGATGACTATGTTATCAAATTAGAGCTAAGGCTTCTTATGCTTACAGTGTGACAGGCACTGTACTATATTCTAATCACAGCTGAATCAAACAGGTAGATCCGGTCCATTTTACAAATCAGGCAAATCGGGCTCAGAAATTGGGCAAATTCTGTCCATCCAAGGTCAATTAACTATTAAGTAGGCGAAGACTTGAATTCTAGAAGCCTAGAATTCTAAACCTCAAAGTCTTTTCACACATCATTCCTGAAGCCCAGAAGGCTCTCCACACAGCCTGCTCTCTAACCTCATTCAGATTTCTGTTCAGAAGTCACCTTTCAGAGACATCTTCCTTAACCATCAAAACTGGGGTGCCCCACTCCACTCATTCTCTATCCCCTCACTTGGCCTTATTTTACTCTAGGGCACTTATCACAAACTAAAATCATATTTTATCTTTACTAGTCTACCTGTTTACTGAATGTCTCCATATCCAGAATGTAAGGTTCATAATATACTATTATAAGGTTCACAAGAACTGGAACTTGGCCATATTTTCTGCTGTATTTTTAATGCCTGACACAGGCAATAAACACTAGGTAATAGTAGCAATATTTACTGAATTACTACTGCTGATACTCATGTTCTCATCTATTTTGTTATACATTACCACTCTATATAAAAGGAGTAAAGAGGATTCTTAGTTATCGATGCTAAAGAAGTTTTTAAGTAAACAAAAACCAGTCTAAGTATTTATACAGTAATAAAATTTCTAAACTTACCTCTACAGGAGGATAATAGTTATAATTCCAGTACCAGAAGGTTCTAGGTAGATAACCCCTGATTAAGTGGTGTTCTGGTACAAAGGGATGAAAAGTTTCTTTTCCAATGGTATCTCTGGAATCTCCCGCTTCTACATTTATAATTTCCATGCATCTGCCCAATGCTAAGTCTTCGATGGAGGAACTATGTGTACATTTGTCTGTTTTAAATGCATCAACAAATCTCTTCAAGGCTTCTTTGCTCAGAACATATCCGGCTCCTCCACTCATGTAGCCCTGCTTTACATAGGGCTTAAATCTTCTCCCAAAGTAAATGGGTTCTTCAGGGTTGTATTTTGAGAGAAGCCATCTCAAATTTTCCAGGATAACATATGTATCATCATCTGCTTTCATAAACCAATCAGCATCTTCTAAATAATGGTCATGAACATACTGAAAAGCTTTAATTGTTTTCCAGTATAGTTGGTCTCTGCCTTCTCTGGTTTTTAATCCCACCGCAGGGAAGTCTTTATCTTCTTCTGAACTCATAAACAATACTTTATTACAACGTTGGGCCCATGTAGCTTTGACGTGTTTGGCCTTTTTCTCTAGATTTTGAGGCCCTGTCATAACCCAGCAAAGAATTTTAACCTTCTGATAGAGGTTTTCAGCGATGTCTGTGTTCTCATCTATTAAACAAAGAAGTTTTAGAGTTATATTTGCATAGATGTAAAATTCAAATAAATTATATTGATGAAAAATTTTCTTCAACAATTTCAAAACCCCCCTTCTATTTATTTATCTTTCTACCATTAGTGATTTAACTGAAAGAAAGCAAAAACTCAACCTAACATGAACTGACATTCTGATTTACTGGTTTCATGTCAGTCTTATCCATTGCAGTAAAAAGAATTGCCACTATGACTTAAAATCTTACTATTTGAACTGTGGTTGACCAAACAGGATCAACATCACTTGGGAGCTTGTTGGAAATGTGGCATCTCAGGCCCTACCCCAGACCTATTCAATTTGAATCTGCATTTTAACAAGTTGTCTTGGAGATTGGAGATTGGTATACATATGAAGCTCGATATTAGTCTCTGCTTTTCACTTCATTCTACAAAGGGTTCTCAACAGAACACTGACAGGAATTTCTTGCAGCTCTAAATAAACTTCTGCAGGACAGGAAAGACATGCTGCTGAAGAAACAGTTCATTTTGCACTCCACCAGAGTTCACTGTTAGGAATTTATACAAGCACCCTAAGGTGGCTTTAAAAAAGGCTTTCATGGGGTGTCTGGGCGGCTCAGTGGGTTAAGCCTCTGCCTTTGGCTCAGGTCATGGTCATCATGGCTCCAGGGTCCTGGGATTGAGCCCTGTGTTGGGTTCTCTGCTTGGCAGGGAGCCTGCCTCCCTTCCTCTCGCTCTGCCTGCCTCTCTGCCTTGTGATCTCTGTCAAATAAATAAACAAAATCTTAAAAAAAAAAAAAGAATTTTAAAAAAGGCTTTCATGATGACTCCAGTTTGAAGAAGAGGGGTTAATGCTGAGTTGAGATTACTTTGATATTCCAAAATGCAAATCCATCAGTTGGAAACAGAACAGAACAGGTAACAGTAGTATTTCCAAGACTGTCTAGAGCAGTGCTTTTCAAAGTACTCCTCTGTAAAGAAATAGGGAGCCATGCCAGAATATAAAACACCATATTACTTCTTTCATTAGGGAAGTCTTGCTATATTTCCAAGAAAGTCCACTTAATTAAGCAGTGAGCTTAAGTAAGTTACATCCTGGTGCAATCTCCTTATCTGGGTGCAGACTGGTAATAAACAATTCAGATTGTCAGACCAGGATCATATACTGAGTACCACTGGTTTAAAGGAAGAGTTCAATTTTAAGATCCTAGATCATTGCTTGGTGAAGGATCAATTCTTATTTTCAATAGTTAGAGACCTATACTTTTTATAAATGTGCTAAAAATGAATTACTAGAAAAATTAGTAAAAGAAATATAAAATACAAATTCTAATTCTTAGTTTTTGGATTTAGGCAAAATTACTCTGTTAAATTACCCTGAAAGTTTCTAACTGCACAGTCCCAATTTCAATACCTATGTAGGTGTGGACCAGCATAAGTCTGCAAAACCACACTTTTTATAGTAATGTTCTAGGCAGAATCCCAAGGAAGCATATCCTTAAAGTTAAGGTCAACCAGTGAGTTACAAAAGCTTTGTCCTATGAAAAATTAACAACTGGAGACATAAATTTCTAGTCCACTAATAGAGAGCTAATACAAGGTTGGGTGAGGTTTGGGCATGGAATTTTCCCCCTGAAAAATCAGTAATTCACAATTCAAAAACAGAATCACCCTTCAGACAGAGAACATTCACATTTCATATACTTCAGGAGCCCAATCTTTTGGCTACAGATAAACTAAATACTGGATGCACAGGGAAAATGGTAGATGCAGGAATTCTCAATGTTTCACTTTGAACAAGACAACCTTCTCCCCAGTGCTGGGATCTGGTGAATATTGTTTCTCATTTTGTAATTATTCACTGATTAATTACTTTGTTGTAGGCATATGCTGGCACAAGAGATGAAAAGGTGAGTACACCATATGTCCTGCTACAGAAGAACTCAGTCTCAGAGTGGACCTTGGTACACAAACCAGCACTTGACACATTCTAAGAGAGATACTATAATAGAGGTATGTAAAGGGGTTCAATGTGCTGCAGAAAAAGAAAGCAGTGGCTGATAAATCCTACAGAGTGTGGAATGGGAACTTGGCGGGAACAGAGAAGGGGGAGATAATGCAAAATCAGGGAAAATAGAGATAATGCAGAAAATAGAGGTCTTTAAATGAGTAAATGCTCATAATAAGAAAGGACAAAAGGTATGGTGACGTTTGGTTGAACGCCAGTACGTGGGTATAACTGAAGGCCTCAACTAGGGGAAATGAACTGAGAGAGGAAATCTGAAAAATGGTAAAGAAGTAGAATGCTTGAACTTATGATAAATGGGATTGATTGGTAAGTGAAGGAAAACACCTACCATGACTTTATAATTTCCAGCTTAACCAGATGTGGAGCATCAAGCCGGACAAGCAGGTACCTAATATATGTGCTTATACTGACTTGATATAGCCTACTAGCAGAGAAGCATGTGCCAACCAGCCCTTTAACAATCCAGAGCAAGGCTACAGAGCAAGTGTCCAATGATCAGGCTGCTCTTGATAAGAATACAGAGCACCTACTCAGAACTGGATCAGTTATATAAACACTTAAACATAACATGACATAATTTGTAACAGTATGCACATGCTTGCTAGTTCATGCAACTCAACCAGGATGTATGTGGTACACTTCATCCCTCAGCCTCTTCTTGAGAGGTCAGAAAGAAGTAATTTACTACCAAAAGATAAAAGAAGCAATTCCGTATTTACTACCAAAAGATAAAAGAAGCAATTCCGTAACCCAGAGTTCCAATTGTTTCCAAGCTGCTATAGTCTTTATCATCAAATAAATCACATTTGCAGATATCTTTGAATCACTTTAATTTTTTTTTTCCACAATGTTGGGAACTGGGCTAAGATAAAGACAATAAAGAGGAGATGAAATCAAAATTATGGGAATTGATGATATCACACATACAATGAAATAGCGAAGGGACAGAAACTTGGAGAAAACCAACATTTTAAATGTTGGCTCCTAGAGGACACAATTGAGAACATCAGGTATAGAGCTAGGTAACAGGTATAAGGTAAGAGAAAATGAAGTCATTATAGCACAGCCTTAGTTTCTACCTCCCTAGTTTTTTATGCCTCTTAAAAGGTGAAAAGACTAGTTATTATTAGTTACTAATAGAAAAATAAGTTGAAAAAATATATATAAATTGGGATTTATATATACCTCTTGAGTTTCTCTAGAACAAGACTAAGCAAAAACTAAGACCAAAACAATAGCAAAAACACTAAAAACACATAAACCATGAAAAATAAATCCGACTAAATAAATAATTTTTAAAAATCTAATCTGAAAAGTTTTGCCTTCCCCCAAGTTACATTTTCGGAACTGTCTCTATTTTAAAATAAATTCAAAATTAACATCTTATTCCCTAAATAAATCTGGGTGTTAGCAATTTCCTTCCTGAGGCAAACAAGCAAGGTCATTAAATATTGGGAATTAAGCTCATTTTAATAAAAAAGTATAACAAAATTCACATAAATAGCTTTTTCCAATTCTCATAACACTTACACAGACTGAAAAATACGGTTTGTTTATTTCTTAATAAAGTGAACCATACCTTTATGTTGGCTAGAATCTGCATTGAAGTTCATCTGTCCTTCTAGATGATTTTGTCCATTATCATCTGCATGCCTAGCATGCGGATCATTATGAAGAATATCAGGCTGGGTATCACCCTGTTCTCCCAACAAAATACTAAATAGCTGAGAACATAAAACAAATCCAATTGCTGATCCACAAAGGAAGGTTAAAAAATTCAGCCAAGATTTAGAGGCCATTTCCCGAAAGTGTATTTCTGTAAGAAAAAAATTAGTAGGATGTTATAAATTAGAAAGCAATATACATATCATGAGTAAAAAACTTGGTAACTTAAAAAAAACATACAAAAAACCACACACAAAAAAAGTTGATTACTTTTAACCATATGGGAAATCTAACTTCCTTCCATATAAAAGAACATTTCTTTTCTTTTTTTTTTTAAGATTTTATTTTATTTATTTATTTGACAGACCCTTGTGGCAGAGATCACAAGTAGGCAGAGAGGCAGGCAGAGAGAGAGGAGGAAGCAGGCTCCCTGCTGAGCAGAGAGCCGAAGCGGGGCTTGATCACAGGACCCTGAGATCATGACCTGAGCCACCCAGGCTCCCCTAAAAGAACATTTCTGAGAGAATTTAAAACTTTCATCCTCTTAGTTGCAGCTAAAACACACCCTGTGGACAGTTCAATAAAACAGATGAGTAATAAGTTAGAAAATCATTGTTACGGTGGGGCATGGGTAAATAGAGTAAAAAAAAAAAAAATTTCCCACCAGGATCCTTGGTGAACCCAAGCCTGCTTGCCATGATTTTTTTTTTCTTTTTTGCTGTCAAAATACTTAAATTTACCTTTTTTCTTTTTTATATTACATGGTACATATTACATATAAATTAATATGTATGACATAATATCCCACAAGGTATTATTACTATTATCATTAAAACAAATGACATAAGCGGTACAAAAATCATGAGGAGGACATATAGAGTTTGTGTTCCAAAATCATTTTGTTGTCCAGATGTGGTGAAAAATACTAATGCTAGACTTTAAAAGACTAATGATGTGTAATGTAATTGCTAGTATAATCATTAAAATAAACAGTAAACAAATATATAACTAAAACAGAAAATATGAGTAAGATAATAAAAAACAAGATAAGGAAAAAAGAGCAGTGGATAAAGAATAGATGAAATAAACAGAAAACAAATGGTAATATGATTGATTTTAATGTAAATATATCACCAATGATGTTAATGTAAAAGACTGAAAACTCTAATTAAAAGATAAAGATTGCCAACCAGACTAGAGAAAAAATAAACCTAACTACATGTTGCTTATAGGAGACAGACATTAAATATATTAGAAACTTAGGAGCAAAAGGATGGAAAAAAGGAAGTAAGCAATTGTCAGAATAAATTAGTGGTTTAACATAGTTAACTTTCCTGACATTCACGAAGCTCTACATTTTTTATTCACGTACTTTTTTGTATTAATATTTGCTAGAGTAAAAAATTTATAGAAAAAACCCATCATGTGACCTTTCACTTTATCTCTTTTAATACATGTTTAATATATGTCTATTTAATGAAAATATATTTATCCTCAAATCTCTAAGTAAAACTGTCATGCTATGGAACTACACCATGCTCATCTTATATCTCAGATCTCAGGTCCTCTTCAAGTTTGAGAAGGACGACCCCAGGGGGAAGCTGAAGTAAGGAAAGAGAGTGTTATTAGCAAAGTTGCTCAGTGATATGGGAATGTAAATTACCCACATGAAACTGGTGGGCACCTGTTTACTTACTTCCTTTGCTCTATCTTAACTTACATTCTAAGGTTCAGAAGGGTGGGCCTTCATGGGTGAAGAGCATGTATGTCCCACTGAACTCCCCTATAAAATTATCCAGAGGAAAAGCAGAAATAAGATTACCCAGTCTTGTTGCTATTTTCCCTGACGGGGGTCTCAAATTCTCCTTTGTTGTGTCATCTTTTACCCATTTAGATTGGTTTTTAGTGAAATCCTTACTCCCAAAAGGTATAATCTGTAATCGCAGGGAAAATATCCCTCCTGGTTTAAGTGATTCTTTTGAAACACTAAAGACCCTGAAGATCATTTGCAAATGATATAATCTGATAAAGAGTTTTTAATATCTGAAATACAGAAATAACTTGGTACAACTCCACATCAAAAAACCCCATATAATCTGGTTAAAAATGGGCAGAGGACCTAAAGAGGTATTTTTCCAAAGACATATAAATAGTCCACAGATACATGATAAGATGCTAAACATCATTAATCATCACGGAAATGCAAGTCAAAAACCACAATGAGATATCACCTCATCCCTGTCAGAATGACCAGAATCAAAAAGGCAAGAAATAAATAACAAGTGTTGGCGAGGATATGTGAGAAAAAGGAACCTGTTGGGGCAGCCATTGTGGAAAACAGTATGGAGGGTCCTCAAGGAATTAAAAGTAGAATTACTATATGATCCAGTAATTCTACTACTGGATATTTATCTGAAGAAAATAAAAAACACTAATACTAAAAGATATGTGCACCCCTATGTACGTTGCAACATTATTTACAATAGCCAAGATATGAAAGCAACCCAAGTATCCATTCATACATGAATGGATAAAAATGTGGGAGACACACACACACACACACACACACACAAGCACACACAGAGGAATATTACTCAGTCATAAAAAAGAATGAGAACTTTCCAAAAACATGGGTAGATCTGTAGATCTAGAGGTTATAATGCTAAGTGAAGTAACTCAGAGAAAGACAAATACCATATGGTTTCACCCATATGTGTAACTTAAGAAACAAAACAAGCAAACAGAAAAAAGAGACAAGAAACAGAGTCTTAAATACAGAGAATTGGTGGTTGGCAGAAGGAGTCAGTGGGGGATGGGTGAAACAGATAAAGGATATAAAGAATACACTTACTGTGATGAGCACTGAGTAATGTATAGAAATGTTTAATCATTACATAAGAAAAAAAAGCTGAAGAGAACTATTTGAGTATCTGGAATTCTTTAAAATAACAATGTATATTATTAAGAATTTACCCACAATAGAGGTAATTTGAAAATCCCATAAACTGCAAACATGAAGCCAAGAGAAGTGAATGAAAGGTAACATAACACCAATTTTCTTCTGGTAAATGTAAAAAGATTAACAGAATAAGACTGAAGCAATAAACCTGAAGGGAGGCTATTACGGTAATATTAGCAGACACTTAAACTGAGATGTCATCTAGGAGCTACATTGCAAGTAATTTCCCACATTTTCTGATTCTCTGACAGTCTGCCTTCTAGCACACTTATCTTCTTTTTGTACTGTATTTTCTTCTTGCTGTGACTTTCCTCACCTTAGTACCAGATACAATCACTTCACAGTCTCAGAAGGGCACAGTCCAAATGAATTCTCCACTGCTACAGACTCTACTACTCCTGGTATTAGAGGAGAAAGCAATAGTCGCAGAAAGCACGATGACTGAGAAGGGGAAGGACTACAAGACAGTGACTATCAAGTGAGCAGTGATCCAGCTCCGGTAACTATGAAAACTAACCTGCTACCCCACCATTTTCTAAGACATTGAGTTTCAGAACAAGTCTACTTCTGCAGCCTGGAGGCTTTAGTGTTTGTAGGAAACCAGTGACATTTTATGGTTTTCTTAGCTGAGGTGGCACTTTTTTAGCAACACACCTGTTCTGGGGTGAGTGGAAGAAAACTAACTTCCTGATGTTAAAACAACTTGTTTTTAGTTAAGAAATATCTTGTGATGCTGTTGGATGGCTACCATCCCCTCACCCTCCTCCTCCAGAGCATTATCAACCAACATGTGCTGGCTTATCCCTATTGCTTTTACCTAATCACCTTCCAATTTCAAAGACTCTTGCCTTATGATTAAATTTCCGTTTACTCTGATTTTTCTTTCTTGTTCCTGGTATAAAACAGCCATCTCATATGGGCACAATGCGCCCCAAATCTTACTCTGAGTTTTGACAAAAATCAGCATCCTCAACTCTTCAGATTTTTTTTTTTTAAGATTTTATTTATTTGACAGACAGAGATCACAAGTAGGCAGAGAGGCAGGCAGAGAGAGAGGAGGAAGCAGGCTCCCTTCTGAGCAGAGAGCCCGATGTGGGGCTCTGGAGCTCAATCCCAGGACCCTGGTATCATGACCTGAGCCAAATGCAGAGGCTTTACAAGAGTGCTAAAGTAGATCAGATTGGAGAACTGTATGACTAAGTTGCACATTCTGGGGGCTTCTAATATATTAATTAAAATTAAGTGGAGGAAAGGTCTCAATATTAAATGTTTTCCAAACCCGATATAAAATCAGAATCATTTGAGGAGCATTTTAAAAATAAAGATTTTTTAAAATTTTCAAAATTTCATAAAATGAAATATAAAAATACAGATTTTCAGGCTCCACAATTGAGATTTTAGTTGCAAAAGAAGTGCTGGGACAACGAAAATTTGTAATTTGTAATTTTTTTAAAAAATTTTTTATAAACATATATTTTTATCCCCAGGGGTACAGGTCTGTGAATCACCAGGTTTACACACTTCACAGCACTCACCAAAGCACATACCCTCCCCAATGTCCATAATCCCACCCCCTTCTCCCAAACCCCCTCCCCCCAGCAACCCTCAGTTTGTTTTGTGAGATTAAGAGTCACTTATGGTTTGTCTCCCTCCCAATCCCATCTTGTTTCATTTATTCTTCTCCTACCCACTTAAGCCTCCATGTTGCATCACCGCTTCCTCATATCAGGGAGATCATATGATAGTTGTCTTTCTCTGCTTGACTTATTTCGCTAAGCATGATACGCTCTAGTTCCATCCACATCATTGCAAATGGCAAGATTTCATTTCTTTTGATGGCTGCATAGTATTCCATTGTGTATATATACCACATCTTCTTGATCCATTCATCTGTTGATGGACATCTAGGTTCTTTCCATAGTTTGGCTATTGTGGACATTGCTGCTATAAACATTCGGGTGCATGTGCCCCTTTGGATCACTACATTTGTATCTTTAGGGTAAATACCCAATAGTGCAATTGCTGGGTCATAGGGCAGTTCTATTTTCAACATTCTGAGGAACCTCCATGCTGTTTTCCAGAGTGGCTGCACCAGCTTGCATTCCCACCAACAGTGTAGGAGGGTTCCCCTTTCTCCACATCCTCGCCAGCATCTGTCATTTCCTGACTTGTTGATTTTAGCCATTCTGACTGGTGTGAGGTGATATCTCATTGTGGTTTTGATTTGTATTTCCCTGATGCCGAGTGATATGGAGCACTTTTTCATGTGTCTGTTGGCCATCTTTTAATTTTATTTTTTAAGGGACAGCTTTGTGTTTTTCATTGTAAAAAAGGAATCAAGCAATATAGAACAATGTGAAAAAGATAAAAATCACCCCAAATCCCACCACTCAGAAACAATGAATAACATCTTTGTAAACAAGAGATGGAAGGAGGGATAACTGTGGCTACCAGTTGAGCCCTGTATCAAGAGCTTTATGTGAATTAACTGTAAACAATAAATGTGGGACTATCAATCTCACTTTACAGGCAAACTCACAAAAAGGTAAGTAACCTTCTCAGGGTCACACTAGCAATATGATTCAAGAAGTCAGATTCTTAGCCATTTTACATATACACTTGCATGTATAGTTTTTCAGAATGAATGTTAGTCATGCTATTTTAAGGATTTAACGTATTAAGTTAGATTTACTTGAATGTATAAGAAAAAAGGGAAATGAAATGAATCTAAATGAACTCTGCAAGTCAGCTAAACATTTATAATATGACTCCTCTCTTCTAAATGAGCCTTCAAAAAAGACAAGAAAAAGACTATGAAAAATATATAGCAATAGAGTAGGCCCTTTTTTAAAACTACCTTTTAAAATTTTAGATAGTTCCTATTAATTTCTTGTTATGGAAATGTGGAAATATATACTCTCCCCCACACAACTTTTGTGAACTATTTTTATTCTGTAAATTTTGCAGTTTACATTCTATAAATTATACTGTAATTCCCATGACTGCTTAATCCTGAGCATGTATTAATTTGGATTATAAGCTCATTAATAGTCCTTTCATTACAGCTCCTTTATATGTGAGTTCTTCATTAATGTCATGTTTTCGGCTGAATTTCAGCAAGTAATTTTTGTAATAGTGCTCATTGCTGCTATATTCTAAATTCTTCCAGGCTTGAGACCGTCTACTACTGTCTTTATATATGAAGCACAACTTGACCAAGTAAAAACTCTGTAAATATTGATCCTCTCACATGGGTCCTCTCACATGGGTGCCAGAAAAGTCTGAGGGCAGATTGATCTTTTATCCTTATAGATATATGTTCCACTTCTTTTATGCTTTGTTTTTAGTCAAGCCACTAGTCACTAATATCCTCTGAATAAGACTTTAATACCCTTTAAACATGAGATCATGTCTTCCTCCAATTTTTAGGCTTCTAGGGAGTCAATGGAATTCACAATAAAAGTCCCTAAAATCTGAGGCTTTCAGTGTTCGTTTTTCGTTGTTTTAAAATTTTGGTACTCCTGCCAGAGATGTCAGTCTACTATTCTAAATTTTTTCTGTATTATACTATTCATTCACTGCTTTACATATTCAACATGTATTTCAAGCTATATTAAGGTGATTTTTGATGGTTTTTTCCCTAAAAGACTTTCCTTACAAAACTGAGTAATTTTATATAGTGATACAGTGTATAAATGCTTACAAATATACTATATGAGGCATTATGTTTAAAACTTCTGTTTTCTCTGATCTTCACAACTGTAAAACCTGACAGTAGTATCTCCATATTACAAATGAGGAAGCTGAGTTTCAGAGAAATTAAATTGACCTGAACCACACAGTCAACATGGTAAACTGGGATTCTAACTCACATTTCACTTAAAGTTTATAGGTTTTTTTCCTGTTATATCACACTTGCATGTATAGTAACCCATCAACTTTCTACATCTTTTGCCCTTTCTAAAATTACCTTTTGTTTAATTCATTTTTTTTCTAAAATTACCTTTAAATGGAAGATAAGAAGACATTGTTACGAGCAGATTCAAGAAAAAAAAAACGGTTTTGCTCTATTGACAAATATTGAGATGTAAAGATATAAAAAATGAAAAGTCCATGGGATCTAAGAAAGACTGTGAAAAGAATGCAGAGAGATCAGAACTGTTTTCAGACTAAATTTTCATGCCTCTGCTCTCCTATAGTACTCTTCCTAATAAGAATTCAAATGTTTCTTTATATTAAAAAGGCTTATTCCTAAACACTTAATCCATACCTCCTTTTCAATACATTTCTAAGCTAAATAAAATTCTATTATATAAAATAAAATTTTATTTGCAATATTCTCTTTGAGAATATTCCTACTAATTTTGTTTCTTTACAGTTCCAGATTTTTTAAAAATTTTATTTATTTATTTGACAGACAGAGATAACAAGTAGACGGAGAGGCAGGCGAAGAGAGAGAGGAGGGAGCAGGCTCCCCGCTGAGCAGAGAGGCCGATGTGGGGCTCGATCCCAGGACCCTGGGAACATCACCAGAGCGGAAGGCAGAGGCTTTAACCCACTGAGCCACCCAGGTTCCCCTACAGTTCCAGATTATCGAGCTAAGCTGCTGAGGTACTACATGCAAGTTTTAAAGTTCAAAATTCATTACAATTATATGGCACTGTGCTAAACACTGGGAAAAGCTAAAATAAAATATCTTTCCCTGCCCTTGTGGAATTTACAGTGTTGTTAATTACACAGGGACACAAAAAAGTGATGAAAGAGTTTAAAAAGAGAGGGACACAACTAAAGCAGTTCTCAAGAAAACTTACAGCACTAAATGCTTACGTTAGAAAAGAGAAAAAGTCTCCAATCAACTCAAGTTCCCACTTCAAAAACCAAGAAAAAGGGCAAAATAAGCCTAAAGCAAGCACAATGAATGAAATAACAGAAATCAATAAAATTCAAAATAGAAAAATAATTAAGATTAATGAAATAAAAAGCCATAATCAAATGTCTAACAGAATTATCAGTGCCTAAAAAAATTAACAATAATTCTTTGGACTCATCCAATCCAAGGGTATAATCAAATTTTCCTGTCTTCTATAATCAAATTGCCTCAGTTAGTTCACAAATGTCTTTTTACAGTGGGTTTGTTCCAATTCGGATTTAAACTACATCCACATTCACAGATAAAATTAAAAGTAATCCAAAAGAACATTTTATATAACAGCTATTAAACACAAAAACCTAAATGAAACACATTTCTCTAAAAAAGCAAATTATCAAAGCTGATTCAAGGTATAAAAACTAAATGAATAAATAAAAACAAAGGAAATAAAGAATGTTGTCAAAGAAAAGAGCCAGACTTCAAAAAGGTCTAGGCTTTTCTTGGATAAAATACTTAAATCTTTCAAAAAACATAATTTTTATATAGGCATACTTTATTTTCACTGTGCTTTCCTTTACTGTGCTTTGCAGATACTAGTTTTTTGTTGTTGTTTTTTTACAAATTGAAGGTCTATAGTAACTCTTTGTCCAGTAAGTCTATCGGCACTACTTTTCCAACACCATGTCACTTAATTTCTCTGTGTCACATTTTGGCAGTTCTCAGGATATTTCAAACTTCTTCATTGCTATATTTTTTACAGTGAACTCTAACTGCTGATCTTTGGTGCTACTATTATAATAGTTTGGGGTGTCACAAACTGCAGACATATAAGATGGCAAACTTAATCGATAAATGTTGTGTGTGTTCTGTCTGCTCCACCAATTGGCCATTCCTCTTTCTCCCTCTCCTAAGACCTCCCTATTCCCTGAGACACAAGAATATTGAAATTAAGTCAATCAGTAACTCTACAATGGGCTCTTCATGTTCAAGTGAAAGGAAGAATCACATGTCTCTCACTTTAAATGAAAAGCTAGAAATGATTAAGCTTAGGGAGGAAAGCATGTTTGAAAGCCAAGACAGGCCCAAAACTAGGCTTCTTGTGCCAAACAGCCAAGTTGTAAATGCAAAGTTCTTATAAGAAACTAAAAGTGTTACCCCAGTCAACTCACAAATAATAATAAACCAAAATAGCTGATTTTGATATTGCTAATTTGGAGAGTACTTTAGTAGTTCAGAGAGAATGTCAAACCAGCCACAACATTCCCTTAAGCCAAAGCCTAATCTAAAGCAAGGTCCTAACTCTTTGATTCAATGAAGGCTGAGAGAGGTAAGTGAGTATACAAGAAAAGTTTGAAGCTAGCAAAATTTGGTTCATGAGGTTTAAGGGAAAGAAGCCTTCTCCATAAGACCACAATGTAAAATGAAGCAACACATGCTGACGTAGAAGCTCCAAGTTATCCAGAGAAATTCATATAAGAATAATTACTGAAAGCGGCTTCACTAAACAACAGATTTTCAATATAGATGAAAGAGCCTACTGACAGGAAAAGATGTCATTTAGGACTTTGAGAACTAGGTGGGAGAAGTCAATGCCCAGTTTCAAAGGACAGGCTGACTTTCTCATTAGGGGCTAATGCAGCTGGTAACTTTAACTTGAAGCCACTGCTCACTTACCATTCTGAAAATGTTACAACCCTTAATAATTATGCTGCATCATCTAGTTTGCCTGTGCTCTGGAAAGGGAACAACAAAGCCTGGATGACATCATATTACAACATTGTTTATTTAATATTTTAAGCCTACTGTTGAGACATGTGCTCAGAAAAAAAGATTGCTTTCAAAATACTACTGCTCATTGACAATGCAAGTGGTTACCCCAGAACTCTAACTGAGATGGACAAGATTAAAGTTGTTTTCATGTCTCCTAATACAACATCCATTCTGCAGCCCATAGATCAAGGAGTAATTTTCAACTTTCAAGTCTTATTATTTAAGAAATACATTTTGTGGGGCACCTGGGTGGCTCAACTGGTTAAGCACCTTTGACTCAGGTCATAATCCTGGGGTCCTGGGATGCAGCCCCGCATCAGGCTCCCTCCTGAGTCGGGAATCTGCTTCTCCCTCTCCCTCTGCTCCTCCCCACTACTTGTGCACATGCGTACTCTCCAAGAAATAAAATCTTGGCGAAAAAAAAAAAGAAATACGTTTCATAAAGCTATAGCTGCCATAGATACTGAATCCTTTGATACATCTGGGCAGGATAAATTAAAAACGTTCTGGAGGGAATTCAATATTCTAGATGGCATTAAGAACATTCATGATTCATGGGAAGATGTCAAAATATCAACATGAACAGGAGTTTAGAAGAAGTTGATTCTAACTATCACGAATGCCTGTGAAGGGGTTTAAGACTTCAGGGGAGGAAGTAACTGCAGGTATGGTAGAAACAGCAAGATAACTAGAATTAGAAATGGAGCCTAAAGATGTGACTGAATTGCTGCTATCTTATGAAAAAACCTGAATAGATGAGGAGTTGCTTCTTAGAGATGAGCAAAGAAAGTGATTTCTTGGGATGAAATTTACTCCTGATGAAGATGCTATGAAAATTGTTGAAATGGCAACAAGGTTTAGAATTTTACATAAACTTAGTTAATAAAACATGAGAGGGTTTGAGAGGACTGACTCCAATTTTGAAAGAAGTTCTACTGTGCATAAAATCTATCAAACAGTATCTATGCCAAAGAGATATCGTTAATGAAAGGAAGAGTAAACAGATGCGGCAAACTTCATTGTTGTCTTATTTTACGAAATTGTTACAGCCACTCCAACCTGCAGGAATCACCATCCTCATCAGTCAGCAGCTATCAACATAAAGACAAGACCCTTTACTAGCAAAAAGATTATGACTCACTGAAAGCTCAGATGATGGTTAGCACTTTTTTTTTTTTAGCAATAAAGTAAATTAAGGTATGTACATTTTTTAAAGACATAATGCTACTGCATCCTTAACACACTACAGTACAGCATAAACATAACTTTTATATGCATGGGGAAACCAAAAATTCATCTGACTTGCTTTATTATGATATCTGTTTTTTTGCAGTGGTTTGGAACTGAGCTCGCAATAGTTCTGAAGTATGCTGGTACACATGAATCAGTCAGGAAGTTAAGTAGAACTTAACCAATTCTTCTTTTATGTAAAAGTTTGATACCAATCTCTGACAAAGAGGGCCCAAAATACAGACAGAATTAAAAAAAAAAATCAGTCTACTCTCATTCCAAAATAATACGTCACCAAAGGGAATGCACCCCCAAATGTTAATGCTATCTTAAGTTGGGTCTTCGGAAAGGAAACCATGAAAGAAGACCTTTGTGTAAAAGTGGTTTATTAGAGAGTACTCCCTGGGGATGCCTGAGTGGCTCCCGTCAGTTAATCATCGGCCCTCAGCTCAGGTCATAATCCCAGGGTCCTGGGATCGAGTCCCACATCAGGCTCCCTGCTCAGCGGAGAACCTGCTTCTCCCTCCGTCTGCTGCTTGCCCTGCTTGTGTGCTCATTGGCACACGTGCTCTTTCTCTCTCTCCACCTCTGGCAATAAACAAATAAATAAATTAATTAAACAAATCTTAAAACAAACAAACAAACAAAAAAAAGAAATTTCATAAAATGTCTTCCCTAGAAAAACTTTAGGTAAGTAGGCCAGGGAGGAAAAGAAGGTCATGCAAAGTTCCATGGGAGATAATTTTAGCTCCATACCCTAGGGTAGTTCTGGAGGCAATGCCAGCTGCACCTCAGAGTTGTATTCATATAATTAATAATTGGTTAAGGGCTGGCCTTAGGAAATAAACTTCCCAGACACTCTCATAGCTTATACATTGGCAAAACTGGCTCTGGCAGTGTGAGGGCAGCCCAGCAACAAAGAACCTTAGGAGACAGATAATGGGGATGAATATACAGTAGGAGCCTATGAACAGAAAAGAGATACAGAAACTTGGACAAATTATTAGCATCATCTGCTATGGTAACTTTGTCACTGGGAAAGTTAAAAATTGCTTGGTTTGGTTTTCCTGTATGGAATCCCCAGAAGTTTCAGCAATCATTCTAGTTCAATCATCATATAGTGAATAGTACTGCACAGCCCTAACAATGCATACAGAAATTTTAATCAGCTTTTTAGTATCTACTCTAAAATATCAATAGCCACTTAAGAATCACCAGGTATTTTAAGGAAAGCCTCTAATACGAAAGAAAAAAACCAACAAAGTCAAATTTAAAGCAAACTGAAGAGAGGATATAATGAGATGAAAACTAAGAAAAACCTAATCTTTGAATTCTGAGATATTAAGAAATGTCATGCCATTCTATTCATGAAAAAAGAGTAAGAGTAAGACCAAGAAAAAAACTAAGAGGACTAAAAGAACTCCACAATTAAACTATAAGAAAATAAAAAACCTGAATAGAACAGCCATAGGATAAAGTTAAGGAAATCACCCTCAAAGCAAACCAAACAAAAAGATAAGGAGATGGAAAATAAGAGACAAAACTGATAACTAAGGATCAGTTTACAGGTACAGATAAAAAAGAGGGTAGGAAACCGACAATCAAATATTTCAAGGACATTTCCAGATTGAAAGGATCCAAGGATAGCTAATATTCTGAACAAAAAGACCCACTAAGATGTGGTATCAGGTAATTTTGGTAAAAATCCATTCTGCAAGAAAAAGAGAATGAGGCAGAGATAGGAATTAAATGGCTTTATTTTTTTTAATTTTTTAAAAATCATTTATTTACTTGAGAGAGAGAGAGAAAGCAAGAGACAAAGCATGAATGGGGGAGGGGCAGAGGAAGAGGAAGAAGCAGACTCTCTGCCCAGCAGGGAGCCCAACACAGGCCTTGATCCCAGGACCTTGAGATCATGACCTAAGCCTAAGGCAGATGCTTACTGGATAAGTCACCTAGGTGCCCCAGGAATTAATAGTTTTAGACTTTTAAACAACAATGCTAAAAGCTAGAGGCAATAGATAAAATCCTTCAAAATTCTGAGGAAAAATTATTTCCATCCTAGGATTTCGGACAAAGGCGAACTATACAAGGATCAAGAACATACTGCTTATTTGGTACACAAGACTGGCTCTAGTTTACCTTCCTGCTTTCTTACTTCTCATACTCTCTTATCTGCAAAGAACATTCAGCCATTCTCCAAGTTTGCCATGACCTTTCATTTGGATGACTTCGGCCATTCTAGTCTTTTCTGCTTGGTCTGCCTTCCTCTATTTTGTCTACTATATAGATACATAATTCTTTCAAGGTTGCTTCAGTTTCAGTATTTTCCATGACCACTCTTTCCTACTGCCTTATCAAATTAACTACTCTCCCTTGAATGTGTCCTTGTTCCTTTATTCCCACTTCCTACTATGTATATATCATACTGTGAAATACAGTAAGTGCATCTCTTTCCCATTAGACTATGAGTTCCTCAGGAAAAGTGGCTATGGCTCTTATCTCTACCTCTCTAGCACCTAACACACTGCCTGGCTTACAAAATGCATTCAAATGTTTGTGTGTTTGTTTACTAAAGGGGGGAACAGTTGAAATAAATTTTGCAAGCAGAGATCTATATTTATACCACCTAATATACTAAATAAAAAATCATATATGGTTCCATCATTTGAAGCTTTTACACTTCTTTAACCCCAAAACATAAAATAGATATGAACTCTCTCTCTCTCTCTCTCTCTCTCTCTCTCTCTATATATATATATATATATATATATATAATTTCCTTTGGTGTGTTTTCAACTCATATGAACTATAATACAAATACATATTAATTGAGACAGACTAAAAGCATTTTCTATTACTAACTTATTAAGATGATAAAATAGTTTGAAAAATATTCACACAATTTTAGCTTCAGAAAATCAAAAGTGAAAATACCTTGTTACTATTCCATGAGAACATAAATATTTTTTGCACATAAATAAATGGAAAGACATCCCATGTTCGTGGATTGGAAGAATATTATTAAGAGATCAATACTGCCCAAAGTTATCTATAAACTTAACACAATTGCTATCAAAATCTAGTGATGTTTTCTGAAGAAACAGAAATATCCATCATAAAATTCATATGGAATGTCAAGGGAATAAAACCAGAGGACTCACAGTTCCTAATTTTAAAACTTACTACAAAGGCTACAGTAATCAAAACAGTGGCACTGGGATAAAGATAGACATATAGGCCAATGGAACAGAATAGAGAGATCAGAAATAAACACATGCATTTATGGTCAAAATATTTTCAACAAATAGGCCACATGCATTCAATAAGCAGAGGACAATCTTTTGACAAAAGTGCAAGGAAAACAGAATATCCACACACTAAAGAATGAAACTGGACCCTTATCTAACATCATATACAGAAATCAACTCAGAATAGATCAAAGACCTAAATATAAAACTATAAAGCTCTTAGAATAAAACAAGAGAAAAAAACTTCCTGATACTGGAATTGGGAATGATTTCTTTGATAGGACATCAAAGACACAAGCAACAAAAGAAAAATTAGTTAAACTGGACTTCATGAAAATTTAAAAATTTTATATATTAAAAGATACTATCAACAAATTAAAAAGGCTACCTACAGAATGGAAGAAATATTTGCAAGTCATCTATCTGATAGGGGATTAACGTCCAGAATATATAAAGAACTCCTAAAACTTAACAACAAAACCAATAAAATGGGCGAAGGACTTGAAAAGACATTTTCCAAACAAGATATACAACTGGTTGATAAGTTAAGAGCATGTTGAAGGTGAAAAGATGCTCAACATCACTGATACTCAGGGAAATTCTAATCAAATCTATAATGAGGTACCATATCACATCTATTGGGATGGCCACTATCAAAACAGTAAGTGTTGGCAAGGATGTGGAGAAATGCAAATACTTGTGCACTATACTGTAAAATGTATAGAAATGTACAATGTAAAGCCACTGTGGAAAGTAGTATGGTAGCTCACAAAAAAATTAAAAATTTAGAGTTACCACAGGATCCAGTACTTCCACTTCTGGGCATATGACCAAAAGAATTGGAAGCAAGGTCTCAAAGAGGTATCTATACACCCATGTTTATAGCAGCAATATTCACGATAGCTAAAATGCGGAATTAATCCAAGTGTCCATCAATGGATAAATGAATAAGCAAAATGTGTTATGTGCATACAATGGAGTATTACTCAGCCTTTAAAGAAAGGAAATTTTGATGTGTGCTGTAACATGGATGAACTCTGACATCATGTTAAATGAAATAAGCCAGTCACAAAAAGACAAATACTATATAATTCCACTTACAAGAGACACTCCGTTAAAACCATAGAAACAGAAAGTAGAATGGTGGTTGCCAGACACTGGTGGTTGCCTGAGATAGGAGACACCCAGTTAAAATCATAGTGACAGAGAATGGTGGTTGCCAGAGAGTTATGGGAAATTACTGTTTAATGGGTACAGAGTTTCAGTTTTGCAAGATGAAGAGTTCTGGAGACAGATGGTGGTAATAGTTGCACAGCAATATAAATGTATTTAATATCACTGAAATGTGCACTTAAAATGATTAAAATGGTAAATCTTATTTGTATTTTACAACAAAAAATTGGAAAAAAAAGAATAACAATGTTGATTTTCTCCAAAATAACCTATATATGTATTGTTACAAGATTTTATTTTTTATTGCTTTTTAAATACAAGAAAATTTTAAAAAGTTAAATAACTCAGTAAAAGCATTCAAAAGATTTGTAAAAGAGAAGTATGTGAGTATACCTGAAAAATTCTGGATAGGTGTGTCAGGGTAGAGTTAAGCCTAATGGATCCACTTAAAATATAAGATTTTTAAAAATCAAGTAGTATAGTAAAAAGTTATTCATAATGTTGTTTAGAAAATAATTATGAGAATAACTGGAAATTCCTTAAAGGAGCATTGCAGGTTGGAGGGCAGATTAAGGCTATTAGATATGAAAATATATTACTTACAATGAACAGTGGTATATAGGTAGAACAATTCGACATTTAGGCCAAACAGACATATCAATTTATCTATGAATCAGTTAAAAAAAATTTTTTTTAATGCTTTTAATTAATACTACAGACATAATGCTGAGAAACTTTTTTCCTCTACAACCGTGCCATCAGAACTAAGCCATCTGAAAGTGTATCAGTGAGACTGGAACATCCCATTCTTATATGGATGATGGATCATTCATCAAATAACAGCAGTCTTAATTTCCAAATCAGAGTTTCAGATAAGGTTTCCCAGACACAACATTCCACATTTATCTTAACTGTATATTCTCTAAGGAAGAGGACTTTGAATTTGCTTCTCAGCCCAGGCCTGATGTTAATTAACCCCTTGACACACAGCCTTACTATACTTCAAACCTATCAAATATTGCTTCATTTAAATTTTGTCTAAACTCCACCCTTCTTCAAAACCCTATAATAACGCTGTCCTTTCTTTATTTAGTAAAATGCAGGCAGTTTGGTCTGACGTGTGGTCTCCCTCACAGCAGCAAGTTAATTAACCTTTGTCAGCTTAAAGATATATATCCCTGGTGGTCTTTACCAGACTGAAATAGAGAGTCTATTAAAAAAACAAGTACATATAGAAATTTAATACATAATATACACAGCATTTCAAATCAAGAAAAAGATGGTTTATTCAAGTAATGATAATGAAATAGTCTTTTGGGAAAAAAATAAAAATCAGCCAGCTGGATTCCTACCTTTCTCTTTCAAATTCCTAATGTTTCTAAGATTACAATATTTTAAAAAATGAAATTATAACTAGAAGAAAATATCTTTTTACATTTTAACATGAAATTGGTATCTTTTCAAAACTCAGATACCATGACTATAGGAAAATTGTATGAAATTACTCATTGGTTAAACTTCTGGCAGTAAAATTGCTGGTTTAGAGATGTTTCTGTACAAAATGTTAAAAAAAAAATCTGTACAGCAAAAAATGCCAAAAAGTATCATAATGAAAAAGACAAAAGATCAATCTAACATAAAAACATATAAAGAAAATAAAGGATTTGCAGAAGAAGAAATTACAATGGTCAAGGATGTTCAAATTTCACATTAAAGTAATTCAAATGCAGAAATACTATTTTTAACCTATCATACTAGCAAAAAATGTTTAATTACACTTATCATGACATGGAAGAGAAAACTGGCACTCATGCATTCTCACAATACATACATTTACTGTCTTTTGGAAGGGCAATTTGGCAATATATTAAATTTTTTTTTTTTAAGATATACTATGCAACCACTGGCTTTTTAAAACACATATATATATATTTTTTAATATTTTATTTATTTATTTGACACAGAGAGAGAGAGAGAGAGAGAGAGAGAGAGGTCACAAGTAGGCAGAGAGGCAAGCAAAGAGAAGAGCGGGATGCAGGCTCCCTGCCAAGCAGGGAGCCCAATGTGGGGCTCAATCCCAGGACCCTGAGGCCATGACCTGAGCCGAAGGCAGAGGCTTAACCCACTGAGCCACCCATGCGCCCCTATTTTAAAATTTTAAATGACTATGACCTGACCCATCATTTCATCATCAGAAATTTTTCCTATGTACACAAACACATAAGTCTGAAAAGATATTGACGGCAGCCATTGCCATAGATGTTTGTCGGTTGATAAGGAATTGGTTAAATTCACATGGTACATCTGTACCACAGAATACTCTGCAGCTGGCAAAACAATGATCTATATGTGCTAATAAGGAAAAATCTTTGCATATTTGGCAGTTACGACTTTTTTGCTTGTAAGGTATAGTGGCTACATTTTAAATCAGAAAAAATGTAAAGAAAACAAATTAAAAAACTGAAACTGAAACAGTAGACACAGAATATGTATATACAGAAAAGACTTTTCTTTCACATTTCTGTGTATTTGCATCTTTTACTTTAGATCAAAGAGATGTTGCTTTATCTCTTAGTCTTTGTCTCCACTTTACCCTTTTCATTTATTTTCTTCCATAACACAACTTCATTCATGAAAACTGTGTAAGATGAAAGATTTATTTTTTAAGACAAAGTACTACAGTCTGTATAGAATAATCACATTTGGCTTCTTAAATGATTCTGTATACATAATTCTGGAAAGGTGTATATAAAGATATTTAACAAAGTAAATTTTGTTAATTATTATTTAAATTTATATAATAAATATAAATTTATTATAACAACATAAATTTTGTTATTTAATAAATTTTATTATCTACTTCTGAGAAGTAGATAACACCTAGTCTTAACTAGGTGGCATGAGCAAGAAGGGCTTTTATTTCATTTTATAAACTTATGTTTTAATGCTTTTATCAAGTAACATCTATTACTTTTTTTGACAAAAATTAAATAAAGGTAGGCTACTTCATCTATAGAGATAATCTAAAAAAAACCAAACTGCACTAAAATCCCCACACTTCTTACACAAGAGGATCTCTTGATCCTTTTCAGACTTCTCCAAGTTTGACTCACATACACATTAAACATTTCTGTCTTGACCTTAAATTCAACATGCCCAAAAGTGACTCCTTAGCTTCCTTAATTCCCTTTCTACCTGCTCATCTTAACTAAAATTACTGGCAATCACCTAAATTACTCACCAATGGCTTCCTATTTTACTAGAAGCCATCTGTTTATCTAAACTAGAAATCAAAGTGTCTCTAATTTTTTAACATTCCCCACTCCCCTTACCCTCACCCCATATCCAATCACCAAATCTGGCCAATTTTATTTCCTAAATTTTTTTAATCCATCCCCCCCCCTCTCCATTTCTACTATTTCAGACCCTCTCTCACCTAAGCAACTGCAATATTTAATCTCTTAACTAAATATCCCAATGCTGAGGCTATTCTATTCCTACTGTGTTCTCTGTCTATATAACACAATCTTTTCTCCACCATCTATGCCTCAACCTCTGTAACTCCCATTAAGCCAATGACCTCTTGAGCTGGATGATTCTCTCTTGTGATTGGCTATCCTGTTCATCATAAGATGCTTAGTAGCATTTGTGGCCTCCACTCACTAGATGCCAATAGTATTCCCCTGGACTGTGACAACGAAAAATGTCTCTAGACACTGCCAAATGTCCCCTTAGGGTCAAAATCAGCTCCAGTTAAAAAGTCCTCTACTGGGTGCCTGGGTGGTTCAATGGTTTAAGCCTCTGCCTTTGGCTCGGGTCATGATCTCAAGGTCCTGGGATTGAGTCCCACATCCAGCTCTCTGCTCAGCAGGGAGCCTGCTTCCCCTCTCTCTCTGCCTGCCTCTCTGCCTACTTGTGATCTCTCTGTCCTTACAATAACAAATAAAATCTTAAAAAAAAAAAAACATTTACCATGCATTCAAAAAAAAAAGAAGTGCTCTACTAAACTGTTTATCATATATACATATACCCAGTTTACCATATATACATAAAATATCTCAGGAAGAATATATAAAGATTAATTGTAAACCTCTTTGAGGCAGGCAATGGGGTAACCTTATTTTTCACTATCATCTCATATGCTTTTGATCTCATTCCTCTCTTCTAACCTGTTCATTGCTACCATCCTAGTCCAAGTCACCTCCTCCTTTTCTCTCTTCTCCTCTCCCTCCCTCAACTATTTTGACTCCTAATCAACTTTTCCCTTTGCATCCTTCTTTCTTCAATCCATTTTTACCCATTTCACCAGTGATCTTTTAAAAAAGATTGTATCACTCATATGCTCAAAATCTTCCAATGTCTTCCCAACCTCAGAAACAAAGCAAAAACCTTAAGATGAACCTCAGTGGTCTGCAATCCTATCCCCACTCTTCTTTTTCTGATCTCTTCTCCTAGTATTTGGTTTTTATAGGTCAAAAAGAACAAATAGAAATTTCATAAACTGAGCCTATTACTGTTTCCCTTGCTGTGTTCTCTGGATTCCTTGCTGTTCCTCAAACATGAGGGTCTGTGCATCTGCTGTTCTCTGTTGGGAACACACTCACCTACATACTCACATGGCTTATTGCCCAACTTCTTCAGGCCTTTATTTCTCAAAGGGTCTTCTCTGGTCACCCTATTCTTACCCACCCTATTCTTACTATCTATTAACATCTAATATATTACCTATTTTACTTCTTCATCTTGTTTATTGTCTCTCTTCTCCACCTTGTTCATTGGTTCTCATACCTGAGTCTGCATCAGAATCACTTAAAAGTTTTGTTAAAATAGTTTCTGAACCAAGAGGCTTGGATTGCTAACAAGTTCCCAGATAATGCTGATGCTACATATCCAGGAACAACATTTTGAGAACCAACGCTTTAGAAGATAAGCTCCTCCAAGACAGAGATTTTTGTCTGCCTGTTTGCTTTCTCTCTGCAACCTGGTTCTGAGTAAGCACTGAGGTAAGTAAATGGCAAATAAATTCTTTGTTCCTACCACACAATCTGATTTGGCCTGCCATATGTGCTAAAAATTATATGGTTGTGATGGGTTAAGTTGTATCCCTCGCCAAAAGACTGAGGTCGAAGTCATAACCCCAGTACCTAGAAATGGGATCTTATTTGGAAATAGGGTCTTTGCAGATGTAATCAAGTTAAGATGAAGTCATCAGGGTGGACACTAATCCAATATGACTGGCATCCTTATAAAAAAGGGAGAATGCCATATGACAAGACACAGAAAGCAGCAGACTGGAATGATAAAGCTCCAGTCAAGGAATATCAAGGACTGCCAGTGACACGAGAAGCTAAGAGACATGAACAGATTCTCCCCTAGTATCTAGAGACCATAGCCCTACCAACATCTTGATTTCAGAATTCCAGCCTCCAGAACTGAGATGATAAACTTCTGTTGTTTTAAATTACCCAGTCTGCTACACTTTCTTATGGCAGCCCTAGGAAACCAATAGAAGGACCAAGAATGCAAATGACTACACCAAGCCGTACATAATTTCAAATTCTGCCCATTATCTAATTTCCACCAGTTTAAATGTTTTAACATACAGCTTTAGTTGTAACCTAATCAGGTTTCTCATTTCAGAAGCTCTCCCAATTTAATTTGCCTCTCTCTGCCTTCAATGTGCAAGCCAGCTCATACTATAGGTTTTAGATAGTTTATTCAGTTTTTTTGTGGGGTTCTTTTTTTGGTTACTCCCATCTTCTTGCATGTTTCCCTATTTCACAAATATCAATTTATTATTTTCTTCAAGGGATACTTCTCATTTTCACACATTATATACATTTTTGTATATATTTTCCCCTTGGCTATTTGAATTAGTTGCAAAGTGAAAATTTAAGTAAACATTAGACATACATTTAGATTTAAGATAAAATGCTATCTTCTCTTTTCGAGAACAATTCTCCTTTCTCTTTCTTCCTTCTATTTTAAAGTAATTACCTTAATCCTAAAAAATTTGGGTAAAAAACTTTTTGTACTTTTCTTTTCATCTTGTTACAGTTTGTACAGTAGTGTCTTTATTCAAATTTCAAACAAATCTTCTAAAAGTAACATGGTTGTATTGGGAAGCTTAAAATTTTAAATGAATCTGAAATTAATTTCATCAAGTTCTCCCCTTTCCATTTGGTTTGCTTACAGCTGCAATGTCAAAGAATTCCAGTCAATGATTTCATCAGAGACCCTATTTTAAATTACCATGGTTTACAAGGTTTATAATCTGTAAGATGCAATTTTTATCTTTGCACAAATCAATATACAAATAGTAAGCTGCATATGTCTAAAGGACACAGTTTTTATTTCCATGACTGGGTGAAAATGAATCCATTGTATGTACTACTAAATAAATTTGTGGTAAAATTCTAAGAATTTCTGGATATACACTTCCTCAGAAATACAGACTAGTATAACCTAAGCCAAAAAAAAGCATATTTAAGAAAAAACCATATCTATCCTTCAATGGGTAGTAACCACAAAATATTTTTAAAATGCTGAGGCCTAAATAAAAGATAGAGAAAAACACAAATCACAGGCAAATTGAAGAGAGATATTTAATAGTTCTCCACGAGTACTGAAAAACCATACTCTTTTCCTATGACGAATTTTAAATGAGTCATACTTTCCTCACTAAATCACTGTTTTACTTAACATATGGTGACAAGAGTTAACTGTCTGGTAACTTGAAACTTTATATTCACTTAAAGTGCACATCAATATATACTAAGGCTAGTGAAAAATGATAGTATAGTTTACTATATAAAATACTTAGAACACAAAGCATCATGTGCATAAGGTTCACTTGACACTTATCTGTTAAGAGTATGGAAAGCTGTCTAAGTATCTCCTAAAAATTCAGGTTCCCACTGTCTAAACCTACACCAAAATCAAGCAAGTTGAAATCATGCACAACGCTTTTTCCTGGCACCCAGACCGAGCTATATATATATTCTGTGCCTAACTTTTACTAAATGAACATATTTCTGTCCCAATCACATTGGCCTAGTTATTCACTTTAATGCGTTAAAGTTCTGCCTTTACAACTTTTTAATTCATAATGAAGTCAATTCATGGTTAGTAGAATCGTTTCCAATCTGAAAAGCGTTAAAAAGATATACTACAATATCTATAACAAATTTAGGGAACTAGATTATAAAGCCAATCAACTTTTCCAGAGCATGTGGTGCTTCCTTGTTTATTATTTTAAAAAGTAAGAGAGTTAAGAGCTAGGGAAGAATAAATCCCCATTCCCCAACTGCGTTCTTCTTTTAAGAGTCTACAATTTCTCCAAATTCAAAGCTGTATATGGCCAACTTGTGTCAGTACCTACTACTCACATCACACTCGCGGTGGGGAGGCAGGGGGTTGGAAGAGGAGAAAAAACTCTTTTCCTTCTCCACGCAGCAAGTGAGTCAAACACACCTGGCTCACTTATTCTGCCAGAGGCAGTGAAATTAAAAAAATTAAATAAATAAATCAGCCACAGACAAACCTGATGATCCAAGAAAGCCCCAAGGAAGTCCCCCGGCACTTGTGAAAGACGCCCACTCGCCCGGCACTCCGGTTCCCCCGCAGCCCGGCGTTTCTCGCGGAACGTGCCCACACCTGAACCCTGGATCTCGCCTGACCCACAGGTCGCACGGCGGGGGGGCGGGGAGGCCGGACGGACAGCACCTCTGGGCGGTCGGGCCACTACGCTTCACAGCCCGCGCCTCACTGCCGCCACCCGACGGCTGGCAGAGAGCGAAGAGGAGAGGGGCACCCGCGGGCAGAAAGGAATCACCCACCACGAAGAGAAGGCTACTCGTCAACAAATAGCGGCCCGAGGGGCAGACGGCCCCAATGGCAGTTCACAGAGGCGCCGGGAGCAGGAGTGCCCCCACACCTCCCTCAAGAGCCCGCAAGTCCCCAGCCCCGGCAGCGACCCCGAGACACCTGTTTGGCAGCGCCCGGGTTTGGTTCCACCCTCTAGACTCCCCCAACACAGACTCCGAGCAGTGAGGACGAGGGGAGCGCAGACCCCGGACCCGCAGCCTGAGGGCGCCTCTGCCGGCCGTACCTGACATCAGCCGTGGCTCCCTCTCGCCCCTCCTGGGGGGCGGAGAGGGGACGACTCGAGACCGGCAACCTTAGCTCCTCCCGGTACCCGGAGAAGTGGCTCGCGGCCGCTAGCTGGGGCCGCCCGCTGCCGCCCAGATCATTCCCAGGCGGCCGCGGCGGCTGCGGCGGCGGCTGAGGCGGTCCCAGCTCTCGCTCCCTCCCCCCGCCGAGCCCCCGCCCGCGCGCCCGTTTGCTCGCTCGCTGGCTCCGCTCCTCCCCGCAGCGCGTCCAGGCCGCGGCCCGCCGACGGCGCAGCCGCCACCCAGGGGTCTCCTAGCGCTGACGTCGCCGCCGCCGCACCAGCCCCAGGGAAGGGCGGAGCGAGAGGGAGTAGGGTGGGGCGGGGCTATGGCGACGTGCGGACGGGGATTGGCCACCAAGCTCACTCCCCGCCCTTCTGCGAAGGGGTCTGGGAAGTCGGGTCTTCTATCAGCAGTAGTCGCAGCCCACTTGCGGCTTCTCGCTGTCGGCCTTCTCTTTCCTGATTCTGCTGCAGGGTTGTGCCTTAGCTTCCGGACCTTGAGCGAAGCTAAAGCTGTGAAACTACAGAGACAGAGGCTAGAGGTACCTGAGGACCTCTGTGTGAGGGATAGGCTCTAAGCCTGCAGAAGTCTTTCGGCCTCTAGCCCGCTTCCTGTTCTTTTTTCTCCTGTCCCCCTACTCTCTGTAGTCAGTCAGTATCTCTCTGGCCTTAATGAAAGGAAATAAGCGAGACGAGATACACAAACGGGTGCTGGGTAACCAGATACGTGAACCTGAAAGGGTTGAAAACAGTGGTACCACAAAGCCTTCTGTATCACACGTGGTTTCGTCTGTCATTACTTCGCTTCTGTCAGGCAATAACAGGAAGAGCTTCCTTAGGACTTTCCAAAACTCATCTTCCTTTTAGTTGGCTAAAGGACTTTGAATCAGAAAGTGTTTTTGGATAGAGGGAGGAGCCTGTGAACCATTGAGGCAACCCCACAGAGCCAGGAGGTGGGAATAAGTTCTTGGCTTTAACATCATCAACGCGGCCTTAGCTTGAAGGTGAGAAAACTATGCTGCTGTTAAAAAAAAAAAAAAAAAAAAAAAAAAAAGCCCGTCTCTGTCAGTTCTGTAGTGCCCTTCAGCATAACCTTTAGGAGCATGAGCTCTGGGCTGGCCTCTTGGTTCCTCCACCTATTTCCTATGCAACATTGGCAAGTTACTTAACATGCCCGGGTGAGATAATGAACAATGTATGTACGTTATTATTGTTCTTTTTCCTTTGTTTAGCTTCAGCTCTAATAGTTTGCCATGATATGCCGCTAATAGATCCAAGACAATCTTCCAAAAGAATTTAAGCACGTCGAGTGATTCTTACTTAAACCTTTTATTTTTTCAGATGAGAAAACTGAGGTCAGAAAGATAAGCTGATGGGCCCAAGCTAGAAGTGCAAGTATCCTGATGTTCAGGTTAGTGCTCTTTTCCTGGTGGATGCCTCCAGACTTCTCTCCCTTACATCCTTACTTGTACCCTCTTCTTTCTTCTCCAGTTTGTGTATAGTTAATTGCCCAGCCTCATCCCCTTCCTTTCCACAACCACTGCAAAACAGTAAAAGGAGACCCTTCCCCAGGTCACAGTGTTCCAAATAGAAACCAAAACAAACAAAAATGCAAGATTCCTTAACTCATTTTAATTTTATTGAAATTTTTAATGAATAAGGAATAACTTTGCTTTTTCCATTGAGCAAAGATAAGAAACCCTTCCAATTATAAGTTCAGCCATAGCGGGGTCTAAGATAATTACTGGCAGGAAGCGCTATTGATATGAACAAAACCAGATCAAGTAAGTCCCTCCCATCATTTTGGGTATCTGAAAATCACTTTTATATTCGTGAAAACAGTACATAGTTATTCAAACAAATTTTAAAAAATACCCAAATCCCATAATCCACGGGAAATCATTTTTTAAAGTGTGTGCTACATTCTTCCAGATATAAAGAATAAAAAAACACATAAAGGCCTAAATACAATATTTCATAAACTGGATTTTATTATGTATATAGTTCTTTTCTCACTGAACAATATATCATGATTAACATCATTTTTAAAAGATAAATGAATGTGCCACCATTTATCTAACCAGTATTCTTTTGCTGTTTGGTTTTTTCCCAAATTTTTTTTTTTTTTTTTAAAGATTTTATTTATTTATTTGACAGAGAGAAATCACAAATAGGCAGAGAGACGGACAGAGAGAGAGATGAGGAGAAGCAGGCTCCCTGCTCCCTGCTGAGCAGAGAGCCCAATGCGGGACTCGATCCCAGGCCCCTGGGATCATGACCTGAGCCGAAGGCAGAGGCTTAACCCTCTGAGCCACCCAGGCGCCCCCCCAAATTTTTAATATAATAAACAACTCTATGATGGAATACCCTATGCACATACCTTTGCACAACTGTGTAATTATCTACTTGGACAGATTCTTAGAAGTGACATTAATGTCAGCCAGTTCTTCAATTTATCAACTAGAAAAAAGAAAGTTGTGGTTACTTTGAAAAATATCCTTTATATATGGGATGCAAAATGACTGGATTCTCCCATTTGAAACAGATAAATCTTGAGCAGTACTTTTGTCTGTCTGGTGTGGTGTTTCAGTAATATGTGTCAAAGCTTGTTGGAGCAGTGTTGAGGCTCCTTGGAGCAGGGTGGCCAACACTGCTAGTTGTTTAAGCCAAAATCCTTTCTTCCTTATCAGCAGAACTCTGATTTTTTTTTTCAGGATGACAGTGTGTCTAATTAAAAATATTTACTTCTCCAGATTTCTGTAAGCCATGACTGGCTGTGTGACCAATCAATAAAATGAAAATGGATATTGCTAGGAGAGGCTCAAAGCTTTATGGAAGAAATGTCCTTTTAGACATTGGGCCTATATCCATTTTTTTTTTCTCCTCACCTGGAATGGTGACGCAATGCTGGAGGTGGAGTAGCCATATTTCAGCCATAACAACAGTGTAGGAAGTATTAACACTGTATTAACAGTGTAGGAAGCCAGAGGTGCAAGGCTTTGTGATTGCTTTAGAGGGCCACCTTATTAGCTTTAGACCACCCATTTCTGGGTTTATTGTTATGTAAGGGAAAATAAATCCCTCCTAGTTAAGGTTTTGTTATTTGGTTTTCTGTTATAAGCAGTGAATGCAATTCCTAATGATACAACAGGATAGGACAAGTCAGCATTTAGTCAGCATTGTATATAGAAATTTTTAATAGGGTGAAATAAAAATGGGAACACAAAATGGAAACAAATAAGCAACAACCACACAAAAAAAGAAAAAATGCTCTCTAATAAACTTAGTTTCCCTTTAAATACCCAAATGTTACAATGAGATTAATAAATCATTTTATATAATTAGATTAAATTCTGTAAATTAAATTATATTCACTGATATAATGATTTTAAAATATGTCCACAAGTTCTTTGGTGCTTTTTCCTTTAGGTGGTGGCAATGGGGCTTAATTCCTCTCACCTTGAGTTTTGGCTGTGTTTAGTGACTTGTTCTCATGAATAGGATGTATAAGTGACTTGTGTGACTTCTTAGAGGAGATTATAAAACATATGCCAAAAAAGAAAAAAGAAAACCGATGCTAGTTTTTTCTTCTTCTTCTTCTCTCTCTGGGACTGCTTGCTGGGAAAAGATGGTTTTCAAGTCATAAGGGCTCTCAGACAACTTTATAGAGAGGCCCACATTATGAGTAATTAAGGCTTGCCACCAACAGCCAGTAAGGAACCAAGGATTCTTAACAGTCATGTGAGTGAACTTGGAAGCAGATGCTCCAGTCTCAGGTAAGCCTTCAGTTGACTACCTCCCTCATCAACATCTTTATTGACTTTGGAGAGATCCTGAGCAGAAGCATCCCAATAAGCTATTCCCAAATTCCTGGCCCACAGAGACTGTAAGAGAATACATGTTTGCTGTTTTATGTTTAAATTTTGGGATAATTTGTCATGCAGCAAAAATAACTAACACAGCTGGGTATAATAGAGCCTAGTACAATGGCTGATACATAATTAGGTGTTTAATGATTTCTTGCTTGAATGAATAAACAAGTAAGTGAAGTACAATATATATTTTTTCACTTTAAAGGGCAACATAAAGTGCTGGAATTATCTTTGCTCAGGTCATGATCTCAGGGTCCTGGGATCGAGCCCCACATTGGGATCTCTGCTCAGTGGGGAGCCTGTTTCCCCCCCTCTCTCTGCCTGCCTATCTGCCTACTTGTGACCTCTCTCTGTCAAATAAATAAATAAAATCTTAAAAAAAAAAAAGAAAAGCATGAACATTCTTTTAATTACATTAGGCTCATGAGATCTATTTTATTTTTAAGCAATTAAGTGTTAAATATTTTAGGTGTGTACACCATAAAGCATTTTCTTTCAAGAGATGATAACTTATTACTGATTTTACTGTGTACCTTTGTAAAATATTAGCATCATTCATAGTGAGCAGTTAAGATTTAAGAGTATGGCAGGATAGTAGGTTATGATATGTCAGATCTTATTTTATTAGCCTGTTGAAAATTTATTGCACTTTAAAAAGAATACATAATTATGACTGCCTCCTTTTCCTTTCCATGAATTAATTTGTAATTGCAGTTGGGTGTGTGCCCCTCTTTGTGGTAACAGTGGTAGTTAAGCATACTTAGTAATAAACATACATTTAACCAATAATTTGGTCTGAGCCTAAGAGTTTATCCTAAAGCAAAATTGCACCCAACAGCAAGAAAATAGGTGATAGAATATATGTCTTTCTCTTTCAGAGAGGAAGACTTGGGCACACAGGGAAGTCTTTATATAGTGGAATACCAGAGATTATGCAATTATTGACAATGCACAGTTTGGTGGTATGGATGACCCCAGAGGTAAATAGGTGAGGATGAGCAAGATAGAGCCTTGGCGTAGGATTCAAGCCCTGATTATGTATTGGATGAATTATCCAAATTCCCTGGTTTTATTGTATTGTTCTTTCTTGCTTTCTTATATCCAGTATGACTCTATCAGTTGAAACTACTGACTTAACTAAACATCAGGTATTTGTCATTGTAGATGACCCCTACTTCCTACCATCTTTACTTACTGAATAATAATAAGAAAAACTCTAGATAAAAAAGGACAGAGCATTCTTTTCTGGTGATGACATGCTTTTCAGCAGGGCTTCTCATTCCATATTGAAAATACCTGCCAAGATAAAGTTTTTTCATCCTACAGAAGCTAAAAGAGCATTTCCAAAGAGTTTTTATTCCTTCCCGCTGCATCTTCACAAAATCTACCAAGATTCTGAGACAGTTGAAAATGCTAATGTTGGGCACCAGGGTGGCTCAGTGGGTTAAGCCGCTGCCTTCAGCTCAGGTCATGATCTCAGGGTCCTGGGATCGAGTCCCGCATCAGGCTCCCTGCTAAGCAGGGAGCCTGCTTCCCTCTCTCTCTCTCTCTGCCTGCCTCTCTGCCTACTTGTGATCTCTGTCTGTCAAATAAATAAAAATAAAAAATTAAAAAATCTTTAAAAAAAATGCTAATGTTATTTTCTAAGTTGACTGATATGTAAAGGGGATAAAGGTAGAGAAGGGAGGAAAGGAGAAGATAAGGAAAAAAAAATAAAGAAAGTTTAGGAAATACTTTTAACCTCAAGGGAAGAGGACTCAGCATGACTCACAACGTATTAGCTTGAAAGCAGAGACTGACATGGTTGCACTGAGGACCGTGTGTCATCTAGAGAAATAGTCTCAACTTATAAGATTGGGCTCTCTGGGATTACTTACCCTGAGTTTCTCTAGTTTCCTGGAATATGAATCAAAATATTCCTTAATTGTTTTCCCTCATGGCTCAACAAGAACAGAAAGCATTTGTTTTAAATAGAATAGGTGAAGCTAGTTTTAGTTTAAAATCCCTACGCAGTAAATTATAAATGTGTATGCTACTTCTTTTGTTCTACATAACTAACTGACTTACAAATCTTAGCTGCATATTGTGACATCTTTTTTTTTCTTACTCCTTTTAAGTTGTATTTAAATGTATGCATATCTAAAAATGGATTGTGGTAGATACTTGTTTGGATTTCTAGCTATTGCGAAGCACCCTCTTCATCACTTTTCCTACAATTCTCATCTACAGGTTGAGTCTCCAGAGTACTCTTCATATGAGGACACTTCCCACTTTTTGGTCATAGCTGATTGGATAGACTTTGATCCTCAGAGAACTCAATCAGATTCCCTGTTCTGGGAATTTGGAATGGGGAGAGAAGTCTTAGTTTCTTTCTGTTGCACACTGAAACTGTAACCCATACAGGGTCTTGTAACCTCAGATATGTAAGGCCAAGATAAGGGGAAGGGGAATCTACTCTGTAGAGAGAAAGAGAAATGAAGCAGTCTCTGTGAGAAGAGTAGTGACTGCAAGCTGTGGTACTCCCAAAGAGCAAAAGGGAAGGGAGTCACTTTCTGTCTTTGCACAGATTTTCTATGGCCCCATACTGCAGGTGGCCTGCCTGCTCTTGGGTTCTGTGGGTCCCTACACTGTATTCTCGTATTAAGTTACACTTTGTTTGTTGTTAGATTAAATGGCTAATTTTTCCATTCTTTAAAACACATTTCTAATAAATATCATTTAAGGGATATCTAAATAGTTCTTTTCATTTAGAAGAAGAAAAGGCATTGTGAAAGCTTTGGTCTGAAGAGTAACATAAGGCTTAGGAAAAATATGTAAAAATTAGAGTCTTGAATAAGAAGAGCATAATAGCAAGAGTAGGAAGTTCTAAGATCTCACTCTCCCACAGAAACATCAAAAAACAAGCAGAAACAGAACCAATCTTGTGAGAACTCTAGAAAATAGTTCAAAGTTTATAACAACTAACTGAACATTAGATCAAGAAAAATGTACCTCAAAACAGTACAAAGTATTTGTGGTCATTTTACTTGTCTTTCCATATCCTTTTCCCTGAATGGGGATAGTCTTACAATGTCAGTAGTCTAAAGGGGCACCTGTCTTAAGGCGGTGGTCGTAAGGCCACTACAGTTATAAAGAGGCAGAGTCTTAAAGGGCAGCAATCCAAAATTGCAGCTGCCCATTTCCCACTGTGCTGTTGTTTCCCTGGCTCTGAAGGGAGCAAACTAACCTTTTTCAGAGATTACTGTGATCTCTGTTCTAATCTGTCTGGGGGTGCTATAGATAATTGTGTCTCCCAAAATTCATATGTTCCGGCCTTAACCCCCAGTGTAATTGTAGGGCTTATAAAGAGGTGATAAAAGTTAAATGAGGTCATAAGGATAAGACCCTCATCTAGTAGAGGTAGTTCCCATATAAAAATAGACACCAAAGCTCATTCTCTCTATAAGGTGAGGACAGAGTAAGAAGGCAGCTGTCTGCAAACCAGGAAGAATCCTCATCTGAAAGTGAATTGGTTGGTGCCTTGATTTTGGACTTTCTATCCTCCAGAGCTGTGAGAAATAAATTTCTTGTGTCTATTCCATCCAGGCTGTGATATTTTGATATGGCATCCAAGCACACTAATATGGGGCAGCCTCTGATGCAATATGTCCACCCTGTTTTGTCTAACTCAGAACTCAGGTGAAAAAGCTTGAAAATTCTGCAAGCTGAATTAACAATCCTCAAACACCTGAGGCAGATATTATGGCTGAAATGTACAACAGACTACTTAAGATAAAAGTTGGGTAGAGTTTCTTTGGGAAGTTAAGACATTCAAAAACAATTATGTAAATGGGGGAATTTAAAGAAAGCCATATGCATACTCCAGGCAAGACACATACTCAAACACTCAAGAAGACTCTATGCTTTCATATTGGGCTCATCTCTTGGTACAGTGAAAACTAGCAAGTTGAAGGAGGGCTCTGGCTCAGAGTGAATTTGCAAGAACTGGGAGGTTCCTAGCATTCAAAGATATTTCTGTCACATCCCTTGCTAAACACAAGCTGAGGAACAGAGACTTCAGTGACCACATGTGACAAGGAATACAGTCTGTAACCATAGTTTGGGAAGGGCATTAAATCAACAGATTGCTGCAGCCTTCAACAATGAAAAAATAGCGAACCCTATGAAAGAGGAAGATTCTGACTTCCAGTTACATTATAATGTAAGTATTATAATGTGACTATTATAATAGTCAAATATCAGTTCTAATAAAAAAAATCACAAGACATACAAAGAAACAAGAAAGAATAGCTCATTCAAAGGAATGAAACCATCTGTGAGGAAGTGCAGACATTGAAGTTACTAGACAGATCTTAAAACAACTGTATTAAATATGCTCCAAGAACCAATAGGAAAAAAATGGACAAAGAACTAAAGGAAATGAGGAAAATGATGTGTGAATAAAATTAGAATATCAATAAAGAAATAGAATTATGAAAAGGAACTAAAGAAAAATTCTGGGACTGAACAGTACAGTATCAACAACTTGGACAAACTATTGGCTCTAAGACAAAACAGCTTTTTTGCAGAAGATTCTGGCCTGGTCCCCCATCAGGAGATGATGTCCCTGAACTCAAATCATAAAATTTATCATGGTTTGGTGTGGTTTAGTGGAAAGATCTTGTGCTTTGGATTAAGATCGATATGCTTGAATTATAGCTATGAATAAAATTAACAATGACTAGCATTATTAACTCAAATGGAAAAAGCTCCCAGAAGGAAGAACTCAGGGTCTAGGACTTAAATAACTTCTGCTTCTTGGTTACTATTGTATTAGGCACTATATTAAACACTTCCCTCACTGATTTATTTTCATCTTCACATTAACTCTCTGAGGAGGCATTACCAACTTATAAAGAAACTAGTCTCAGAGATTAAGCCCTTGTAAACAGTAAAGGGATTCTACTCCAGTCTTTTTTTAAATGCTTTATTAAGGTATAATTGACATGCAATAAGATGTATGTAAGATGTATGATATGATATTTCAACATACGTAAACAATCAAGATATAGAAAATATCTATTGCTCCCCATCCAAAGTTTTTCTCCTGCCATTCCCCACCCCTTCCCATATCTAAGCAACCACTGACCTGATTTCTGTCACTATAGATTAGTTTGCATTTTCTAGTGTTCTATAAATGGAATCACACAATGTGTGCTTTTTTAAAAATCTGGCTTTTTTTCACTCAGTATAATTATGTTGAAATTAAACCATGTTATTTTGTTCATCAAAATTCATTCTTGTTATTGCTGAGTAGTGTTACATTTTAAGGATATACCACAATTTGTGTATCCATTCACTCACTGATGGACGATTAACTAAATTGTTTCTGACCCTAAACCCATACTACACTCTTTCCCCAGCTCCCTCATGTACTTGTGATCTTGGGAAACCTAACTATTCTCTCTGAGCCTCAGTTTTTCTCATTGTATAAATGGCAATAATATTTTTCCAAACAGGATCATTTTTAATGATATAACACATGAAAGTACATAGTACTGTGCCTTGCAAACAGTAGATGCTTATAAATATTCATCTTCTTCAGGAAATAAATCTCTTCAGGAGGGAAAGGAGAAAAAATATATAGCAGTATATGCCTTTCTGGAGTCTTTCTTCCTGCAGTTTCACCTCATTCTTGAAGATTGCTCACTTTAATTTCCCTTTCTTATATATCTGCACCTCATGGATATGTTCCCCTTTTCTCTCTAATCCAGATATGGACACAAACTCTTTTTCTTATTCTCATACCATGGCTGAAATAGGGTGATATTTTCACAAAAATTAAGGAATAAATTAAAGATTATAAATATATAAAACCAAACTGCAGAAATAGTAAAGGGTTCCAGAATCTGCTTTTCTCCCAAATAATCCCAGTAAAGTAAGTCTGAGAGCTTTGTTTTTCTTAACTTTCAATTTTTATTTTGACATAATTTCAGATTTTACAGGAAAATTGCAGGAGTAGTATAAAGAATCTTGATAAAATCTTTTCCTTGATTATTGCTTTACAAATTTAACTATTCATTTAAACAATTCTCTTATTTTTTTGCCTCCAAAATTTAGGCTAGTAGTGGCTTTGGTAGCAAATACTCAATTAACTTAGTATAATAACAAATATAGCAACAATAACAATTACAAAAGTTGCTTACTGAATACCTGATAAGTACCAGACTACCTGCTGGTTGTTTAACTGGGACTTTAACCTACTCTAAACAACCCTGTAAGGCCATCACTATTATTATACCCACTTAACAGGTATGGATATTGAGACAGAGGGCTTGGCATATTGCCCAAGGTCACACAGATAGAAATCTTACAGTACTAAATGCAGATGAAACCAAATAGATTCCTGGACCTGCGTTTTTAATGCTAATTTTAAAAATCAAAGGTCAGCAAACTACAGCATTTGGGCTAAATCCAGCCCACAAAAGAGCATTATTGAGTCCCAGGCTTGCTTGTACAAGGATCACATCCTCTCACACAGGTGGGTGGGCACAACCTTGTCTGAACAACTTCCTAACATGCCTTCTGTTTTTCAGTTATCTGACCATTTTCTCTCATTGACTTCTGTGATTTCTTGTCTTGCCCACAGAAAAATACAAGCCTGACTTTTTAAGTTCTAACTTGCTAGACACCATTTTGTCCTTCAGTTGAGGGTCTCAGGGTCTAAAGGATATAAATTGACAGATGTTAATCTTCACTAGGCTTGGGCATTCTTGGGACATTTGATGTTGATTCACCTGAGACATCTGAAATAATAAAAAATGATTCTGTACATGTGATCAAAGGCAGCAAACCTGAGGTGGATGCTGTGATGCATTGCTCTGATACTCTGCTTCAGGACTGAAAGATTGTTTCCCTAGTTTTGGGGAGTGCTGGCAACAGACAACCCACAGCTGCCAGCCCTCTCTGGGAATTGCCTCAGGTACAAACACCTGTCTTAACTCAAGGTCATGCCTCCTTTCAGGGCACCCACATGCAATGACTGATCAACATAAGGGCATAGAAACTCAGCCTCCAACTTCAACCTGTGGTATTCTCTAGGGCCATTCCAACATCAGAGTTCTCCATAGAAAAACTACACATAGCCCATTTCTTCCTCTGTACAATCCTGCTTCCTCATCTTCTCTTTCACAGGCGTTGACCTCAAAAGCACTTACTAATAACCTTTATGCATGCTGATCTCTGTTTTAGAGAACTTCACCTGTGACAAAACCTAAAACAAGAGGAGAGCTATTTCTCAACCCTGTCGAAATCCAAGCTCTTTTTTACATATATCAATAGGTGATATAATTTTGAGTGACTTCTGCCTACGTAGAGCTACTTCTTCATGCATCGACACCAGTGTTCCATATGAGAGATGTTGACAGATAGAAACAGTGCAACCTCTCAGTCTTGTTCTCTGTCCACAAATTAGCCCACAGTCATTTCACTCTGCTATTCAATATTGATTTAGATAATTATGGTTTTTAAATTTTTCACATTTAATCAGAGGTAGGATTTTGAAATACTTACACATGTGTCAGCCCTCTTTATGACCATGTTTGCCTTCAGGTAAACCTCAATAAAATATTCATTTGCATACATATTTAAAGGACACTTGAAAGATTAAGGACTAGAGACTGTTTTCTGTTTTTTCAGGTATATTTTTCAAATGTTTCCATGGTGATACAACCTGGTAGAGTAGTAGATATTAGACAAAATGTGTTCTAATCCTTGCTCTGTCACTAGCTGCTTTTTGAGTCTCATGGTTCTTATCTATAAAAGAGAGGTAATGATGCCCATCTTTTAGAGTGATTGTGTTGGTTAAATGAAGGGATATTTGCAAAGGGCCTACCACATTCAAGTATTTGATATATGGTAGCTGTGAGCTGTGTATTTTTACTTAATATTTTAAATTTAAATTCAATTAGCAAAGATATAGTATATCATTAGTTTTTTATACAGTGTTCAATGATTCATTTGTTGAATATAACATCCATAGCTAATGATGATGGGAATTAAAGAGGGCATGTGATATAATGGTAGCTATTTTTATAAATAAGTATAATAATGACATAAGTGGATTGGCTAAAAATTTTAAGAGAAAGTATATTTTCAACAAATATTTCAATTTATTGCCACATTTTTAGTCCCCTAGTAGCAAATATTAATTGATAAACAAAGATATTCACTATAAAGATCCCTCTACTGAAATGTACATAAATGATCTTCATCCACGGGACAATTATCTCTAAAGGAAAGGAGCTGAAATAAATGACTTCTAAATCTTTTTTCAGCAGTTAGAGCCTCAAGAATCTATGGGTTGATTGACACTAGGATGACCCTCCAAAAATAGAAGCAACTATTTCTGGGATTTGAAGCTCTCTCTGTTGAGGGTGTCTGCATATCAATAGAACTTTAGTTCTAAGTCTTCTTGACTAATAGTCTTCTGGCAAATAATTCAGACTCTCAATCTGTTATACCATTGTGTATACAAAATACCTGTCAGTATAGAAGCAATCAGTAGTGATTAAATTATTATGAAAATGGAAGTGACGTTCCAGTATTTAAGCTCTAGCTTACAGTTGCTTAAACTCTATTTAAATTGATTATATATTATGGCTCATTATTTTTCTCTCAATACTAATTCCTTCTGCTGATTAGTATATTTACTAAAACACAGAAGCAGTTCTGCCCAAACAGAAGGGAAGAATTTAGCTTTCCCTCTGTCATCTGTTAATAGGGTTCTCCCAGGAACTGGTTTCTCTAATACAGTTCCTGCATCTACCTCACATCTTCAGACACATCCTTGGGCACAAGCCCCTCATCCTCCCTCTCCCGCCCATTTTATCTTCTGTCTCCAGAATGAGTTGCATACATATGTCTATCCTCTAGAACCAAGTTAGAGTCAAGCCTTACCTCTACTTTGAGTTGGACTTGTCTTCTCTTGCTGAATTGATCGAAGCTAGTGGACACATAAGACCTTCTTTATTTTCCTCCCTTTCTAAATATCTGTCTCTACAGCCATTTTTTTACTTTCTGCCTAAGAAGGAGAGTCTGACCTCCTTTCTAATAGGAAATAGGGTAGCATTTTGTCTTTCTCCCTACTCTACTTCACACTACTTCAACCATCTCATCTAATGTAAGTGCTAGAACATTGTCAATCAAGATAACATTACCTCCCCCATTTTACACTGAACTTTTGTGAAGGATATAAATGATGGAAGAAAATGGCAGGGGCTAAGGGTTTAGGGTGGAAGGCAGAGACTGAGTAGGGAGGTAACTCTTTTCAGTTGAAGCTGAGCAGATCTAAATGAAAGGTGAAGGTGCTATACAGAAACAATAGAAACTTCCAGAGTTCAGGAGAATCAGAACTCCAGTTTTATAAGGGAGTAGAATTTGTGCCCAATATAAAATATGGAAAGATAGTGGGGGCAGGGTCAGAGGCAAAATGGCAGTACTG
This sequence comes from Mustela nivalis, assembly GCF_964662115.1. Lineage (NCBI taxonomy): Eukaryota > Metazoa > Chordata > Mammalia > Carnivora > Mustelidae > Mustela > Mustela nivalis. The sequence goes on from NC_139031.1 coordinate 64,165,106, forward strand.
TAAGGACCCTTGTTTCATCTAGTCCCTAATAACTATCAAACCATTCTGAACACCCATGAATTAAGCCTGAGATGTAAGAAAAAAATATCTGGAACTCTATAAGTAGAAAAGTGACTGCTTTTTGCAAGGTAGGAATTGTAGAGACATGAATCTGTGGGGGAAAATTGGAAGATAAATGGAGTGGGAAATGGAAAAGGTTATAGCCCTGGCTGCTGGAAAAGGATGTAGTCCCAGAGAGCAAAATCAGAACCCTTGGAAATCTGCTCCAGTGAGGGACTTCCCTGTCTGAAAGGGGCTCAAGGGATGAAAAGGGCAGAACTCCAGGTGGGTCAGCGTGTTCTCAGGATCTCAGGAATCAGAACTAACCAGGATGCCTAAGCTGGTAGAGTGTCAAAACAATGGAGCAAGGAAACTGGTTATGGTTATTGAGTCCAGAAGGTGATTCTCCATTCAGGTCACCATAAAGGCCAGCCAGGCCCATCAAGGACACTACTCTCTGCCTGGGAACACTAAAAAGGGCTGGAATGCGTAGACCATCTGTCATTGCCCAGTAGGGGCAGAATGGGTGTGCCCACAACCAGGCAACAGCTCTAAGTGTGGCAGCTCCATAAACGATAGTACGGTGACACTCAGCTGTCCCCCAGGAACTGTGGAACAGGAACAAGCCCACAACTGCTCTCAGCCTCAGGGCACTACAAAGGGCAGTAACTCAAGACCCTCGGAATCCTCCAGGAAGGATTACTGTGAGCCCACACTGCAGGAGTCTGCGAAATTTGGCACACAGAAAACTGAAGACTGTTTGTCCCAGAGGGTTTATGGAAGAGAGAATCACAATCTTTTGGCTTTGGGGCTGGTGATTGGGGCTCAGCCATTTTTATTTTGATACTCTGAAGAAGCATGGAAAGCCCTCTGGGAACAAAAGCCACACCGAGCCCAGCCCCCTGGCAAGGGGCAGGGCAACTCTGCCAAGGCAAAGACACCTGAGAAGCAGCAAGCAGGTCCCTCCCCCAGAAGATCAACTGGAAGAACAGGTGCACAAGTAGTTTATGGAGACTGTAAAACTCCAGCACTAGGAGGAAATAATATATTTCCTTTATATTTCTTTAAAAAGAACTTGAGGTTTTTCTCATGATTCATTTAACTTTCAGTCTAAAATTTTCCATTTCTTTTTTTTTCCTTTTCAACTAGTTTCTTATTTTATCAACCCTTTCTTTTTAAGTTGCTTTTTCAGTTTTATTTTTTACATCTACATTTTATAGACATAGGCTTCATTTTTGGCCTTTTTTTCTCTACTCAGTTTTATTTGTGTATATGTATAAGTTTTGCTTTCTTTGCAATTTTGTTATTCAATATCTTTTAACAGATGAAAATTCACTCAGGAACAAGTGGATCACTCTGCTTTGTCAACCCTGTGAGGTTATATTCTCTCCACTCCATCCATGATGTTTTGTTTTGTTTTGTTTTTGTTTGTTTCTCTGTTTTGGTTTCTGACCACTTCAGATTTGTCTTGTGTGTATTTTGCTAGTGATTGGTATTTTGATTCTGCTCTCTCATTCATCCATTCTTCTTTGGGAAAAATGACTAGAAGGAGGAATTCACAACAAAAGAAAGAAGAAGAGGTAATGTTCTCTGCCACAGATCTAATTGATATGGATATAAGTAAAATGTCAGAAGTGGAATTCAGGATAACAATTATAAAGTTAATTGCTGCATTTGAAAAAGCCTAAAAGACACTAGAGAATCTCTTAGTGCAGAAATGAGATCTAATCAGGCTGAACTTAAAAATGCTATATAACTGAGATGCAGGCTAAATTGGATGCTCTAATAGCCAGGGTGAATGAGGCAAAAGAGATATTAAGTAATCTAGAAGACATGCTGATAGAAAGGAAGGAAGTTGAGGAAAAGAGAAAAACAACTAATATCCCATAAAGAAAGACTTTGAGAAATTAATGATGCCATGAAACATACCAATGTCAGGATTATTGAGGTGCCTGAGAGTGAAAAGAGAGAGAGAAGGCCAGAAAGTATATTTTAGAAAATCATAGCAGAGAACTTCCCTAATCTGGGAAGGAAACAAGCATTCCTGTCCAAGAGGCAGGGACGACCCCTCCTAAAATCAATAAAAATAGATCAACCCCCTGACGTAAAATAGTGAAACTCACAAATTTTAGAGAAAAAGAGAAAATCCCTAAAAGCAGCTTGAGACAAGTAGCTACTTACCTATAGAGGGAGGAATATCAGACTAACATTAGACTATCCACAGAAACCTGGCAGGCCAGAAAGGGCTGGCATGATGTATTCAAGGTGCTAAATGAGAAGAACATGCATTCAAGAATACTTTATCCAGCAAGGCTGTTATTAGAATGGAAAGAGAGATAAGGGGCTTTCAGGACAGACAAAAGCAGAATGAATATGTGACCACCATGCCAGGCCTGCAAGAAATATTAAGGGGGATCCTGTAAGCAAAGAGAGAACCCCGAGAGTAACATAGACCAGAAAGAAACAGACAATCTACCAAAACAGGGACTTTACAGGCAATACAATGGCACTAAATTCATATTTTTCGATAGTTAGTCTGAATGTAAATGGGCTAAATGCCCCAATTAAAAGGCACAGGGTATCAGACTGGATAAAAAAGTAACACCCATCTATATGCTGTGTACAAGAGACTCATTTTAGACCTAAAGACACCACCAGACTGAAAGTGAGGCAGTGGAGATTCATTTACCCTGCTAATAGACTTCAAAAGAAAGCTGGGGAGCAATTCTTATGTCAAACAAATTAGATTTTAAACAAAGACTGTAGTAAGAGATGAGGAGGGACACTATATCATACTTAAAGGATCTGTCTAAGAAGATATAACAATTGTAATCATTTATGCCACCAACATAGAAGCAGCCAATTACACAAACAAATTAATAACCAAAGTAAAGAAACACATAATAATACATTAATAGTAGGGGACTTCAGTACCCCACTCATAGCAATGGACAGATCATCTAAGCAGAAGATCAATAAAGAAAAAGGGCTTTGAATGACACACTGGATCAGATAGACTTCACAGATATATATAGAACATTCCACCCTAAAACAACAGAATACTCATTCTTTTCGAGTGCGCATGAAACTTTCTCCAGTACAGATCACATACTGGGTCACAAATCAGGTCTCAACCAATACCAAAAGTTTGAGATTATTCCCTGCAAATTTTCAGACAACAGTGGTTTTTGGCTCTGTAACTTGAACTCAATCACAGGAGGAAATTTGGAAGGAACTCAAATACTTGGAAGTTAAAGAGCATCCTGCTAAAGAATGAATGGATCAACCAGGAAATTAAAGAAGAATTTTGAAAATGCATGGAAACTAATGAGAATGAAAATACATCTGTTCAAAACCTTCGGGATACAGGGGCACCTGGGTGGCTCAGTGGGTTAAGCTGCTGCCTTTGGCTTGGTTCATGATCTAAGGGTCCTGGGATCGAGTCCCGCATCAAGCCCTCTGCTCAGCGGAGAGCCTGCTTCCCTCTCTTTCTCTCTGCCTGCCTCTCTGCCTACTTGTGATCTCTCTCCGTCAAATAAATAAATAAAATCTTAAAAAAAAAAAAAAACCTTCAGGATACAGCAAAGGCAGTCCTAAGAGCAAAGTACATTGCAATACAAGCCTCTCTCAAAAAGTTAGAAAAATTTCTTTATCCATTCATCTGTTGATGGACATCTAGGTTCTTTCCATGATCTCCCTGATATGAGGAAGTGGTGATGCAACATGGGGGCTTAAGTGGGTAGGAGAAGAATAAATGAAACAAGATTGGATTGGGAGGGAGACAAACCATAAGTGACTCTTAATCTCACAAAACAAACTGAGGGTTGCTGGGGGGAGGCGGTTGGGAGAAGAGGGATGGGGCTATGGACATTGGGGAGGGTATGTGCTTCGGTGAGTGCTGTGAAGTGTGTAAACCTGGTGATTCAAAGACCTGTACCCCTGGGGATAAAAATATATTATATGTTTATAAAAAATTAAAAATTAAAAAAGAAAAGTTAGAAAAATTTCAAATACAAAAGCTAACCTTACACCTAAAGGAGCTGGAGAAAGAACAGCAATAAAAGCCTAAACCAAGCAGGAGAAGAGAAATAATAAAGATTAGAACAGAAATCAATGAAATAGACCAGAAGAACAGTAGAACAGATAAACGAAACTAGAAGCTGTTTCTTTGAAAGAATTAATAAGATTGATAAATCTCTAGCCAGACTTATCCAAAAGAAAAGAGAAGGGGCTTGAATTAATAAGATCATGAATGGAAGAGGAGACATCATGACCAACACCAAGGAAATACAATTTTAAGAACATATTATGAGCAAGTATATGCCAACAAATTAGGCAATGTGGAAGAAATGACTGTATTCCTGGATACTTATAAACTACCAAAACTAAAACAAGAAGAAATAGAAAATCTGAACAGACCAATAACCACAAAGGAAATTAAAGCAGTAATTAAAAATCTCCCAAAAAACAAGAGTCCAGGGCCAGATGGCTTCCCAGGAGATTTCTACCAAACATTAAAAGAAGAACTGATACCTAGTCTATTGAAGCTGTTTCAAAAAATAGAAATGGAAAGAAAAACTTCCAAACTTGTTCTACGAGGCCAGCATTACCTTGATCCCAAAACTGGACAAAGACCCCATCAAAAATGAGAATTACAGACCAATATCCCTGATGAACATGGATACCAAAATACTCACCAAGATACTAGCCAATAGGATCCAACAATACATTAAAAGGATTATTCACCACGACCAAGTGGGATTTATTCCTGGGATGCAAGGGTGGTTCAACATTTGCAAATCAATCGATGTGATAGATCACATTAGTAAAAGAAAAGACAAGAACCATGTGATCCTAACAATTGATGCAGAAAAAGCATTTGACAAAATACAGTATCCTTTCTGGATTAAAACTCTTCAAAATATAGGTCTAGAGGGGACCTACCTCAATATCATAAAAACCATCTATGAAAAACCCACAATGAATATCACTCTCATTGGGGAAAAACAGAGCTTTTCCCTTAAGGTCAGGAACACAACAGGGATGCCCACTCTCACCACTATTGTTCAACATAGTACTGGAAGTCCTAGCCTTAGCATTCAGACAACAGAAAAAAAAAAAGACATTCAAATTGGCGAAGAAGAAGTCAAAGTCTCACTCTTCACAGGTGACGTGATACTTTATGCGGGAAACCCAATAGACTCCACCCCAAAATTGCTAGAACTCATACATTTCAGCAATGTGGCAGTATAAAATATCAATGCACAGAAATCAGTTGCATTTCTATATGACTGAAGAAAGAAAAATTAAGGAATCGATTCTATTTATAAAAATTGTACCAAAACCATAAGATACCTAGGAATAAGCCTAACCAAAGAGGTAAAGGATCTGTACTCTAAAAACTACAGAACACTAATGAAAGAAATTGAGGAAGACACAAAGAGATGGAAAAACATTCCATGCTCATGGATTGGAAAATTAAACATTGTTAAAATGTATGTGCTACCCAGAGAAATCTACACATTCAGTGCAATCCCTATCAAAATACCAGGGTGCCTGGGTGGCTCAGATGGTTAAGTGTCTGTCTTCAGCTCAGGTTGTGAACTCCAGGTCCTGGGATTGAGCCCCATATCAGGCTCCCACCTCAGTGGGGGAGGTCTGCTTTTCCTTCTTCCTATGTCTTTCCCCTTGCTTGTGCTCTCTCTATCAAATGAATAAGTAAAATCTTTTTTAAAAATTACCATTGACATTTTTCACAGAACTGGAACAAACAATCCTAAAATTTGTATGGAACCAGGAAAGACCCTGAATAACCAGGAGAATATTGAAAAAGAAAACCAAAGCCGGGACATCAGAATGCCTGACTTCAAGTTATATTACAAAGCTGTGATCATCAAGACAGCATGGTATTGGTGCAAAAAAAGATACATAGGTCAATGGAACAGAATAGGGAACTCAGAAATAGACCCTCAACTCTATGACAACTCTATGGTCAACTAATCTTCAACAAAGCAGGAAAGAATATCTAATAGAAAAAAGACAGTCTCTTCAATAAATGGTGCTGGGGAAATTGGACAGCCACATGCAGAAGAATGAAACTGGAGCATTTTCTTACATAATACACAAAACTAGACTCAAATTGAATGAAAGACCTAAATATGAGACAGGAATCCATCAGAATCCTAACACAAGTTGCAACCTCTTCGACCTCAGCTGAGGCAACTTATTGCAAGACACATCTCTAGGGGCACCTGGGTGGCTCAGTGGGTTAAAGCCTTTGCCTTTGGCTCAGGTCATGATTCCAGGGTCCTGGGATCAAGCCCCACATCAGGCTCTCTGCTTGGCAGGGAGCCTGCTTCCTCCTCTCTTTCTCTACCTGTCTCTCTGCCTACTTGTGATCTCTGTCTATCAAATAAATAAATAAATCTTTTTTTTTTTTTAAAGACACATCTCTAAAGGCAAGGGAAACAAAAGCAAAAATGAACAATTGGGACTTCATCAAGATAAAAACTTCTGCACATCAAGGGAAGTAGTCGACAAAACTAAAAGGCAACCCACCAGAATAGTATTAGATATTTGCAAATGACATAGCAGATAAAGGGCTGGTATCCAAGATCTATAAAGAATTTATCAAACTTAACATCCAAAAAACAAATAATCCAGTCAAGAAATGGGCAGAAGACATGAACAGACATTTCTGCAAAGAAAACATCCAGATGGCCAACAGACACATGAAAATATGCTCCACATCACTTGTCATCAGGGAAATACAAATCAAAACTACAATGAGATACCACCTCACATCAGTCAATGGCTGAAAGCAAGAAGGTAGGAATCAGCAGATGTTGGCAAGGATGTGGGGAAAGGGGAACCCTCCTATACTGTTGGTGAGAATGCAAGCTGGTAAGCCACTCTGGAAAACAGTATGGATGTTCCTCAAGAAATGAAAAATAGAGCTATCCTATGACCCAGTGCTTGCACTACTGCATATTTATCCCAAAGATACAGATGTAGTGAAACAAAGGGGTACCTGCACCCAAATGTTCATAGCAGCAATGTCCACAATAGCCAAACTGTGGAAAGAGCCAACATATCCTTCAATAGATAAACAGATAAAGAAGATGTGGTTCATATATACAATGGAATAGTACTCAGCCATCTGAAAGGATGAATACCTACCATTTACATTGATGTGGTTGGAACTGGAGGGTATCATATGGTTTCACTAATATATGGAATATAAGAAATAGCTCAGAGGATCATAGGGGAAGGGGGGGAAACTGAATGGGAAGAAATCAGAAAGGGAGACAAACTATGAGAGACTCTGGACTCCAGAAAACAAATTGAGAGTTGTGGAAGGGAAGGTGGGGGGTGGGGAATGGGGTAACTGGGTGATGAATATTAAGGAGGGCATGTGATGTGATGAGCCCAAGTGTTATATGCAACTAATGAATCATGGAATACTACATCTGATACTGATGATGTACTTATGATGGCTAATTGAATTTAAAAAAAGAAAGAAAGATGATTTCTACATTCCCCACCCCCCCACACACAAAGATAATGGGAGCAAGAAAGACACACAAGACACACATGTGGGGCAAAAAAGGAGTTGAAGGAAGAAATAAGCACTAGGAAATTCAGCTAGTTTTGCTTCTCTTGTGTCAATGGTCTTTTATAGTATCTCTGCCTTTTATCTTTTAAGTACAGACATATCCCCCAACTTAGCAACATTGGTGAGTATAAAGCTCCCTGAAGTGTGTGAGAAAGGAAATGAGGAGAGATGTTGTACTCATTTATCCAGCTGATGCCTGAAAGGCCAATTCCCTTTTCTTCCATTGTATGTTAAATATGTTTTTGTGAACTGTTATGATAATGTTTTAACACTATTTCTATAGAAAAGTGCATTCTTCAAATTAGATCACCTTAAAATGAATTTTTGTGATACAGCTCACATGGAGACAGGAACTTTTTCTAGTTTACTGACATTAACTATCTAGATGTTGCAGATAAGGAAAATTCAGGTAAAACAGTGACTTACAAAAGGCATTATGATCAAACTGAACTAAAATTAGAATTTTATGTACCTTCATTCAATCTGTGAAACTTCTTTTTCTGTTGAATCTCTGGGGAACATTTGCCTCGAGGGCAGTATTGGTGGAGGAGGATCCAGTCAGGAAGGGAACAAACTTAACCAGAGTCTGACAGAAAGATCACTTTCTTTTCCTTACTCTCTCAACTGCTTTGCATTTCTACTTCTCTTTCCATCTACTTCTTTCCTCCTCCTCCCCCTTTTCCTCACCTTCTTTTTTCATTTGCATGTGTTTTGGGGATGGGGGAAGGTAGGGTGGCAGGCATTGTTTTTCTCTTCTTTTTCTTTGCTTCCTGCTCTTTCACTGCCCTCAGTGTTTGACTGTGATTGACTCCTTTCAATCTCTTCCTTTTATTTTTCAGTTCTTGTTTTTATATTTTTTATATCTGCTCCTAATAGAGAAAGGGATGTCATTATTACTTTCATTGAAAGAAAAGATTAATTTCTTTGCTCTTTCTGGCTCTGTGCTAAGCAGTATAAAAAGGAAATTGCATAAATAGTCTGACTTCTGAAGTATACAATGTATACTCTGATTTTATAACACCCTCATGATTTTTGCTTTTAGTTTGTTTGTTTCTCAGTCCCATTAAAAATCTGGTGGTAGCAATGAACGGCCTCCTTCCAGAAATGCCTAAGTCATGGACATAATTGATTTGTGTGCAGTTTCAGGATGTTCAAAAACTCCCTGAACCCCTTAGGGGAGTGTATTAACTCAGATTAAGAACCCTGCCAGTTATTGCAATACATTTCACAAACGTCACACAATTTGATATAGGAGGAATCTTAAAACATCATAGAACATAATCAATTTTAATTCATTTTGTTAAGAAAATCAATAGACTATATAGTAGCCATTTTGTGTGGTTGGAGAGGTAAAAGGAGAAGAAACATTATCAGATTGTTAGTAGATTATAATCATCCAAAAGGAACAAACATTTATTGAACACTGCTGACCACAAACATACCTATGTATAAAATTCCTACATGCTATAGCTGCTATAAAAATTATATATGTACATATATATACAAATATATGTGTGTGTTTAATATATAAACTATGTATAATATAAAATGTTATATGCATGTTAAATTTTCACAACACCTGTATCAGGTAGGATTTACACTGAGATAAACAAATTGGGGCTCAGAGAGATCAAATAGCTAACTCAAGCTACCTATTAGGAGGTATAGATAAAGATTCTAACCCACATCTTACTCTAGGTCTCTCTTGGAATATAATTTCTTACATATCTTTTCTATTCAACACAAAACTTAGCACATAGGAGATATTCATGGAAGGTTGGAGTATTGATTGAATTAATTCAAACAAAGTAAAGTACAGAACCCTGCAGTAGATCATTGGAGACTTGAGGCCACTCTCCCCACTCCTATTCACCATTTAATGTCATTTCTTTAGAGAAAAGGAAGGGGCATTTTAACAAGTTCTGAAGAGTAGAGAGAGTTTACAAAATTGCAGAGAGATACAGTAATTTTCTTCTATTCATCAGAGAAATATGTCAGTTCCAGCAGTGTGAGGGTAACGGACTTGAATGTGCCAATTTTCATTTGGAAGGAATTACCGCCAAGTTAATACAATATTAACTTGAGGAAACCATTTTTGATTTGCTAAGTCCTCTGAACATTAAAGGAGGTATTCTGACTGAAGTTCTTGAAATATAAAGAACAATTTGAAACATGCCTAGGAGGAAAATACAGCAATTGGAGCATAAGGAAGTTCTCAAATAAAGTCGGATTTTAAAGGAAAAAGAATATCATTGATTCAATAAATTGTTCAGAATGTATGTATATGATCTGAGGCTAGCTAATGATGGAAGCCATCATTTGAAGAGAAGTTGGTGATGAAAATGAAAGCAATATTAGAATATGGACAACTCTGAGATAAAGGCTGATTATATTTCTAAAGAATAATTTTAGGGAAGCTAATAAACACTAAACAAAGTTGAACAGAAAGTACTTTAGAAGTAACTATCATCTTAGAAGCCAGCCAAGACAGTGGAATAATGAAGAATCAGTGATTATGTTGCCTTGCTTGATCGTATCATGATTTAAAAATAAGTCCATGTTGACTTCAGGTCAAGGCAAGTTCATTATGCGTCATTTTTAAATTTCTCCAATTCCCCTTCCTAAAAACATACTAAACAATTAAAATCACAAAAGAAAACTTCTATTCACAACATCCTCAATGAACAAAACTAACATCACAACATCCTCAACTAACAAAACATCCCCCATGGACCTCAGAATACCATTTCAGATTATGGTTTGCCTTACCCAAACCTCAAACAATACAGGACATGCTTAGGTTTACCAGCTATGCAGAGGTAGTGGAGGGGAGAGAAAGAGAGTTTTAATGGTTCTGTGAACACTGGAATACAGATTTCCTCTGATTTTAGAAAGTTCATGTTAGGCCATTTCACTTGTACAAAAGACCTACATTGGTACCTCTTTTTGCGATCTAAAAGAAGTCCAAAGAGCATTTTTACTTTTATGAAGAAAGGTAAAAAGCAAAAGTAGTGTTCAGTGTTTATAGATGAAGTGAGCACCCAGAGCAGTGAGAGTGGCACCCTGAAGCTCCTTCCCTGGGAATTACACTTAGCATCTCAGCATCCAGCTGCCATAGCTTTGAATTCTATCCATGAGCATCTGTGCTTTATCTCAATTTATTTTGTGCATTCATTAGCAAGATGTGTCCTTACGTATCAGAAAAGCTTAAGAGAGGTTATTTGGGGGGAGGGGGCTGGGAACTCTAAAAAGTTTTTCATATAAGTTATCATAATTAGTTCTTCACTTCATGAGATTTTGGCTTGTGAAAGCTTTCATAAGAACATTCTACTTTCAGATAGTGAGGGAAAACTACAGTGGTTGCCAAGATATACTCCAAAGAAGAGAGAGTCCTTCCTGGAATGGAATTCTCAGCAAATTGAATTTTGTGAGAATAACAGTGAAAAGGAGAAGACTTCAGGCTCCAGTTATGGCTGAGTGGAATGAGAAGAGCACAGCTATACACTCAAGAACTATGGAGAGATCAGAAGGTACTGCTGTGGCTCAAATGCTCAAAGAACTCAGAAATATATAATAAAATTCCTGTCCTAAGGAAAATACTGTGAAGAGAATTCAAATTGAGCAGGACAGGAACTCTTAGGGCAAAGGAGAGAAAAGGATCAAACACTTTGGGGGAAGGTAGGATTCCCAAGATGACAGATCTCAGAAAGTGGGTATGACTGCATGAGGAGGCTATTTATATCTCTATTTGTATCTTTAGATATAGTCTTTATAAACAGTGCAGGAGAAAGCGCTCAAGCAGTGGAGGTAGGAAAGCTACCATAGTGCATCTCAATTCCCTACAAGGGAATCATTTTTCCAAAGATATGGAACACTTGATTTGTTTATACAACAGAAAAGAATATTGTCAAGTTACTAAATATACTAGTATTTTAAAAAATGGACCACATGGGCGCCTGGGTGGCTCAGTGGGTTAAGCCGCTGCCTCGGCTCAGGTCATGATCTCAGGGTCCTGGGATCGAGTTCCGCATCGGGCTCTCTGCTCAGCCGGGAGCCTGCTTCCTCCTCTCTCTCTCTCTGTCTGACTCTCTGCCTACTTGTTATCTTTCTCTGTCAAATAAATAAATAAAATCTTAAAAAAAAATGGACCACATGATGAAACTGGATGATTAATGTATTCTAGAAAATATACAACAAAAATCAGATGAAAAATAAATAACAGAATTATCTAAAAGAAATTAAGATAACTATAAGTAAAAAGTATGAAATAACAGCATACATTATAATTAGGAAACTGAGAAATGAGGTGGCTAAACATTGATTGGGGATTGGTAAGATTCAGAACTGGGCTCAAGTCATGTAAGGGATGGCCTATTTACAGGTGTGTCCCTTTTTGGTCCTAACTGAAATTTATAGATTCCTCTCTTTCTTGCATGGCTCTGAACTATAATTTTCTCCATGCATCTTGAACCTATGTAAAGTTTTGCTCAAATTCTCATCTTTTCAGTTACTCTTCTCAGATTCCTTTGTTTTTCTGGATCAAGTCCCCATATATCCTCACTGCCTGAGTGAGGATTCTTCAAATACCTTCGTATTGTCCTAAGACAATCTAGTCCACAATTGTCAGAAATAGGAATTGGGAAATACAGTTTATAAAGGAGAAAAAGTAAGAGAAAGAAAGAGAGAGAGAGAGAGAAAGTGAGAAAAGGAGAGAGAAATAATTCAAGAGAAAAATGAGAGCTTTGGAAGACAGGAAAAGAAGATCCAACATAAGCATAATTTATATTGGAGGAAGAAGATGAAAGCGATAGAACAAAACAAATTAAAAAATCCATAGCACAAGAAGATTTTCTTTAAGAAAATTGGAAAATCTTTCTTTAAGAAAATTGGCACTTCTGTTTTGAAAGATCACCCCATTAACCTTGGCAAGTAAACTCAGAATTGTAAACACTAAGATATCATCTAGTAAAACTGGATGGTAAAGCAAGCACTTTTTGGACATCGGGCATAAAGAGAAAGTTACTTATGAAGAAAAAATAAAATTGCATTTTTATCAGATTTATCCACAACATAATATAATAGAGCAACATATTTAAGAGACTCAAGAAAAGAAAACATAAAACAGATTTTACACACATGAAAAGTGCTTTTAAGTATAAACTACAGAAAAGCAAAGCAGTTGTGAACATACGAGGACTCATGGAATATTTTTCCCTGAAAAATCTACCTAGAAAACAAGATTCAGGTAATCAAGTAACATAAGATGCTTCAGCTAAGTTCCAGGAGCATAATAATTTGCCAATAAATGTTAGTTGAACAAGTGGATAGATGTATGGACACATTTGAGGAATAAATTTCTGAATTTATTCTTCAAATTCTTACCTGGTAGGGAAAAGGAAAGAGCTATCCCTATTAGTAGTTAACAGTAGCAATGTGAAGTCAGGGAATGTTAGTTCTGGGGAAATTTTAAAGATTTTATTCATTTATTTATTTGTGTGTGTGTGTGTGAGAGAGAGAGAGAGAGAGCACGGGCACAAGCAGGCAGAATGGCAGGCAGAAGCAGAGAAGTAGGCTCCCTGCTCAGCAGGGAGCCCGGTTATGCGGGACTTGATCCCAGGACCCTGGGATCATGACCTGAACTCAAGGCAGAAGCTTAAGCAACTGAGCCACGCAGGCATCCCAGTTCTGGGGAAATTTTAGATCAAGACAAATAAACTCTCAGAATGATTTGCCCAAGATGCACAAATAGCCCATGGGTGAGCCAGGAAAGGGATCCAGAGTTTTCTGAAGCTTATTGAATTTCTCTTTAAAAACTCATTTGCCGACAAGGTATAAACTTTTAAATAGCATCATTTATTTAACCCCCCAAATAAACTAATTCTGTTCTCTGTATCCTATAGTAAAATGTTTCTTGAAGACTAGGTCATAACTTTTCCTTTCATTAACTTTTCCAGTAACAATATGTTTATTATAGAAAATTAAAAAAAAAAAAAACCCTTCACTTATAATCCTACCACCCAAACAAAACTTTTTTTTTTTAATTTATTTTCAGTGTAACAGTATTCATTGTTTTTTGCACCACATTCAGTGCTCCATGCAATTCGTGCTCTCTCTAATACTCACCACCTGGTTCCCCCAACCTTCCACACCCCCCCACCCCTTCAAAACCCTCAGATTGTTTTTCAGAGTCCATAGTCTCTCATGGTTCACCTCCCCCTTCCAATTTCCCTCAACTCCCTTCTCTTCTCCATCTCCCCTTGTCCTCCATGCTATTTCCAAACAAAACTCTTATGAGTTACATTTTTATCTTCACTTCTTTAGACTTTTTCATTCTTTGAACAAATACACATTGTGTTTAAAACAAAATGAGAATAATATGGTCATATTGTTTTATAGTCTTTTTCATGTCATATCTGATATATCAGTCATATCATGGTCATCTTTCATTATCAAATATAGAATAAAACACAGGAATACTTTATTTTAAAATGGATCTTATATCAATAGAAATATCAATTCTAATGTTTATCTTATGTTTTCTTTTCCTGAGTAGTACATGATTTCAGTTCATGCAATATCATTTATAAATAGTATAACTTTTGTTCTTAATTTATGTTCTCCCTTTATATTTAGTTGACATAAATCTTAAACTTGCCAAGTTGATTAGTTACACCTCCTGAGGTCCCCTAAAACCTGAGTCAGTGTCATCAGATGGGATTTTTCCTAGGGTTGGGAAAAAGAGAGTAGTCAAGAAGTGGAGAGAATCACTATATGCCTAGGGGAAAGTGGCTGTGAGTGCTAAACTGGAATTAAATATGTTTGGCCATTTTTATCAGGCCTCTTATGGAGATGCCATAATTAGATGTGGTTCTGAGGAAGAAAGAAGCCTCCTGTTTATAGCTTGGGGCTGAAGAAGTCTGGAGAAACTATAGAGGGCAACCCCAGCTGACATCTTGGAGTCTGGGAGTGGAACAGCACTCAGCCCGTCTTCCTTTGTTGGTTCCGCTCCATGTCATATCAGACATATTCAAGGGCAACCATTTCTCATCAGAGGTATTCTCGTATAACCAAGTGAAGGTTTAACAGCAATTGACTGTGTGACTTGATATTACCTTTAGATATTTAATTCAATATTTGTTAATTCCAATTTTTCCATTTTTTTCTTCTTTTGTATTATGAGCTCAATACTTTCTTTTCTTCTTCAGGCATAAAACCATTTTTTAGGCCCTTGAAATGCTTCTAGGCCTGGACACTGTGCCTGTACTGCCCAGTACAATGGATAGAAAGGATCTGCAACCTTGGGCCTCACCTCTCTGTATTCCATGAGGTGCTGTTGCTCCTGCTGTGGTTGGTATTCTTCTTACTACTACCATTGTCCCATCTGAGAGATGTGAAGGTGCCAGTGTTCCCTTGCCCTAGCTTCCTGTAGTTATTTGGGTTTTGTCACTGTCTAATCTTACAGGTGATGGTGGCTTTCCCATCTATACCATCTCATACCTCTGAGTCTTAAAGATTCCTTTTTTTTTTTTTTTTTAATGAGTTGTTTTGAAAGGATGAGTGTCCAACAAGAGCCCAGTACTTCTTGAAACACTGGTTGGTATCTTTCTGATAGACTTTCTGGCTGTCTTCTTGGCTCTTTATTCTGTCTCTGTGTCTGGTATATATTATCATTATCATTGTTGTTTTTATTATTTGGTATCTTTGGCTCTTGGCTCTGAGGCCCAAAGTTCAGTCCTGTTCCATTCCACACCCAGGCTCTCACAACCTGTGCTTACATCTCACTTACCAGGACCTATTTAATTGGGATCGGAAAAGAGGCTGGGTTTATGGAGCAGGATAAACAAGGGTTTTGGAAGTAGGCAGACCTGGGTTCAAATTCCAGTACCACTACTTGCTAGTTTTATTGATTGATTGATTGATTGCTAGTTTTATTACTTAGATCCATTACAAGACCTCTCTGTGAGACAATTTTAATATGTGTAAAATGGATAAATTAATGCCCAATCTCCATCTCTCTCTCTCTCTCTCTTTTTTTTTTTTTTTTTGTTTTGTTTTTGAGGAGTTTTGAGGAGGTTGAAATAGAATAATGGATATGACTGGTATAAAGTAGATACCTTCAAATTTTAGTTTCCACCTATTTGTATGAGTTTAGATTTACACCTTTGCATCCTTCTTTCTCTTTCACTATTGCAATTCAAACGTTGCAACAGAGATAGGAATAAAAATGATTTGTTTTACTGTGGTATTTGAATAGCAGAGATGATCATTTCTAGCTAATAATATATCGCTATTATGTAGGTGAGCCTGTTATTTCATTTTATATTCCTCCTTAGGCAATTGCTTTTCTTGGAGCCATTTGTTTATATGTACTTGACCTTGACTCACTTTCTGATTTATTTATTACTTAACATAACCATTAGCTTGTTCGATTACCTTTAATTAAGTTGTATTGGTTCCTGAACATGGAAATGGCCTTGTTTCTTGGTTGGCCAAGTTCCACCTTTGCTGAGTGTAACAATTCAGTAAACTAATTTTGCCCTTTACAATGTTAAAAAAAAAATTCAACTGAGTAAATTTGAAGATATAATTGGCTTTTTTAAAAGATTCATGAATCAGGCAGCAACCTATCTAGCAAGTAGAGGGGCTCTCGGGGGAGTTGGACAAAATGGAAGGTTTTCCTAGGAAGGAGGGTAAAACAAGAAAGTTATAAGCAAAATAAAGAATGGATTGTTTCAGACAAGATCACCTTCCCTTAGGGGGAAAGACAAGAGATCTCATTATGCAGATGACCTCATGTTCCTTTGAGGGAATAGAGAAAGTCCAGACAGATTACCTCATTGGTGCTCATCCGAAAATTCCTGACTGACCTGGTTAAGACTCATCTCTCTGAAAGAGGTTGAAATTGCAATTAGATTAGGTTTTAAGCCCCAGTTACTGACTTGGGGCCTTAACCTAAGTGACACCATTTTGGGCCTGAGTTTTCTCTTTAATAATAATAAATGTGGTACTTTTGTCTCCATATTTCTTTCAGAAGAAACATCAATTAAAAATTGTTTTAGTGCAATGAACATTTTAATAATAGTATCTATTTTAAAAAGTAAACATAATTGAGTCTTCAACTGGTAAAGAGCCATTTATGTTGTAGCCTTTAACTAATGCAAACATTCAAGAAACCAACATATTAGATTTATTACTAAAAGTCTCTATTTAGGTATATACACTTCTATGACATAGCTCTATAATTTATAATTGATTAAACAGTTGGTCTTCCTGATCATTTCTTAAACTCTTGGTCAAAACCCAAATCTTCTCTCATTATTGTTTATATGAAAAAACCTGATTCAATTATGTCACTATGACTTCTAGTACCGTTTCAGTTTCCCCCAGTGTTCAAATAATAGGATTAGCAATTTGGTAGCCCACTACAGAAGGGACACCAGGAGACTGAAGGAGAGGATCAATAGGGATGCACACACAGTCCCTCAGAGACGCTCGTATTCACACTCACACTCAGTGTTGGGAGAGAGTAAAAGAACCTCTTTGTCCTTGAAAGCTTCTAAATTTTGGACCCTTTTACTTCTCAGGGAGGATAAACTAGCTTTTCTCAGTTCTGCGTCCTTCTCAAAGGTAGTATAATTTTCTTTTTAGGGAAATAAATCTTTTGTGCCTTAGGGTATAAAGGAGAGCAGGTGGGGTATCCTGGGAATGAGTTGAGACCCAGGTAGTGTCAGGATTTGTGCACAATGAAAGGAATTTCTGTGAGTGAGTATTGTTTCATGTGGTGGCCAGATG
The DNA here is from genome assembly GCF_964662115.1 of Mustela nivalis. Taxonomy (NCBI): domain Eukaryota; kingdom Metazoa; phylum Chordata; class Mammalia; order Carnivora; family Mustelidae; genus Mustela; species Mustela nivalis. The sequence goes on from NC_139031.1 coordinate 64,182,552, forward strand.
AGAAGCCTGCCCAGCCCTGCGTTCTTGGGGTCATTTTTGGTGGTAGAAAGATATCTTCATCAGGCAGGAACAGCATGAAAAAGACCCCACTGTTTATGTTTCCTTTGTAGTTCTTCAATCCCCCTGGTCCCTATGACCTGTCATGGGGCTCCTCCCATGTGACTCTAGCATGCTCACCAGCAAATACCCTGGAGACTTGTGTTCACCAGAGACCACTAATAGCTCTGATAGTCATTTAACAAAGATTTCAGGATCTTCAAAGTTTATTAAAAAATTACCATATGCCAGAATCTCTTGGTGTGGGGTTAGACCTTTGAAGGCAGAAGGATAAAACCTAAAAGGGTTCAGAACCTCTCCCCTCCTGTTTTTACCCTGAATTATGTTTCTTCATAGAACTCAATCACTTAAAACATTATTTTTAAGTTTATTTATATTTTTTAGTACATCTACACACAACATGGGACTCAAATTCATGACCCCAAGATCAAGTTACATGCTCTTCTGACTGAGCCAGCCACGCACCCCAGTCACATTTTATATGTCTCTTTGTTATTGTCTGTTTTACTGTTAGAATGCAAGCCCAAGAGAGTGGAAATTTTGTCTTCTTTATTGCTGTCTCTCCAGTTTCTAGAACAGTGCCTGGCATATACCGTGTATTTGACAAGTATTTGCTACATAAATGATTGAATGAATCCCATTGTTTTAGTCCATGAAAGTCAAGTAGCCTTGTATATTATTTTTATCTTCACTTTCTAAAATACTCTTAGGCTTTTATACCTAAAGTAAATATTGCCTTTTCTGCCTCTTTCCCAAAAAAATGCTTATGCTGTATCATTTATAGTCTATGGAGCTGCATAATGAACAGGCTAAGTAAGAAAGGAACACTGCATACCGTGTAGAGTCTCTCATCTTCCAGAGCCTTACGGAGCCAATTCTTTTATGAAAGTCTTATGAAAGATCTATTGCAGTTTTATAACCATCTACTTCAACTTGTATTTATAATTTGAAGCAAAAAAGAGATCTAGTTTCTGCATGAAAAACAAACCCTTTTTGGTGGTTCTTATGTGTGGTGGAAGCAAGGAAGGTGTAGGCTCAGAAGCTCCCACCCACCTTCTCCCCACCATCACTGTTGTCACTCAGATTCTTACCCCCACTGACCTCCCTTGCCTGAGGACAGGAGGATTCTCTACTGTCGTCTTTGCCAGTGAAATTTAAGATGGGTCATTTTCTATTTTTACAGCAGTTGTCTGCTAATTTTCTAATAAAGGCTTCATTGATGTGCCAAAAAAAAAAAAATTATTTAGACAACCCCAGGGACCATGTCCATAACTTTTCTTTCTTCATCTATCAATCACAGACTTATTCAACTTAGCTAGTGTGATCTCCTTTTAATAAAACCTGTGTCAATAGGTTCCAAACCTTTCATCACTTTGTGTTTACATATTGATTTTCTTTATACTGTTCTTGAAACTTAATTTGAAAACTGGCATTAGCTTTTTAGAATGCTAGAGTTTTCTTTTTTGTAGAGATCAATCATTTTCTGCGTTTTGCTCTTTTGGGTAGTCCCCTTGACTTAAGATTTATAATGCTTTACTATTTTACCTAGCCTTTTATTTCTGCTTATAGTAGCCCTTAGAAACATTTTTTTTTTTTTAAAGATTTTATTTATTTGACAGACAGAGATCACAAATACGCAGAGAGGCAGGCAGAGAGAGAGGGAGGGGGAAGCAGGTTCCCTGCCGAGCAGAGAGCCCAGGAGCCTGGGATCATGACCTGAGCTGAAGGCAGAGGCTTTAACCCACTGAGCCACCCAGGCGCCCAGCCCTTTAAAAATTTTTATCGATAGACTCTACCTCTACCAAAAGGTCAACACAGCATTCTGGATTTTAAAAATGACATTTTTAATATTCAAACTTCTCTTGACTTTTGACTTTCTTTTCCTTTTTTTTTTTTTTTTTTTTTTAGTTGGGGGATGGCAGAGGGAGAGGGAAAGATAGAATCTTAAGCAGGCTGCATACTCAGCATGGAGTCTTACCACCCAGAGATCATGACCTGAGACAAAATCAAGAGTTGAATGCTCACCCAACTGAGCCGCCCAGGTGCCCCTCTTAACTTTCTAATGAAGACTTTTAATTCCCAAGGTAAGGAAAAACACTTCCTTGTATTAAGTACAAGTTAAAAGAAACTTTTTTTGGGAGAGAGTGTACATGTACCTGCATCTTACCCTAATTTTTTTCTTTTTTTCATTGCTTTAGAGATAGCTCTGGTTGTCATTTAACAAAAATTTCTATATGCCAGGATCTTCAAAGTTTATTCAAAAATTACCATATGCCAGAATCTCTTGGTGTGGGTTAGACTTTTGAAAGGGGAAGGACAAAACCTAAAAAGGTTCATAACCTCTCCCCTCCTGTTTTTATCCTGAATTATGTATGTCATTTCCATGTTGCTGGTTTGTGGGAATATTTACATACGAACACTGAAGTGAGGACTGCACCTGCTCTCTCTCTGGAGCCTCACCACAGTCCTCTGAGTTAGGTATTATTCTTAGACTTAATTTTCAGATGAGAAAACTGAGACTTGGGGAGTATCCCATCCAAAGTAATAGAGTAGTACTTGGTGGAGAATTGTACTTGAAGTCAATACCTATCTGACTCCAGACTCTATATGCATGCTATAGTGCTTCTAGAATGATTCATGCCTTGTGTAATTACCCCTTTCCAAGTCCACTGTTTCTTCAGTTTTCGATCCTGTCTTCATTGCAATTGTTTATACTTTTACAAAGGCAGCAAAGTATGGTGATTCAAAGCAGGGGCTAGAGCCAGGTCAAGTGGGTCCAGATTCAGAGCCACCACATATTAGCTGTGTAGTCTTGGGTGAACCCCGCAGCCTTTCATGCCTTGGAATCCTCATTTGAAACAGGGAATGATAGTGCCTACCTCCTTTGGTTTTAATGCTTAAATGAATCCTCAATACATGTGAAGTGTTTAGGATAGTTCTTGGTGTGTGGGAAGTACCCAGTGAAGAGTTAATACTGGTGCATATTTATTTATTTATTACTTGTTTATGTATTCGTTTAGTACACATACTTACTGAGCACTGTACTGTTACTCAGTGCCAGGCATCATGCAAAATTCTGAACGTAGAGAAATGGTTACCATAGAATCTTTTCCTTAATATGTGGTGGATCATAAAAGATGGTGCTCACAAGGGGGGATACCCCATATTTAAAAAAGACAATCCAGGTACTGGATGGTCAATCTAAGTTTACTAAATTTGGGAGAAAATGGTTACTGAGTGGCAGAATGAGGATCTCCCTCCCACACCAGTGCTTTCTGACGGATAGCCAGCTACCGACTCCCATTCCACTCACCTTTTTCCAAGGTTACTTTTCCAATCCTCCCATTGAGAGATGGAGTCTATTTCCTTTACCTTGAATTTGGACTAGAACCGTGTGACTAGCTTTGACCAATAGGATGTGGTGAAGATGATGTGGCATGACTTGTACACCCTGACTTTAGGAGGCCTTGCAGATTCCCTTATTGCCCTCTAGGGATGTGGCCTCCATGTAAGGCAGCTGAGGCTGGATTACTAAATGATGAGATGGGGAGTAGAGAGAGAAGCCCAGCCCTGAAATGCTGCTATTTCAGTCACCTCAGCTGGGTGTCAGTCATGGGAGTGAAGCCTGGCACCCTGGATCCTGTGGCTTTACAATGAGCCGCGCCAGCCAATACCATGTGGAACAGAGTTGAGTTGCCAATCTGCCCAAGTTGCAGAATCATAAGCAAATAAATAAAATTAATGGTTGGGGTTGTTTGGGATGGTTTGTTTCATAGCATTAAATGCCTAGAACATAAGAGGGCTTGCAGCTTCTGTTTTCACTGTCTTGGAAGTCAGCCACCATATATAAAGCTTGGGTTACATAATGGAATAATGAGAGACCATGTGGAGAAAGTTGAGTCCCAGCCTGCCAGTCATTTCTGCCAAGGCCCCAGGCTTGTGGGTAAAGCCACCTCCTTAGGCCTCCTAGTGTGGCTGAGCAACCAGCTAAGTGCAGCCTTATGAGGGAGCCCCAATAACACCAACAGAATCGTGGTGGTTGTTTGAAGCCACTATGTTTTGTGAGATTTTATTACTATGCAGCCATAGGTAACTGAAATTCCCACAGTGCACCATGACTTCCTAGAAGTGAGAGTACCAAAGTCCTGGGCTAATGGTGTATTAGGGAATAATCATTTTTACCCATCATCAAGTACTTTCTATGTGCTTGGTACTTCACATACATTGCTTTGTTTTATTTAACCTGCACGGTAACCCTGTATGGCAGGTAATTTGGCAGATGAGAAAACTAAACCACAGAGACATTAAGGTACTTGTTCAAGGCCTCTCAGGGAGCACAATCACTGCAGGATATCAGGTGGAAGGTAAATGCTTCATTTCAGGCTTTCTTCAGTTTCCCTGTTTCTATGGAAGTGGTCACTTCTGCATCTCACCAAGCTTCCAGCCTCATAACCCTCTGGTGGATCCAATCAGTTCCCACGACTGAAGCCAGTGTTATCAGATGACTATGGGATCTTTGGCTCACCCTTAATAACACCTGGCTGTCTATAGGATAAAAGCATACAAAACCTCTCTGCCTGCTTCTTCAGCTGCAACTCTTAGCACCCCCTTCATTTATCTTTTTGCCATGTGGAGTTGCTTGCCCATCCCAACCCCATCTTGTGTCACTGGTCTGAGCTTATGCACAGATGGCTGTGCCAGGAGTGCCCTCCTTGCCTCCCCCACCTCCCAGCATATCCATTCACCCTCCAGGACCTCACTCAAGGTTTTCCTTGACCATGAAGCCTCATGACCAGGTGTCCTCCAGGCACAGTTGTCCACTCCTCACTTGTGGCCCCACTGAAACTGTATACTTTCCTAGCAGAACACAAGTAACACTTGGTTGTTTTTAAGTCAGTTTTTAGCAACCAAACTATGAGCTTCTTAATTTTTTATTCATCACCGGATGAATAAAACACTAACACTTAGCCTGGACTGGTCCTTAATGAGAGAAGTGTTCCCGTAAAGAAGTGAAAGGATCAGGTCAAATTGTCAGGAGTCTTGAATGTCATGCTAGAATAATCCAAGTGTCTACCACCTGGATGTCCCCACATCCTCCCCTTCTCAGGCCACCCTTTCATCTTATATTCAAAATGACAAAGTATTTACCTTGCAATCTGCACTATACAGAGAGCCCACTATCACCCTCCTCTTCTTCTGGTTTTCCCCCCAAAGATCTTGGGAGCTTTAAAGAATGAGGAGTACAATAGCCAAACTATGGAAGAACCTAGATGTCCATCAACAGATGAATGGATAAAGAAGATGTGGTATATATATACAATGAAATACAATGCAGCCATCAAAAGAAATGAAATCTTGCCATTTGCGACGACATGGATGGAACTAGAGGGTATTATGCTTAGTGAAATAAATCAAATCGAGAAAGACAACTATCATATGATCTCCCTGATATGAAGAAGTGGAGATGCAACACAGGGGGTTTGGGGGTAGGAAAAGAATAAATGAAACAAGATGGGATCGGGAGGGAGACAAACCATAAGAGACTCTTAATGTCACAAAACAAACTGAGGGTGGCCGGGGGTGGTGGTAGGGAGAGGGTGGTGGGATTATAGACATTGGGGAGGGTATATGATATGGTGAGTGCTGTGAAATGTGTAAACCTGGTGATTCACAGACCTGTACTCCTGGGGCTAATAATACATTACATGTTAATAAAAAATAAAAAAAAAATTTAAAAAAAAAAAAAGAATGAGGAGTAGAATCAGGGGCTCTTTGCTCCCTTAGTTATTTCTCCCTCCCATTTCCTGCTTGTGCTCACAGTCTCATTCTTCTGGTGGCTCCTTTACACTGCTTTACTCTTGATTTTGCTTCAAGTCTTTTGTTCTCCCAAAGCAGCTTGAACACAAGGCTATGGTGGTTGGAAGACTTTCTCCTCCCTGCTTGTATTTACAGTTTTGAATAGATAATATATTCCCATGGTTTAAAAATCAGATTATATAGAAGGGTGCCTAGTGAAAATTCTCATTCCTACCCCTGCGCTTGTCTGTCCTATTTCCCCCCATTTCCCACCCCAAGTAGCTATTTTATTAGCTTTTTTTGGTATCCCTCTAGGGTTTACATATGCAAATATAATACAATGCAAATATAGAAAACTGCTCCCCCCCCCCCCCTGCTGAACACTGCTGGCAAAAGCTATGAAAATAGGCCGCCTGGACCCACTTTCAAATCTGTGCTGTCATCTGCTCTCTCTGAGGCCTTACCCCTGCCCAGAAAAATCCTTTCTTTTCCATTTTCCTACAGAGATGATTTCCACAGTGACAGTATTTCTTGAGAAGAAAACTTGGGGCACAAAGTCTAAGAAGTGAATTTGTATAATATAAAGGTCCAGATCATGGATTTGCATGTGGTCATGGATTTGCATGTGGTACCAAGGTCTCTATAGTTATTCCAAGCCTCCTTAATCCTGAAGACCAGGCTTCTTTTCTGGGATAGCAGTGTTTTAGTATTATTTAGGCTGACAGCTCAGGAAAGAATTGAAAATAATTTAAACTTGAAGATTAGATATCACTGTCCTGATGCAGGGGAAGTACACTAGACACCTTTTTGCTCTAGGCCTCCAGCCGGCTGCCATCTGACTGGGCCTCCCTCCCTCTGCTCAGACCTTCTCCTCAATCTTTTTACTTCTCTTCTAAGTCCTGGGACTCTCACTGTTGTTTTCCTTTCACAGACTGCCCCCTCCCAAATGCCCTTCCTTTTGTTTTATACATGAAGTGATTTAGTTTGAGGGGGAGGGGTCACATGTGAGGCAGTCCTGGGGAACTATCACTAGTATTGTGGGGGGGTGGGGCTCTTGAGCGGCACTAAATTTGAATAGTCATATCACCAGGGAGTAGTAATTTGCATATAGATAGGAAGGCATCGGAGTGCCACTCATTAAGATGAATGAGATTGGATTCTCATTGGATTTATCATCTAACAAACATCTCACTTTTGGGGTTAGCACCTTTTTATACATTTATTCCCTGTATAATTTTATGGCAGAGATAATTATTGTTCCCTAAATATTCCAAGTATTCTCCCGTGTTACCTAGCCCCATTTGCAGTTAGGTTGGGCCATGTGACTTGTTCTGAGCAACTGAACACTTCTGGGCAGAAGTGATGTGTCTCTTTGGGACTAAGGCAATTTGGAACCAGTGTGCCTTTCCTATCTCTCCCTTCCCCTCAGTGTAGGCCAAGCATTCCAGATGGCAGAGCTACAAGCTTCAGGAGGGCCACCTGACCCACACTGGACTGTGGTGGTAGTAGAAAAAAAAAAACTTTATTGTGACAAGCCATTGAGATTTTGAGATGTTTTTTATTAATATTTTGAGATATTTTATTAATATTTTGGAGATTTTAATCTTTAAGTATTTATTAATTTTTATTAATATTTAATTATATACCACAAAAACTTTATTGTGACAAGCCATTGAGATTTTGAGATGTTTTTTATTAATATTTTGAGATATTTTATTAATATTTTGGAGATTTTTAATCTTTAAATAAGTATTTATTAATTTTTATTAATATTTAATTATATACCTATACTACTTGGACCAATTAGCATAGGTATTTTAGGTTTTAAAATCTAAAACCTAAAATCTCTAAAACAATATTGCATGTGTTTGTGTGTGTGCATGTGTGTGTATGTTGCTTAGGACATGCAGCTGTGTCTCCACATTCTGCACAAATTATAATTTGGAAAATCTTTGTAACTGTTTATATGTTTTGAGGTCCCATTAATGTATAAGCAAATTTTATTAAGGTATTCTAATATCTTAGTACTCCTATTCTCAAAGCCATCAGTGTATGAAATATGAAATATAAGCTTCTACTGTGTTGTCCCTTCACTTATTCCTCATTCTGTATATTCAGATACAGGTATAACTTCCTGCTGGCCCACTTTCAAATTTCTTCCAGCTTTCTCAGAAACAATTGTGCAAAATCCTGGCTGGAGCTTTGTTTTCTTAAAGTTTTTCAAGGTGAATATTGTATCCTTCCCTATTCTTAGAGAGGTAAAAATTTTTTGGAAGCTTTCTACCTAATACCCTAGTCAAAGGCTCCTAATGACCAGCCCAATTTTCTGTCATCCAAGATAAACAAATAGCTGGCCCTACCCTGGCTCCTCCAATACCTTTTCTTCTCCTAGCAGCTTGGTTCTCTCACGCAATGCTTATTTCAGCTAAAATTTCATTTACTTCCGTGGCTGTCACATGGTTGTTTTATGAGTTTTCTAGGACTGCCATAACAAAGTACCACAAACTGAATGGCTTGAAAAACAGAAATTTATTGTTTCACAGCCTGGAGGCTCACAGTCCATGATCAAGGTATTAGCAGAGCCATGGTCCCTCAGAAGCCACCAGAGAAGGATTGTTCTAGAACTCTCTCCTAGCTCCTGTCAGTCCCTTGTCTTGTGGCAGCTTACCTCATTGTTACATGGTTTTCTCCCTGTGTGCATGTCTGTGTCCAGACTTTCTCCTTTTTATACAGACATCAGTCAGATTGGAGTAGAGGCCTACCCTACTCCAATATGACCTCATTTTAATGAATTGCTTTGGCAACAACCCTATACCCAAATAAGGTCACATTCCGAGGCACCAGACCTTAAGGCTTCAATATATGAGTTTTGGGCGACATAATTCAACCCATAGCAGTCATTAGCATTCACATTGTCAAACATATAATCATAATGTTTAACACCAAAGGCCTTAAAGTCATACTCATTTGTGTTGAAATCTCATTTTCTGCCCTTTGAACCTCAGTTTCTCTGTCTCTAAAATGGGAGCATTAGTCATTCATTACCTTTTAGGGTTGTTGGAATAATTCAACAACATTCCATCTTGGTATTGGTCATGAACACGAAATTTCATGGCTTCAAGACCAAAAACAAAGTAAACAATTACAAAGTGCCTCCATATTCTAAAGTTAACTGCCAGACCACTGATGTAAGACATGCTCATAGACTATGAGACTGCTTGAGCTGGCATACACAATCACCCATCTTCTACTGACAAAGGGGCCAAGGCTGACAAGGCCAAAAAGAAATTATTTTTAGAGAGTTGATCTCCTCCTCCTCATGTGAGAGGGGAGAGGAGTGCTTCCCTCTCACCTCAAGTCAGGTGACAGGGAGTCTTCAGAGCTCAAGGGAAGTAGGAGCTGATGTTTGACTTGTGCTCTGAGAAATTAAATGTGGAAGACCATGGGTGTAGCTGCCTGCCTGGTGGCCACATAGACCCAGATGCTCCCTCGCTGGCAACAGAGCAAGGAAGTGGGAAATTTTCTCGTATGCCTAGTGGCTGGCAGGATGGAGCTAGCCGGGAGTCATTTTGGAAAGACTGCCCAAGAAGGCTTTGTGCCAAAATGGACTTCAGCAAAAAAACGTTGGAGTATACTTTCCTATACAGAGATGAGGCGGATGCCTGACTGTGCAGTCTGGAAAGATGCGAGTTGGAGGCTCGAGGCTGCCATGGGATTTCTCTGAGGAAGCCCTGTAGGCAGCCGGCAGAAAAAGTATCAGTGCTGGACATCTGCCATAGCCAGGGGGCTCACATGCCAGAGTGTATCCAGACCAGTTTAGAGACTTTTTTAGAAACTAGTTGTACCTCTTCCCTACCACATTCCAACCTCAGAAAATCCTGAAGCAGCATAGTGGGCAAGGGGACACAGGGAGGAGAAGGGAAACAGAAATATTTTATAGAGAAAAGGAGCAGAAACCAACTGTGTTCTCTTCCTCAAAAATGACAGACTTTCCAGCTCAAAGGAAGCTCAAGCTGAGGGCATAAATAAGCTTTAACCTAGGTGAGAGCATTGGATTACATGCCCTGGACTGGAAATTTTAAGGACTGAAATGAGTTGATCTGGAGGACTGCAATGAACTGGAGGATTTTTATGATTTGAGAGTGACTGAAAAAGTAAGGAGTGGACGAATCTACCCACAGAGCTTGAGTAGGAGGGAGGAAAGAATAAAACTGTTCTTTGCATGGACCTTAGTGAGCTCATGTGGGAGAAAGTCAGTACTCAGAAAAAGTTGCTATTACTCTGCTGCTGCTGCTGCTAATTATTTTAGTTGCCATTCTGACCAAGAAACCCACACCATCTTTCCTAGCAATGTCAGTGTAGAGTTCTGGGGAGACAGAAACCATTCCAGCGATTATAAGTAGAAAGAAATTTAATACAGGTAGTTAGGAGCAGTTTCTAAACTGAAATGCCAGAAATAACTCCCAGGAGGTAATTATTCATCTGATTTCCCAAAGGAGCTCTTACCCCTGCCACAGTCATAAGGATCTGAAGTCAAGCGTCTTTGGGGGAAGTTTTGAATCTTGTGGACACTGTATAGTTGCAGCCTGAGGATCATGAAAACCCTCGTCACTCTTGCAGCCACTGACTTCTAATCCTCATGAAGCTAGACACTGGATGTTTGGAATGTGGTTGCCAAAAAACTCAAAGTCTGCATGACCTTACTTGCCAGTAGCAACAAATAACAGAGCAGGAAGGTGGCCCTGGTCTCACTCCTTCCTTTCAAGTCTCTTGAGTGTATTTAACTCACAATCTGAACATTAGCTGTGAAAGAGTCAGAGAAATGTGATTTCAAGCTTCTCAGCCATGGCAATACACAGAAGAGTTCAGAATTATTGCTAAGAGCTAGTATTTCATATCCACCATGATGATCCATACATATGAAAAGACACATAATGCCAGTAGTCCAAGCTTATGTCTAAAGGACCAAATACTGGATTCAGTTGGATTTTTATTTTTATTTATTTTTATTTTCTTATTTGAGACAGAGAGAGAGCGAGCAAGCAAGCACAAGTGGGGAGGAGGATCAAAGGGTATGGAAGAAACAGATATCCTGCTGAGCAGGGAGCCAGAGGTTAGGCTCGAACCCAGGACCCTGAAATCATGACCTGAACCAAAGGCAGATGCTTAACAAGGCCACCCAGGCACCCCTCAGTTGGATTTTTAAAAAATCAACTTTATCGAAGTATAATTTGCCTATAATAAACTGCACCTGTTTTAAGAATACAGTTCAATGAGCCTGGACAAATATGGTGTAAATGTGATCAACACTGTAATCAATATATAAAACTTTCCCATCATTCAAAAACACTTCCCTTATATTTGTTTACAGTCAGTCTCCTCATTCCCCTTGCCCCAAGCAACCACTGATCTGCTTTCTGTATCTATGATTACTTTTCCCTGTTCTAGAATTTCATGTAAGCAAAAGCATACAGCAGAATATGTTTTGAATATGTACAAATAGTTTTCTTTTTCTTGCCAAGAATCTAGCATGGCATAGTAGAATACATAAGGTCTCTGAGGTCAAACTCAGGGTTGGATCCCAACTCTCCCACCTAACAGCTCTTGACCTATCATGAGTTGAACTTGGGGGACCCAAATTTCTTAACTGTAAAATGGTAATTTAAAACAAAAATTTTAAAAAATCTGCAGAGGTTAGAGCTCATAAATGAAAAGCACACAAATAGCACTCCATGAAAAATAACTATCATGGTTCTTCTTGATGATGGCCTATTATTTTCTGCTCATGCTAGTCTTCCAGTCAGTTGTATCTGAACTACAATGCTTTGGAGGAGAGTTTTATTGCTGACTTTCACACGTGACTGTCATAGTAGCAATTAGAACTATTCTCTAGAGTGTCAGATTCCTTCATATCTGGGTTCTACCACTTGTGAAAATTCTGAATCTGCTATGCTTTGGTTTTCTCTTCTGTAAAACAAGAATAATAATAATACCTAGGGTTGTTAGGGAAGTTAAATAAGATGATGTATAATACCTTAACCCAGTACCCAATAATCGTTGGCCATTATTGTCATTGTTATTTTATATTGAAAATTTTCTGTCTGTATACCTTTACCCAAACTTTTCCTGTGAGATGAGTACCCCTCTCTTTCTTTTCTGGCCAATTAAATTTTCTTACTCTATCTCCAGGAACCTCTTCCTCCCACAAAATAAACGTGCACTGTCTTATTTGGCACTTATCTTCCCACCCTTCATATTACCATTGAGTCATAGAATGTTTGAGTTTGAAAAAATGGTTCATGTAAATGCTCTCATTGTACAGCTGATGTGACAGAGATCCAGTAGTGATAAATGATTTACCAAAATCGTGTCTTTAGAACATAGATTGGGTTAAGAGTTGGTCTCCTAATCGCAGTCCTGGATCTACAGTATGATTTTAAGTGCTTAGCACATAATATTCAGTTTTTTGGCTTATTGTGTGAATTCTTAAAATATAGTGTGCTCAGTGGATTTCTAGAGCCAAATCCAAGGACTTTGCTTGTTGTAGTACCTCAGATCTTACCATTCTCTGAGATTAAAGAAATGGTACTCAGCCCTGTTCAAGTAAAATCATAAAATTTATCAGGAAAACCATCTGAAAATAAGTCATGCATATTACACAATGTGAGACGGATATGCTGCATAGCCGGATATGCTGCAATGGATTTCATGAGAGAGATCTAGTTTCTTGCCGACGTTATGGTGCCAGTTTTTTTGTGACTAGCCATAAATTTGCTATACAGTTGCAAAGAAAATACTTTTTATCACCAGTTTAGTCTTACAGTAAATATTGTAAAAAGAACTTCAGTGATACCTTTAACCCAATGAGGTAGAAGCTCCTATACTATATGTACACAAGACAAACACGGTAGGATAATGAATAAAATACAGGCAACCCTTCTTCTATATGTATTTGAACTAGTAGTTACAGAGCTGCTCTAGGCCATTCTTACAACATGGAACTTTGGATTTAGGTGGGAAGGAAGTTCAAATATGTGTATTCTGGGGAGGCGGGATACAAGGGAGAATGTGAGAAAGTTAGGAGGGATACCGCTTTTTAAGGAAAGAAAGTTGAAGAACTTTCCAGTATTTCTCACATTTTAAAAAAGATTTTATTTATTTATTGGGCA